>NC_047033.1:26198237-26540966 GCF_902652985.1 Pecten maximus
TAGTATACAACTGTAACTCTCTTAGTGGTTCTAGTATATAACTGTACTCTCTTAGTGGTTCTAGTATACAACTGTAACTCTCTTAGTGGTTCTAGTATACAACTGTACTCTCTTAGTGGTTCTAGTATACAACTGTACTCTCTTAGTGGTTCTAGTATACAACTGTAACTCTCTTAGTGGTTCTAGTATACAACTGTAACTCTCTTAGTGGTTCTAGTATACAACTGTAACTCTCTTAGTGGTTCTAGTATACAACTGTAACTCTCTTAGTGGTTCTAGTATACAACTGTACTCTCTTAGTGGTTCTAGTATACAACTGTACTCTCTTAGTGGTTCTAGTATACAACTGTACTCTCTTAGTGGTTCTAGTATATAACTGTACTCTCTTAGTGGTTCTAGTATACAACTGTACTCTCTTAGTGGTTCTAGTATACAACTGTACTCTCTTAGTGGTTCTAGTATACAACTGTACTCTCTTAGTGGTTCTAGTATACAACTGTACTCTCTTAGTGGTTCTAGTATACAACTGTAACTCTCTTAGTGGTTCTAGTATATAACTGTACTCTCTTAGTGGTTCTAGTATACAACTGTACTCTCTTAGTGGTTCTAGTATACAACTGTACTCTCTTAGTGGTTCTAGTATACAACTGTACTCTCTTAGTGGTTCTAGTATACAACTGTAACTCTCTTAGTGGTTCTAGTATACAACTGTAACTCTCTTAGTGGTTCTAGTATACAACTGTAACTCTCTTAGTGGTTCTAGTATACAACTGTAACTCTCTTAGTGGTTCTAGTATACAACTGTACTCTCTTAGTGGTTCTAGTATACAACTGTACTCTCTTAGTGGTTCTAGTATACAACTGTACTCTCTTAGTGGTTCTAGTATACAACTGTACTCTCTTAGTGGTTCTAGTATACAACTGTAACTCTCTTAGTGGTTCTAGTATACAACTGTACTCTCTTAGTGGTTCTAGTATACAACTGTACTCTCTTAGTGGTTCTAGTATACAACTGTACTCTCTTAGTGGTTCTAGTATACAACTGTACTCTCTTAGTGGTTCTAGTATATAACTGTACTCAGTCTTAGTGGTTCTAGTATACAACTGTAACTCTCTTAGTGGTTCTAGTATATAACTGTAACTCTCTTAGTGGTTCTAGTATACAACTGTACTCTCTTAGTGGTTCTAGTATACAGCTGTACTCTCTTAGTGGTTCTAGTATACAACTGTACTCTCTTAGTGGTTCTAGTATACAGCTGTACTCTCTTAGTGGTTCTAGTATACAACTGTACTCTCTTAGTGGTTCTAGTATACAACAGTACTCTCTTAGTGGTTCTAGTATACAACTGTACTCTCTTAGTGGTTCTAGTATACAACTGTACTCTCTTAGTGGTTCTAGTATACAACTGTACTCTCTTAGTGGTTCTAGTATACAACTGTAACTCTCTTAGTGGTTCTAGTATACAACTGTACTCTCTTAGTGGTTCTAGTATACAACTGTACTCTCTTAGTGGTTCTAGTATACTACTGTAACTCTCTTAGTGGTTCTAGTATACAACTGTACCCTCTTAGTGGTTCTAGTATACAACTGTAACTCTCTTAGTGGTTCTAGTATACAACTGTAACTCTCTTAGTGGTTCTAGTATACAACTGTACTCTCTTGTTGGTTCTAGTATACAACTGTAACTCTCTTAGTGGTTCTTGTATACAGCTATACTCTCTTGGTGGTTCTAGTATACAACTGTACTCTCTTAGTAGTTCTAGTATACACCTGTACTCTCTTAGTGGTTCTAGTATACAGTTCTGCTTTTTTCTTGTGGTTAAACATTGACATATCCAGCCTTTGTTCTTTCATTGTTTCTGGAATTAATTATATTCAAGACTTTCAGGTATTGTTCTATTTGTGAAGAATGAGGCATGAGACAAGGATCGGTTTGGTGATTTGATACAGTTCCAATATGTCGGTTGTGACGGTGGTTTCTAAATGAATATGGGGCTGCATCATGTTCAGTATGGAGAATGAATCTAAATTACTTGTGTCCGTTAAACTACCAATATCCGACTGGGGCTAGCCGATAAGCAGTGTAGTCTATTATCAAATTCTGTATGGTAATATAGTCGAAGCATTATTGATTAATGGAGATTTATACAACGGGAAATCTATTTTAATTGGATTAGAACATTTTAAGATCATCTTAGACTGGAATTCTGGGGATTGATATATACCGAAGGTTTTATCCAATTAGGCGGACTCCGGGCTGCGGTTGCCTTCAGCCCTCCACACTTGTATGATTAGGACTGTGTACACACATTTGTAAGTACAGCTCCCCATTGAATGAGACGCTGTACAAAAGAAGCATTCTTGAAATGTCACTGTAGAAATTGACATTTCCGAAATGAACATTTTTACATGCTTATTAAAAGATATATGGTGAGGGGAGTTTACAATGTCTATTGATGTCTAAGTTATTTCTATGAAATGAAGTATAGTCTAGTCATTAAAACGGTGTTTGGGTTCATGCTGGTGGCAATCGTTAATTAATTTTCAGCACAGTTGACACAAATGTTTCAAGCCTTGTAAAATTCTTCAAACTATATAAAGATACTAAATTAAAATAACCTCGAACTGATAATTTAAAATGTGTTGATTTTCTTTAAGGAGAAATTCACTCAGTTTGAAATATCAGGTAATTCTTAAAAACATATATCTTCAAAAAATTTTAAATACATTTGTATTTTGAAAATGAAATATGAGATGAATGGGCTGAATTGTATCATTTTATGTTTTGTTTTTATTAATGAAAGTCATCAATTTATTAATAAGTTTGTTTTTTGTTACAGTGGCGAACCCACCTGATCGGGCAAAAGACGATGCCAGTGTTGGATCCAAAAACGGCCAACTATCACGTGAGTATGACGTATATCTAGCTACCTGTCTCAAAACTTATGATTTAAAGCTGCACAGTGTCTCCAAGTGTGATAGTCTCCGCCCGGGCTCCATGTCTTCCATGTTTAGATAATCTGGCTAATATGTGTTCAATCTTTGATACTGTAATAGTCTGTTTCCAACCTTACATGCTGTGATAGTCAAGCTCTCGATCTTCGTCTCAAATCTTCCAGGCTACAATAATCTGTCTATTTGACATCTCCAAACTTCCATTCTACAATAATCTGTCTGACTGTCTCCGATCTTCCATTCTACAATAATCTGTCTGACTGTCTCCGATCTTCCATTCTACAATGTTCTGTCTGACTGTCTCCGATCTTCCATTCTACAATAATCTGTCTGACTGTCTCCGATCTTCCATTCTACAATAATCTGTCTGACTGTCTCCGATCTTCCATGCTACAAAAATCTTTTTGACTACATTTCTCCGATCTTGGATCCATGCTCATTTCTTTTGTTGATTTCCAAAGAGGCTTAGATGTTTTCCTTTCCTCCTGATATCTAAAAAAGGACTGGCACCTTTTTTGTAAAAATAACGCAAAGGTCAGATATAAGTCAGGAAACATTCATCCTTACTTCACAAACAATTAGATAGATTGATTAAAGTGGGCTGGTGTTGCCTGCTGGTGTCCATTGCCATGTCATTGTGTTGTCATTGTGGAATTAAAGCTACAACTACCATCACCACCTGCTTCTCCCATGATACTCGCATATCAATAACATAGAAGCTTGATACAGGTCAAGTATACATTGTTGGGCGTATTTGGTTTATGTTAGCCAGATAGATTGTTGGGCGTATTTGGTTTATGTTGGCCAGATAGATTGTTGGGCGTATTTGGTTTATGTTAGCCAGATAGATTGTTGGGCGTATTTGGTTTATGTTGGCCAGATAGATTGTTGGGTGTATTTGGTTTATGTTGGCCAGATAGATTGTTAGGTGTGTTTGGTTTATGTTGACCAGATAGATTGTTGGGTGTGTTTGGTTTATGTTAGCCAGATAGATTGTTGGGTGTGTTTGGTTTATGTTGACCAGATAGATTGTTGGGTGTGTTTGGTTTATGTTGACCAGATAGATTGTTGGGTGTGTTTGGTTTATGTTGGCCAGATAGATTGTTGGGTGTATTTGGTTTATGTTGACCAGATAGATTGTTGGGTGTGTTTGGTTTATGTTGACCAGATAGATTGTTGGGTGTATTTGGTTTATGTTGACCAGATAGATTGTTGGGTGTGTTTAGTTTATGTTGACCAGATAGATTGTTGGGTGTATTTGGTTTATGTTGACCAGATAGATTGTTGGGTGTATTTGGTTTATGTTGACCAGATAGATTGTTGGGTGTATTTGGTTTATGTTGACCAGATAGATTGTTGGGTGTATTTGGTTTATGTTGACCAGATAGATTGTTGGGTGTGTTTGGTTTATGTTGACCAGATAGATTGTTGGGTGTGTTTGGTTTATGTTGACCAGATAGATTGTTGGGTGTTTATGTTGACCAGATAGATTGTTGGGTGTTTATGTTGACCAGATAGATTGTTGGATGTGTTTGGTGTATGTTGACCAGATAGATTGTTGGGCGTACTTGGTTTATGTTGACCAGATAGATTGTTGGTTGTCAGATAGCTAGGCTGGATTATATGCGACACTGACACTAGGGTAGTTATATGTTATTGGGGTTCTGACACTGATAACAAAGTAGTTTTGTGAAAGTTTTATCATGAAGAGGCAGGAATATGACACTGAGTGAGGCATGGCATTATAAACTTCCCTATACCGTTATGTAAATTTCCACTTTATTTGTGGAAAATTAATTCTTTCAAGCTTGTCAATTAGCTTGCTTCATTAGTAATTATATCGAGTGGCACTGCATCAAACTCAACCAGGTGACAAGGAATTCTAACGATAAGCAGAGTCACTACATTTAAAGTATTTTTGGTGCAATAAAAATGGGCTGCTGTTAAAAAAATATTAAAGCAAACAATATGCCTGGTTTATATGGGTGGTGTAGATCGTTGTTCATTTCAGATGTTCAATGTTTGCCAAATTGTGCAGAAGTTTGCTTCAGCCTCTTCAGTTGATCTGGTTTGATTAGATTCATAAGTGATTGAGAAAGAAACCAGATTGATTGGGACTTTATAATCAGTAGCTCGTCCAGACGTTGTCAATACCTTTCTGTCTACATTCATCAGCAGTAAACTGGCACAGCTCATTTCTGGAGCTAAGTTCCACTAGAATCAATGTGGAAAAGAGAAAAATCTAATTTGTATCTCTCAATTTCAATGTCATTGGTCGCAAAGTAAATCATTATAGATCTTTACAAGATAAGTGTACCAATGGACACACCAGTCAGCTCGATGTTCTCCAACACTCAGGAAGGTGTCGGGGACCCGCCACAGACATCAGTATGAGAAACAAAATTGAATTTTCATGCTTGGATGATTCTGTGGGGAAAATTAAATGAGAAAGGCACATTGTGTGATAAAAAGGAGATATAGAGCCATTGTGTGATGTTGGACTTGATAAGGAAATCGATTTTGAATGTTGTGCAATGAGCACAACCTATATTTGTAAGTACTTAAGTAAGTGATATGTGTAGGCCATTTCTTTAAAACCTATAAAACTGCATTTTAAAACAAATCCTGCAACATTTTGAATAGAAACTTCTTAAATGTAAGGGAACTGGACTGGGTCGATCATCTGCAACCAGGTAGCTCAGTCAGCAGAACATTCGGCTAGTGTTCGGAGGTCCCAGGCTCAAACCCCGGTCTGGCCGCTACATTTTCTCTTTCTCCAGTTACATATTTTGCTAGCTTGCCTACCCTTGTTTAAAGCATTGGGAGTATGCTTAAACAAGAGGATATCCGAACCTATGGTCTTTGGGGGCAAAGAGTTGAAAAAAAGGAGGGAGGAATGTAGCAGAACTGGACTTGGTTCGATCATCAGCGACCAGGTAGCTCAATTGGTAGAGCATTCGGCTAGTGTTCAGAGGTCCTTGGTTCAAACCCCAGTCTGGCTGCTACATTTTCTCTTTCTGCTGTTACATATTTAATAAAAACAAACCTGATTGGTCTATTTAAAGTGACATTATTGGTAATTGTTAACCTTGACCTTTCACAACCTTGACCCTAAGTTAACAACTCCTAGCTATCATGACAGTGTAAGATAATTAAGATCTGAATGGTTTCAAGAGTTTAAAGCAGAATATGCAACGGAAGAGTTGGATGATGTCGGCACGTGACCTTGCTGTAATTCCTGGCCAATCCACCCCTGTTAAAGCCAAACACATACTAATCTACAGTCTGTGATATTTTTAGTCCCCTATTTTTTTAGCAGCCATGCTTGAAGGTATTGTTGGTGAAAGATCTAGTTCAAGTTTCAGGGTTTTTCGGTCAAATTAAGGTCAAGGTGACTGTTACTATTTTTAGCCGGGGCTGGTAGGGGACATGTATATTGCTTTAGCAATCCCCAGTATGCTTGTTTACAATTGCTGACCTGAATCTGTTACAGGAACAGGATCTTTAACGGTGCTTAGAAGGACAAACTCCAAAACCAAGGTTGGAGGTTCCACCAGTAGTAGTCGGACCTCGAGTGTTGTCAGTGCGGAAAGTGACTCGTACGCCAGCGTCGACCTTGGTACTGACAAACTACCAGCAATAGACACACCGGATGCTTCACATGTTTGCTCAATACGGTAATATAGGCTCATAACTGTCAAAACTCACCTATATACATGTATTAATGGAAGTGACCTTTTGTGCTTGACCTTTGATCAGTAGTTAAAAAAGTGATCAATAGTTAACAAAGTGATCAATATTTAACAAAGTGATCAATAGTTAAAAAAGTGATCAATAGTTAACAAAGTGATCAATAGTTAACAAAGTGATCAATAGTTATAACAAAGTGATCAATAGTTAACAAAGTGATCAATAGTTAACAAAGTGATCAATAGTTAACAAAGTGATCAATAGTTAACAAAGTGATCAATAGTTAACAAAGTGATCAATAGTTAACCAAGTGATCAGTAGTTAACAAAGTGATCAATAGTTAAAAAAGTGATCAATAGTTAACAAAGTGATCAATAGTTAACAAAGTGATCAATAGTTATAACAAAGTGATCAATAGTTAACAAAGTGATCAATAGTTAACAAAGTGATCAATAGTTAACAAAGTGATCAATAGTTAACAACGTGATCATAGTTAACAACGTGATCAATAAATAACAAAGTGATCAGTAGTTAACAAAGTGATCAATAGTTAACAAAGTGATCAATAGTTAACAAAGCGTCTTTTGTTATTTGTCCAGAGAAAAATACATAATTAATTAACACCACTCCAAAAGGTGGTTTTCATCAAGTCATTAATCATATTTTTTTGGGGTGGGGGGCTGGTGGTTCAAAGAAAAGATGATTTTTTTTCTATTGTGGATAAGAAAAGTGGGAAATGGGCTTTTTACTAAATATGGACTTATACCCAGTAAAGCTCAGTAATAGCAAACATATATTCCTCCAAGGGACAATTTGTCAACAGAGAAATATGAACTCCAGTCATCAAACCAAGTAAATTCAATTACAGCAAATTATTTGTTTGAAAATTACATTATACGCTTATGCCATTGTGCAGCATTCATCATCCATCTGTCCGATTGGCATCAACTTTTCCATTTAGATCGTTTTTCAGTAACCAAAAGCCCGGGGCAATATGATATTGGGACAGGTGCATGCTGGGATGTAAAGCTATA
Source organism: Pecten maximus (assembly GCF_902652985.1). NCBI lineage: Eukaryota > Metazoa > Mollusca > Bivalvia > Pectinida > Pectinidae > Pecten > Pecten maximus. The sequence continues at coordinate 26,205,918 of NC_047033.1, forward strand.
CCGAAGATATTCAAATTAATGATATTTAAGGTCACAGAGGTCAGATGTGTTAAAATCATTAAACTGTTTCTCTATAATCAAGAGGTCTTAAAGGTTCGTGATGTTGGGCCAATGGCATGCTGAGATGAAGTCTTATGAGGTTCGTTCAAATGAATGACCTTGAGGAACTTTAAAGGCAAAAAGGGATCAAATATGATAAAAACTTCTTCAAATTATTTCTTCCTGACTATCAAAGTTCAAGGGTTGTGATATTTGATATACCTGATATACCAGTTAATTACCATACGAATACCAATATTAGGTATTAGTTTGAGGTTAAATTCACAAACTGCAGATCGGGTGAGTGATAGAGGCCCTTTGGACCTCTTGTTTTGTGTTTAAAAGTTATTCAGTGGTATTTTTTTATATTCAGAACTTTTTTTTAATTCCCGTGTTAATATTTCCAAATATTTTCGAACTCTTTTGTGTATTAAACACAAAAGTATACCCCTGGTATAAACATGAAACTGACAACATTTATAATACAATGCCTCTTACATATTGTTCAGAGACTTGTACTAAAATCCATGGAAAAGTAATTTTGAGCTTGTGAACAGGTTATTAGATTCCGCGCAGTCTCTCTCCAAACTCAGTAGATGACTCCGAAATGTCACTGACAATGACGGCCTGACAAACACAGTTCTACAGGGATTCTTTATGATGTGGTCTGACCTCGTAGACCAGGATGTACCTCAACCCCTCATGTTTCCTCAGCTGTCAGACACAGGCCATAAACTCTTCACATTTTGGACATCTAAAACACATATAAGTGTGTAATTTTGTGTTGATTTCAACATAACCTGGCTCTTATGAAGGATGTATTGGGTGGTCATGTGGCAGGGGTAACCATGGCAACTAGAGTTTGATTCACCAATCAGACGTAAAAAAAAAAAAGGTAGCAGAAAAAGTCATCTCCTCACACTTCTATGTCATGGCCAACAAAAGTGATGAGTGGTAAAATAAGGGAATACAACCAGTTTATCAATTATTTCTTAAAAATCATCAAAATAAAATTTATTGTTAAAATGATGGTTTTTTTTTTCTTTTTAGACTAAGACACATACTGCGAAGGCTTCAAAAGGAGGACATATCGAGAGAGGATCTACAGAGAAATTTGGAATATGCAGCATCCGTTTTAGAAACTGTGTACATAGATGAAACAAGGTAAAAACAATATAAAACCCTTGTATTTATAGTATATATAATTTTTTTTCAAATCAGTGTCAAAATTTAATTCACATACAATGTACATCAGATAGGGGATGAATGAAAATTATAAATATATGAGATAATTTATTATTACTCACGGTTAATTAACTGGATTTAATGAATCAAATCATAATTATGGTCAAAAGGATTTATGATCTGTGGGTCATTGAATCAGGAACGTTATATATATGATTAGCTGTCAGATAAACACATAACTCGTGTAAAGTTCATTTTGATTGGAATGTCTACGGGTTTGTATCATTGAGAAGCATTACTAGTCACCTTAGGGTATTCTTAGAACATTTCAAATTTTAAATGTCCTTGACCCAATTTCAAGGTCATATAGGTCAAAATCTAAAATTCATAATGTTGTAGTCATATTTACAAAATTTTGATGTTCAAATTTAACGGTCAAAAGTTCTCAACATTTGATAAAAAATTATGTCATGGAGCAATATTTTGTTGGTCGTATTTACCAACAACAAATTATCGTGACCCATATTCAAGGTCAAGTAAGTTGGTTTCTTTGAAATTTTCAAGAAATTACAACATCAAACATTAGCCCTGGTACAGCCAGTTATAAAAAAAGTAGCTCCCTCATAGTCATGGAGATCAGTTGTGTTCTAAGATATTCAAACACATCTTCTGATCTCTGGAGACTGGGATCATATGACTTGGTCTGAACTTTTCTTACCTCTAACATGTCTCACATACAACATTACTCACCAAATCTTACATGTCATACGACAATACCCACCAAATCTTACATGTCATACGACATTACCCACCAAATATTACATGTCATACGACATTACCCACCAAATCTTACATGTCATACGACATTACCCACCAAATCTTACATGTCATACGACGTAACCCACCAAATCTTACATGTCATACGACATTACCTACCAAATATTACATGTCATACGACATTACTCACCAAATCTTACCTGTCATATGACATTACTCACCAAATCTTACATGTCATACGACATTACCCACCAAATCTTACATGTCATATGACATTACCCACCAAATCTTACATGTCATATGACATTACCCACCAAATCTTATATGTCATACGACATTACCCACCAAATCTTACATGTCATATGACATTACTCACCAAATCTTACATGTCATACGACATTACCCACCAAATCTTACATGTCATACGACATTACCCACCAAATCTTACATGTCATACGACATTACCCACCAAATCTTACATGTCATACGACATTACCCACCAAATCTTACATGTCATACGACATTACTCACCAAATCTTACATGTCATACGACATTACCCACCAAATCTTACATGTCATACGACATTACCCATCAAATCTTACATGTCATACGACATTACTCACCAAATCTTACATGTCATACGACATTACCCATCAAATCTTACATGTCATACGACATTACTCACCAAATCTTACATGTCATACGACATTACCCACCAAATCTTACTTGTCATACAACATTACCCACCAAATCTTACATGTTATACGACATAACCCACCAAATAGTACATGTCATACGACATTACCCACCAAATATTACATGTCATACGACATTACCCACCAAATCTTACATGTCATACGACATTACCCACCAAATCTTACATGTCATACGACATTACTCACCAAATCTTACATGTCATACGACATTACCCACCAAATCTTACATCTCATATGACATTACCCACCCAATATTACATGTCATACGACATTACCCACCAAATCTTACATGTCATACGACATTACCCACCAAATATTACATGTCATATGACATTACCCACCAAATCTTATATGTCATACGACATTACCCACCAAATCTTACATGTCATATGACATTACTCACCAAATCTTACATGTCATACGACATTACCCACCAAATCTTACATGTCATACGACATTACCCACCAAATCTTACATGTCATACGACATTACCCACCAAATCTTACATGTCATACGACATTACCCACCAAATCTTACATGTCATACGACATTACTCACCAAATCTTACATGTCATACGACATTACCCACCAAATCTTACATGTCATACGACATTACCCATCAAATCTTACATGTCATACGACATTACTCACCAAATCTTACATGTCATACGACATTACCCATCAAATCTTACATGTCATACGACATTACTCACCAAATCTTACATGTCATACGACATTACCCACCAAATCTTACTTGTCATACAACATTACCCACCAAATCTTACATGTCATACGACATAACCCACCAAATAGTACATGTCATACGACATTACCCACCAAATATTACATGTCATACGACATTACCCACCAAATCTTACATGTCATACGACATTACCCACCAAATCTTACATGTCATACGACATTACTCACCAAATCTTACATGTCATACGACATTACCCACCAAATCTTACATCTCATATGACATTACCCACCCAATATTACATGTCATACGACATTACCCACCAAATCTTACATGTCATACGACATTACCCACCAAATCTTACATGTCATACGACATTACCAACCAAATCTTACATGTCATACGACATTACCCAGCAAATCTTACATGTCATACGACATTACCCACCAAATCTTACATGTCATACGACATTACCCACCAAATCTTACATCTCATATGACATTACCCACCCAATATTACATGTCATACGACATTACCCACCAAATCTTACATGTCATACGACATTACCCACCAAATCTTACATGTCATACGACATTACCAACCAAATCTTACATGTCATACGACATTACCCAGCAAATCTTACATGTCATACGACATTACCCACCAAATCTTACATGTCATACGACATTACCCACCAAATATTACATGTCATACGACATTACCCAGCAGATATTACATGTCATACGACATTACCCAGCAAATCTTACATGTCATACGACATTACCCACCAAATATTACATGTCATGCGACATTACCCACCAAATATTACATGTCATGCGACATTACCCACCAAATCTTACATGTCATACGACATTACCCACCAAATCTTACATGTCAAATGACATTACCCACCAAATCTTACATGTCATACGACATTACCCACCAAATCTTACATGTCATACGACATTACCTACCAAATCTTACATGTCATACAACATTACCCACCAAATATTACATGTCATACAACATTACCCACCAAATCTTACATGTCATACGACATTACCCACCAAATCTTACATGTCATACGACATTACCCACCAAATCTTACATGTCATACGACATTACCCACCAAATCTTACATGTCAATCTTACATGTCATACAACATTACCCACCAAATTTTACATGTCATACGACATTACTCACCAAATTTTACATGTCATGTGACATTACTCACCAAATCTTACATGTCATACAACATTACTCACCAAATCTTACATGTCATACAACATTACCCACCAAATCTTACACGTCATACGACATTATCCACCGAATATTACATGTCATACGACATTACTCACCAAATCTTACATGTCATACAACATTACCCACCAAATCTTACATGTCATATGACATTGCCCACCAAATCTTACACGTCATACGACATTATCCACCGAATATTACATGTCATGTGACATTACCAACCAAATCTCACATGTCATACGACGTAACCCACCAAACCTTACATGTCATACGGCATTACTCACCAAATCTTACATGTCATACGACATTACCCACCAAATCTTACATGTCAAATGACATTACCCACCAAATCTTACATGTCATACGACATTACCCACCAAATCTTACATGTCATACGACATTACCCACCAAATCTTACATGTCATACAACATTACCCACCAAATCTTACATGTCATACGACATTACCCACCAAATCTTACATGTCATACAACATTACCCACCAAATCTTACATGTCATACAACATTACCCACCAAATCTTACATGTCATATGACATTGCCCACCAAATCTAACATATCATACAACATTACCAACCAAATCTTACATGTCATACGACATTACCCACCAAATCTTACATGTCATACGACATTACCCACCAAATCTTACATGTCATATGACATTACCCACCAAATCTTACATGTCATACGACATAACTCACAAAATCGTACATGTCATATGACATTACCCACCAAATATTATGTCATACGACATTACCCACAAAATCTTACATGTCATACGACATTACCCACCAAATCTTACATGTCATACGACATTACCCACCAAATCTTACATGTCATACGACATTACTCACCAAATCTTACATGTCATACGACATTACCCACCAAATCTTACATGTCATATGACATTACTCACCAAATCTTACACGTCCTACGACATTACCCACCAAATCTTACATGTCATACGACATTGCTCACCAAATCTTACATGTCATACGACATTACCCACCGAATCTTACATGTCATACGACATTGCTCACCAAATCTTACATGTCATACGACATTATCCACCAAATATTACATGTCATACGACATTACCCACCAAATCGTACATGTCATATGACATTACCCACCAAATCTTACATGTCATACAACATTACCCACCAAATCTTACATGTCATACGACATTACCCACCAAATCTTACATGCCATACGACATTACCCACCAAATCTTACATGTCATACGACATTACCCACCAAATCTTACATGTCAATCTTACATGTCATACAACATTACCCACCAAATCTTACATGTCATACGACATTACTCACCAAATTTTACATGTCATGTGACATTACTCACCAAATCTTACATGTCATGTGACATTACCAACCAAATCTTACATGTCATACGACATTACCCACCAAATCTTACATGTCATACGACGTAACCCACCAAACCTTACATGTCATACGGCATTACTCACCAAATCTTACATGTCATGCGACATTACCCACCAAATCTTACATGTCAAATGACATTACCCACCAAATCTTACATGTCATACGACATTACCCACCAAATCTTACATGTCATACGACATTACCCACCAAATCTTACATGTCATACAACATTACCCACCAAATCTTACATGTCATATGACATTACCCACCAAATCTAACATATCATACAACATTACCAACCAAATCTTACATGTCATACGACATTACCCACCAAATCTTACATGTCATACGACATTACCCACCAAATCTTACATGTCATATGACATTACCCACCAAATCTTACATGTCATACGACATAACTCACAAAATCGTACATGTCATATGACATTACCCACCAAATATTATATGTCATACGACATTACCCACCAAATCTTACATGTCATACGACATTACCCACCAAATCTTACATGTCATACGACATTACCCACCAAATCTTACATGTCATACGACATTACTCACCAAATCTTACATGTCATACGACATTACCCACCAAATCTTACATGTCATACGACATTACTCACCAAATCTTACACGTCCTACGACATTACCCACCAAATATTACATGTCATACGACATTGCTCACCAAATCTTACATGTCATACGACATTATCCACCAGATCTTACATGTCATACGACATTATCCACCAAATCTTACATGTCATACGACATTACCCACCAAATCTTACATGTCATATGACATTACCCACCAAATCTTACATGTCATATGACATTACCCACCAAATCTTACACTTCATACGACATTACTCACCAAATATAACATGTCATACGACATTACTCACCAAATCTTACATGTCATACGACATTACCCACCAAATGTTACATGTCATACGACATTACCCACCAAATCTTACATGTCATACGACATTACTCACCAAATCTAACATGTCATACGACATTACTCACCAAATCTAACATGTCATACGACATTACTCACCAAATCTTACATGTCATACGACATTACCCACCAAATCTAACACGTCATACGACATTACTCACCAAATCTAACATGTCATACGACATTACTCACCAAATCTAACATGTCATGCGACATTACTCACCAAATCTTACATGTCATACGACATTACTCACCAAATCTTACATTACTTTACAAACATGCCATGTTGTTGCAGACCTAAACAGGAGTCTCAGGAAGTGTAAGTAAGATGGGAAGTTTGATTTATTTTGCACCTTCCTTAGACTAAATCGAATGTGAATGCTGACGTGTATGGGATTATATTTGTTGTGTCTATATATAATCCGGATATGAAATGTTTATGATATAACAAATATGATATGTTTTTCTTTATTTGTGATTTGAGTGTGTTGAATCAAAATTTAGAAGTAAAATGTCATTACCAAAATTATAGTAGAACATATATTCACCTATAACCAGAATCATGCTTATGACATTAAGACAATTAACAGATACCATATGTTTGGAAAGATAAAAGAATTTCACTTTTTACTTCCCTGGTCTGACCTTTTCCCAGTAACTCAGTACTTGAACAACTTTTAGAAATTCTTTAAATGTGACATGGATTAGATCTCTATTTTAAAGTTCTGTTTAGTATTGATAAAACTTGTAACATATGTCTGATAATACAACAGCACTGCTGTCTTATTCCTATTTCGGCCAGACAAATATTTTACTAGACTAGATTTTAAAACAGACAATGCATTAGTCCTGATAATGCTTCAACCTGACTAATGTTTTAGGACAGCACCAATGTCTTAATTCTATTTAGGATAGACTAATGTTTAAGGACAGCACCTAATCCTATTTAGGATAGACTAATGATTTAGGACAGCACCAATGTCTTAATTCTATTTAGGATAGACTTATGTTTTAGGACAGCACCAATGTCTTAATTCTATTTAGGATAGACTTGTGTTTTAGGACAGCACCAATGTCTTAATTCTATTTAGGATAGACTTGTGTTTTAGGACAGAACCAATGTCTTAATCCTATTTTGGATAGACTTGTGTTTTAGGACAGCACCAATGTCTTAATTCTATTTAGGATAGACTTATGTTTTAGGACAGTACCAATGTCTTAATCTTATTTAGAATAGACTTGTGTTTTAGGCCAGCACCAATGTCTTAATTCTATTTAGTATAGACTAATGTTTTAGGACAGCACCAATGCCCTAATCCTATTTAGGATAGACTTATGTTTTAGGGCAGTACCAATGCCCTAATCTTATTTAGGATAGACTAGTGTTTTAGGACAGCACCAATGTCTTAATTCTATTTAGGATAGACTTGTGTTTTAGGCCAGCACCAATGTCTTAATTCTATTTAGGATAGACTAATGTTTTAGGACAGTACCAATGGTCTAATCTTATTCAGAATAGACTTATGTTTTAGGACAGCACCAATGTCTTAATTCTATTTAGGATAGACTAATGTTTTTGGACAGCAACAATGTCTTAATTCTATTTAGGATAGACTTATGTTTTTGGACAGCACCAATGCCCTAATCTTATTTAGGATAGACTAGTGTTTTAGGACAGCACCAATGTCTTAATTCTATTTAGGATAGACTTATGTTTTAGGACAGCAACAATGCCCTAATCTTATTTAGAATGGACTTGTGTTTTAGGACAGCACCAATGTCTTAATCCTATTTAGGATAGACTAATGTTTTAGGACAGCACCAATGTATTAATACTATTTAGGATAGACTTGTGTTTTAAGACAGCACCAATGTCTTAATTCTATTTAGGATAGACTAATTATTTAGGACAGCACCAATGTCTTAATTCTATTTAGGATAGACTAATGTTTTAGGACAGCACCAATGCCTTTATCCTATTTAGGATAGACTAATGTTTAAGGACAGAACCTAATTCTATTTAGGATAGGCTGGTGTTTTAGGACAGCACACATGTCCTAATCCTATTAAGGATTGACTAGTGTTTAATAACAGCACCAATGTCCTAATCCTATTTAGGATAGACTTATCTGCTAAGACAAAAAAAATGTTGTTATCCATTTAAAGCTAGTTTCATCTTTGAACAGTCATCATAGGGTCCTTTTCATCAGAAAAGTAATTCTAGGACAATCCAGTTATCCTTATTCCATTTTAGACCTGAGAAAGCCGCTGTCCTAATCCTAATTCAGACCAGATAAGGACACTTTTGACTTGTCCTAATCATAATTCAGACCACCTAAGAACCCTCCTAACTTGTCCCAATCCTAATTTAGACCAGAAAAGAACATCCCTGGCTTGTCCCAATCCTAATTCAGACCACATAAGAACCCTCCTGACTTGTCCTAATCCTAATTCAGACCAGATAAGGACACTCCTGACTTGTCATAATCCTAATTCAGACCAGATAAGGACACTCCTGACTTGTCCTAATCCTAATTCAGACCAGATAAGGACACTCCTGACTTCTCCTAATCCTAATTCAGACCTGATAAGGACACTCCTGACTTGTCCTAATCCTAATTTAGACCTGACAAGGACACTCCTGACTTGTCCTAATCCTAATTCAGACCAGATAAGGACACTCCTGACTTGTCCCAATCCTAATTCAGACCAGATAAGAACCCTCCTGACTTGTCCCAATCCTAATTTAGACCAGAAAAGGACATCCCTGGCTTGTCCCAATCCTAATTCAGACCACATAAGAACCCTCCTGACTTGTCCTAATCCTAATTCAGACCAGATAAGGACACTCCTGACTTGTCCTAATCCTAATTCAGACCAGATAAGGACACTCCTGACTTGTCCTAATCCTAATTCAGACCAGATAAGGACACTCCTGACTTGTCCCAATCCTAATTCAGACCTGATAAGGACACTCCTGACTTGTCCTAATCCTTATTTAGACCAGAAAAGGACATCCCTGGCTTGTCCCAATTCTAATTCAGACCAGATAAGGACACTCCTGACTGGTCCTAATCCTAATTCAGACCAGATAAAGGCACTCCTGACTTATCCCAATCCTAATCTAGACCTGATAAGGATATTCCTGACTGGTCCTAATCCTAATTCAGACCAGATAAGGACACTCCTGACTTGTCCTAATCCTAATTCAGACCTGATAAGGACACTCCTGACTTGTCCTAATCCTAATTCAGACCTGATAAGGACACTCATGACTTGTCCTTATCCTAATTCAGACCTGATAAGGACACTCCTGACTTGTCATAATCCTAATTCAGACCAGATAAGGACACTCCTGACTTGTCCTAATCCTAATTCAGACCAGATAAGGACACTCCTGACTTCTCCTAATCCTAATTCAGACCTGATAAGGACACTCCTGACTTGTCCTAATCCTAATTTAGACCTGACAAGGACACTCCTGACTTGTCCTAATCCTAATTCAGACCAGATAAGGACACTCCTGACTTGTCCCAATCCTAATTCAGACCAGATAAGAACCCTCCTGACTTGTCCCAATCCTAATTTAGACCAGAAAAGGACATCCCTGGCTTGTCCCAATCCTAATTCAGACCACATAAGAACCCTCCTGACTTGTCCTAATCCTAATTCAGACCAGATAAGGACACTCCTGACTTGTCCTAATCCTAATTCAGACCAGATAAGGACACTCCTGACTTGTCCTAATCCTAATTCAGACCAGATAAGGACACTCCTGACTTGTCCCAATCCTAATTCAGACCTGATAAGGACACTCCTGACTTGTCCTAATCCTTATTTAGACCAGAAAAGGACATCCCTGGCTTGTCCCAATTCTAATTCAGACCAGATAAGGACACTCCTGACTGGTCCTAATCCTAATTCAGACCAGATAAAGGCACTCCTGACTTATCCCAATCCTAATCTAGACCTGATAAGGATATTCCTGACTGGTCCTAATCCTAATTCAGACCAGATAAGGACACTCCTGACTTGTCCTAATCCTAATTCAGACCTGATAAGGACACTCCTGACTTGTCCTAATCCTAATTCGGACCTGATAAGGACACTCATGACTTGTCCTTATCCTAATTCAGACCTGATAAGGACACTCCTGACTGGTCCTAATCCTAATTCAGACCAGATAAGGACACTCCTGACTTGTCCCAATCATAATTCAGACCAGATAAGGACACTCCTGACTTGTCCTAATCCTAATTCAGACCAGATAAGGACACTCCTGACTTGTCCTAATCCTAATTCAGACCAGATAAGGACACTCCTGTCTTGTCCTAATCCCAATTCAGACCAGATAAGGACACTCCTGACTTGTCCTAATCCTAATTCAGACCAGATAAGGACACTCCTGACTTGTCCTAATCCTAATTCAGACCAGATAAGGACACTCCTGATTTGTCCCAATCCCAATTCAGACCAGATAAGGACACTCCTGACTTGTCCTAATCCCAATTCAGACCAGATAAGGACACTCCTGACTTGTCCCAATCCTAATTCAGACCAGATAAGGACACTCCTCACTTGTCCCAATCCTAATTCAGACCAGATAAGGACACTCCTCACTTGTCCCAATCCTAATTCAGACCAGATAAGGACACTCCTGACTTGTCCCAATCCTAATTCAGACCAGATAAGGACACTCCTGACTTGTCCTAATCCTAATTCAGACCACATAAGAACCCTCCTGACTTGTCCTAATCCTAATTCAGACCAGATAAGGACACTCCTGACTTGTCCTAATCCTAATTCAGACCAGATAAGGAAGTTCCACATGATTAGTTGTCAGTATGTGCATGTGACATGTGTGTGTATCGGAGACCATTAGTCAGTGTGTTGGTGTGTGTGTATTACTAACATATACTCTCATGTGACTACAATGTGTGTATCGGAGACCATTAGTCAGTGTGTTTTTGTGTGTATAGGTACTAACTTATACTCTCAGTATCATTCCCTATCCGTGAATTAGTACAAATTTTAATCTCTACATCATCACATTATCTAAAACTAATATTTATGTGTTTACACGTTATCCATTTACATATGTCTCACAAATCAGTAATAATTATCTCTTGACAAGGGGGGGGGAATAATAATGCCATTCTGAACGTTTTTTTCTAAAATTATCAAAATGAATTCCAAAGTTGTTGGAATTATTAATTATTATGGATATAAAATGATTTGTGATACATTTGGAAATTGACACGTTTTTATTTATTTTATACTAGCTAGAAGTTAGTTAGAGAGTTTCTTGCAATGTATTAATGCACTGACAGTATTTCGTTATACTAACTTATTGACAAGTTTTTTTATTATTGTTTATATTTTTACATTTATTCCACGGTTTTTACAATCTAGCAGCACTTTAGTGGTAACCCACAAAGCTGTTTACTTTTATTCAATTATAGTTTTCTTTTATCGTTTCTCAACCAATCTTCATCAATTTCAAACAATACTTGTACATGTATTGTTTAAACTTTGACAATGTGTTTTTTGACTTTGTCTCCTACATCCAAATGGTATTCTTCAAGTTAAATTTCAGGGATGCCATTTTATTGCTGATATTGTTGAAATGCATATATCAGTTAAGAAGGAAATGGCTGCCTTGAAAATGGCAACAGACGATTGACCCAATTGCTTTTAATAAGAAAATATTATTTTGTGTGAAATGAAATCGGAAATGAATTGAGGAGTCATGCATTGAAACAATTAAGTAAGAACACAATGAATGAATAATTTTGTAACATTGATTAGTGACAAATATTTATGACAAGCCTACGAATATATTTTCAAAAAGAGTTTTGTTTAATAGATTACTCTTTTGATATGATTAATTTTAGTGTAATTAGAAAATATTTGTCCTTATTTTTTTTTTTTTTGTGTGTATAAGTATGTTTTTAAACCAAAATTAACCATCAATGTAATTATAATTAGTTATACTTTGTAATATCTCTTTTTTGATGAATATTAAGATAGACAATACAATATTTTATTAATTTTCAATGTTCCTATAGCGTTTTCTTCACATTATCTTTCTCCTAAGTTTATCAACATTAAAGATTTAAGGATGTAGGTTTTATTTCATGGAGAAACAGTACGTGGCACAATTGTTAATTTGGTTAATAAATAATATACATGTGCTGAAAATGTTTCCGCACATGCATACATAACAGAATTTAACGGATTAATGCCATGGTAACATGATGCACCTATTTCCAATAAAAGTTGCCATCAAAAATTGCATGTGAAAACATCAGCACGATCATTATTTACAGTATAAAAAATCTACATAAAATTGTGTACACAGAGCTGAACGGCTTGGACATGAGGTTCAAGATCATGGAGAAGTATTCTTACTTTAAGTTATGGAGGGCGTAAATCCCCTGCGAAATTTTGTTCTTGTCATTTAGAAGTGTTCCTGAACCATTCTTGAACGTTTAAAGAACAGTTCTTGAATTGTTCGTAGCCCATTTTCTTAAAAGTAAAAGAACTTCAGTTCTTAAAAAGTTCTTTAATAATTTCTGGAACAGATGAAGAACAGTTCAAGAACTCCAAAGGTTTTTAAAATGTTCTTAAGCAGTTCTTAAAATGTAATTGGAACATTCTAAGAACAGTTCAAGAACTTCAAAGGTTTTTAAAATGTTCTTAAGCAGCTCTTAAAATGCATTGGAACATTCTAAGAACAGAAAGGTATAAAATTATATTTTAAAACTGTTTAAATATATAAACCTATATGTTATAGTTTATACATGTATAAGATATTACATAACTTAAGGGTGATATATTGTGTAACTGTTTTAAGGTTCATGTAAATAGTAAATCAAGTGATATCTATCCAGATTAAAAATCACTATTCTGTTTCAATTAAACAGATGTAACTTGACCAATTGTTGATATGTATCATGGCTATCCATGGGTCTTGATTTTGACATTGAATTTGTTAATCTACCTGTCAATTTCGACAAAACAAATATAAAAAGCATGTTTCAGGAGAACAAATAAAGCTCATGTGGATCAGTCATATTGCACAAAATAACCATGCCGGCTATGGTCGCAAGTGTCTGTAGGAGGTAGTGCGAGCGCTTGTTTGACCACATTTTACTTTATCAAAGCATAAACGTTGATTCTCTTTTGACCTTGAAATGCAAATGGCGGCTGTGAATTATATTGCACAAATATGAAATATAGGGAGGCATTTCAATTACTAAAAATGCCCATATTAGATACTATTGACACATCTAGGCACAGTAAAAGGAAGAATGTTTTCCAAACAAATAGTTATATAGTGGAGTTTTGGTCTATTCTAAATCATCTCTGAATCATATCTGAATTACAGTATCTCTGAATTATCTCTCTGACTCATCTCTGAACTACAGTATCTCTGAATTATATCTCTAAATCATCTCTGAATCATTTCTGAATTACAGTATCTCTGAATTATATCTCTAAATCATCTCTGAATCATTTCTGAATTACAGTATCTCTGAATTATATCTCTAAATCATCTCTGAATTATCTCTGAATCATTAGTGGGTAATTGGGGTAGGCTGTATGCTGATTTCTCTTAAACACCTACAATATGATCTATGCACTAGTGTATCCTCATCTCACCCTCCGGCAGAGATGGGACAATCCCCATCATGGTGTTACAGTAATTGTTTGACATCACATCAACATTGCATTAAGAATAGGTCAGCATGCTCCATAAGACGACCATTTGGATACAACGTAGGAGAAAAAGTAATCAATCATCCCCTTAAGGTAAGATTCTTAAGTTGTTAACACTCAAACGCCTTTTATTAGTCAACTTAAGAATCCTCCTACACCTTCCAACCTTCATGGGTTAAAGGTATCCCAATTTGAAATTGAGGGCAGTTTCTGTTAATTTTTAACAATAAGTCTTTTCTATACTCATGACTTGCTGAACTGCTCACTTTTGATGAAAATTGTAGCTGTATGTTTGAACACAATCACAACCTAGACCATACGCACACTGGGTCTAGTTCGACACAACAAACATCATGTTCCAATCTTTGAAGTTTATCTTGACCGATGCTCCCTGCTTCAGATTTGTTTGTGATAAGCCTTTTTGTCATTCTGCGCTGTCCATTAGTACTTGTGTCTGTGATATTGTTCAATATCTTGCAGACAAACCATCATGCCTGGCTGGAAGTCCCCAGGCTGTAGTGTAATAGGAAAGAGTAATGAAAAAATATCCTATCTCTGCTGCAGACTCAAACTTAAAACGACCTCTTGACCTCTGTAAACTAAATCCTACCTCTGAGCTTTAAAGGGAAATGGCCACCAGTCTCGGAACTAGTAAGGTCACCCTATACATCCTATCTCTGAGCTTTAAAGCGAAATGGCTAACAGTCTCAGAGCTAGTAAGGTGACCTTATACATCCTATCTCTGAGCTTTAAAGGGAAATGGCCACCAGCCTCAGAGCTAGTAAAGTGACCTTATACATCCTATCTCTAAGCTTTAAAGGGAAATGGCCACCAGCCTCAGAGCTAGTAAGGTGACCTTATACATCCTACCTCTGAGCTTTAAAGCGAAATGGCTAACAGTCTCAGAGCTAGTAAGGTGACCTTATACATCCTATCTCTGAGCTTTAAAGGGAAATGGCCACCAGCCTCAGAGCTAGTAAGGTGACCTTATACATCCTACCTCTGAGCTTTAAAGGGAAATGGCCACCAGCCTCAGAGATAGTAACGTCACCCTATACATCCTACCTCTGAGCTTTAAAGGGAAATGGCCACCAGCCTCAGAGATAGTAACGTCACCCTATACATCCTACCTCTGAGCTTTAAAGGGAAATGGCCACCAGCCTCAGAGCTAGTAAGGTGACCTTATACATCCTCGTAACCTCTGAGCTTTAAAGGGAAATGGCCACCAGCCTCAGAGCTAGTAAGGTGACCTTATACATCCTACCTCTGAGCTTTAAAGGGAAATGGCCACCAGCCTCAGAGATAGTAAGGTCACCCTATACATCCTTATCTCTGAGCTTTAAAGGGAAATGGCCACCATTCTCAGAACTAGTAAAGTGACCTTATACATCCTACCTCTGAGTTTTAATGAGAAATGTCCACCAGCCTCAGAGCTAGTAAGGTGACCTTAAACTTGCTAATTCTACATTAGTCTTAATTATTGTGTTTCTTCCTTGTTATATTTTACAACTTCTGATTGGCTATAAATACTTTTTGACTTTAGATATACTTTCATTAGATGCATCAGGGGTCAAAGGTCAAATCGTTCTGATCCTTACTTAATGTACTACTGAATCTTTGAACTTGATCAAATATTATAAAATGCACTGTCATATGATGTACCCTGATAGCTTATATGGACATAAATGTTCACAATGCATATGGTTAATATTTTATTACAGACACTTGAGCTCCCTCACCAATTTTCTATCCAACACAAACAATGCTAGTATAGATCAGTATATATATTCTCACTTTGTAGGAAATTGTACATTTGTATAGAGAAAAAAATTCAGTCAATATGGTGTCTCATCAAAGGATACAATTTAGAAATGACATGAAGAAAGAAGAAATGCTTCATTTCTTTTTTTATATCCTTGCCATTTATTAAGATGCATATATAGGGTTAATATGATACTCATGTCGGTCCATATGATGCTGCTACTGAATCAAAGATAATTATGTCTTTAACCACAAATTCCTAATAAAGGTTACACTGGGTCAACAGTGTTGGGTCAAAGGTGACCTTTGACCCCCTTTGACCCCCTTTGACCCCTTCTGCACAGGCTGCATTGTTGCATTATAAGGAGCAAGAGCATTCATGTCTTATAGACATTTTGTAGGTTTTTTTGTTTTTTGTTTTTGTCAGAGGTTGTTAATAATGCATCAAACTAATTTCCAGTATTTAACTGACATGATCATGGCTACTGAGTCAACTACACTGTATACATGTAGGAACATTGTATGGTCTTCATCTGACACATTTCTATACAAATCTGATACAATGAGTACTTAAAGATCAGTCAAACATTCAGATGATTCTGCTATTGATGTCTGAATCACCTAGATGTTTGAATTTACTGGAGCAGATTGAATTGATTTGATGTTAACACAATACGCTGATTAGGTTGTATTGATTTTTTTTCAGGAAATTACAAATAGTTTTTCTAAACAGTTTACTGTATATAATGACACTTCTGAGCCATCCTTTTAGCGGAAAGTCAATTTAGTATGAATGAATCAAGTAAATAAAAGGAAAAAA
This sequence comes from Pecten maximus, assembly GCF_902652985.1. NCBI lineage: Eukaryota > Metazoa > Mollusca > Bivalvia > Pectinida > Pectinidae > Pecten > Pecten maximus. The sequence continues at coordinate 26,223,297 of NC_047033.1, forward strand.
TGCACGGAAAAGTAAATAAAACATTTCTCTGTATAGATAAAATATCACATACGTACTGTTTACACAGCATATAACCGTATGTATATAAGTATGTATATAACATCGCTGTACATACATTTATTAAACCAATAAACATCTTTATTTATACATTTAACTTTACAGTATAAGAATATTCCCTGTACTCTATTTAAAGCAATTTTACAAGCTACACAATTATTTTCTTTAAGGGTGACTGTTTTTCATCAAAGTGAGAAGTTATTTCACTGTAGTGGGGACGGGGCATAGTTTGATATATGTACAGTTATTTCACTGTAGTGGGGACGGGGCATAGTTTGATATATGTACAGTTATTTCACTGTAGTGGGGACGGGGCATAGTTTGATATATGTACAGTTATTTCACTGTAGTGGGGACGGGGCATAGTTTGATATATGTACAGTTATTTCACTGTAGTGGGGACGGGGCATAGTTTGATATATGTACAGTTATTTCACTGTAGTGGGGACGGGGCATAGTTTGATATATGTACAGTTATTTCACTGTAGTGGGGACGGGGCATAGTTTGATATATGTACAGTTATTTCACTGTAGTGGGGACGGGGCATAGTTTGATATATGTACAGTTATTTTCATTAAGGGTGCTTGGTTTGCCTATTGATCAAAGAGAAAAGTCATTACTTTGTGGCCACATGGTATAAAGAAAGTTGGTTACTTTGTTTCGCCTGTCAGTTTGGGTCTGTTTAATTATCAGAGTCGAGAATTGACCATTGCTAATTCCTGACAAATCACTGATGCTTGTCCAGGCTGATATCTAGTATGGAGCACTTTTTCATTCCACATTGGGATAGATTCGTGTTATTTTAGCATCTTTATTCAGACTCAATACACATCCATTTAGGAAGTGACAGTTGTGTTAATAATCAATGGCCTTTGGATTACTGGGTCAGATAGTATTGATTGATTGGGTGTTCCTTGTACAGACTGCCTTAACTGACTTTTTTGTCACATAAATACTGACCGCTTTGTCACATTAATGCCGGCGGTTTTGTCACCTTAACTGACCGCCTTGTCACATTAATACCGACGGTTTTGTCACATACATACTGACCGCTTTTTTTCACATACATACTGACCGCTTTGTCACATATACTGATCGCTTTGTTACATAAATACTGACTGTTTTGTCACATGTATACTGACCTCTTTGCCACCTTAATGCTGACCGCTTTGTCACCTTAATACTGACCGCCTGATCACATTAATACTGACCGCCTTGTCACATTAATACTGACTGCATTGTCACCTTGATACTGACCGCTTTGTCACCTTAATACTGACCGCTTTGTCACCTTAATACTGACCGCTTTGTCACCTTAATACTGACCACTTTGTCACCTTAATACTGACCGCATTGTCACCTTAATACTGACCGCTTGTCACCTTAATACTGACCGCTTTGTCACCTTAATACTGACCACTTTGTCACCTTAATACTGACCACTTGTCACCTTAATACTGACCACTTTGTCACCTTAATACTGACCGCTTGTCACCTTAATACTGACCACTTTGTCACCTTAATACTGACTGCTTGTCACGTTAATACTGACCACTTTGTCACCTTAATACTGACCGCATTGTCACCTTAATACTGACCGCTTTGTCACCTTAATACTGACCGCTTTGTCACCTTAATACTGACCGCTTTGTCACCTTAATACTGACTGCTTTATCACATTAATGCCGACGGTTTTGTCACATACATACTGACCGGTTTGTCACCTTTATACTGACCGATTTGTCACATATATGCTGACCACTTTGTCACCTTAATACTGACCACTTTGTCACTTTAATACTGACCGCTTTCTCACTTTAATACTGAACACTTTGTCACCTTAATACTGACCGCTTTGTCACATACATACTGACCGCTTTGTTACATAAATACTGACCGTTTTGTCACATGTACTGACTGCTTTGTCACATACATACTGACCTCTTTGTCACCTTAATACGGTGACCACTGTATCACATTATTCTGACCGCTTTTTCACATAAATACTGACCGATTTGTCACCTGAATACTAACCGCTTTCCGACCTTAAACCTGACCACTTTCTTACCTTAATACTGGCCACTTTGTCACATAAATACTGACCAATTTGTCACCTTGACTGACCACTTCGGTTGTTACATAAATACTGACCACTTTGTTATATTCAAATATTGACCATTTAATTGCTACATCATATACCGACTGCTTTATCACATTAAGTCCATCAGCTAAACTCATTCTAACAATACTTTTGGTGAAAGTTTATATCTCTAGCTTGCTTGGGATTTTGAGAAAATAACTGATTTTGCTTACATTTGTTGTACTTGGTAACATTTTTAAACTTCTTTCTAGTTGGAATACCTGCACTATTTAATAGTTTCTAAATTTCTGAGGAAATAATAGGAGGTTTAAAGATTTGGAGCCTCCATTCCAAATAGGAAGTAACTCTCCCTATCTGGGACAGACACTTCTGATCTTGGACCCGAAAATTAGACAGAAATTTTCAGTTAAGCTTCTATATTATTCATTATTTCAAAAATAGTGTTATTTAACCAGAAAGGGCAGCTTAAGTTTGAAGGAATCTAAGGTCTTCAAAGATGGTCTATTCTAATGTACCAGTACTTTCTGAGGCTTGAAATCTTTTCAACATCTGCAATCTCCCCTGACGAAAATCTAAGAAGTTGGCAAGGATGTAATCACAAGGACTTAAATGTCTTAGTTGCCGTCATATTTTCTATAATTAAATTATGAATCATTTATATTGTATTTTTTTCTAATATTGAAGATATTAAGTTTAGTTTAAACTATTTTGTTCAAATAAGTAGAATGTAAAAAATTGCCAGGCATGCATATAAAAGCTGTTATGGAATTTCACAAGTGTATCCAGATATACATTTTCCTTCCCATCATGTGTGACTTAACAATGACAACATATAAAGTGTATAGCATAATTATTAAGTTTTGCAATTTTTTTTTTTTTTTAAATCAAGGTAGAAAATAAAAATTATTTCTTGGAAATAGATTTGCATGGTTGCATCTCAAAATAACCAGTTATCTCCCCTTTCATTGTTGATGATGTCATCAAAATTTGGGATCAAAATTGATGACGTCATAATTCTGGTATGACATCATAATGTATTTCTACCAAAATGATGACATCATCAACTCAACCACCACAACTTCCTGTACATTTCACAAGTTTGAAAGGTGGTTCAGTAATTTTTTCTTAGACATCTATAACTATTTATAGTTCACAATGAACAATAGGGGATTTAACCTTGCAGAAGAGCTCAGAAAATGGTGAGTGGTAAGTTGATAAATGTTCAGCAAAGCAAAATTTAGAACACAAGCAATATATATAATTATCTTTCCATTGACTGATATTGTTTTGTATGAAAATGTTACCATGCATATTTATCATAAGATACACATGCAGCTAATATTAATTTATTTAGGATATTTATTTATTTAGGATATTCATATATTTAGGGTATTTATGTATTTAGGATAATAATTTATCACACTATATTGGTTATAAATATTCAATATTTCAATTTTTCTGAGGGTGTCATTTCCAGAAATAAAATCGTATCATAGGGTATGCGATTTCCATCCAAGGTCAATGTAATCAAAATTAAACTCGTAATTTCCGCTCCACTATGGTCCTCATCAATACAACAAAATCCTTGGTACTGCAATGCATTATAGAGCAGCGGAAATTAAGTTCCATTTAATTGGATTGTTGCTAAAGTTGAAATACAGAGCTCTTAATCTCTGAAATGTATAGAACGTATATGAAGAAAAGATTATAGATTTCTAACAAGTATGTCCGATCTGTGACGTATTGATGTGAAGAAGTTGATATTGAACAAAACCTTTTGCATTTATAATCAAATTTATACTGTAAAAATGGTCTTCAAATCAGATATAATAAAATTCCTCAAAAGGGAAACAACTGTGGTCTTTAAATCTCAAATGAAGACCAATCGGGTACAATCAGGGTCTTCAAGTCCAAAACAATAGGGTTCGACCTCAAATTGACTGACAGTTCATACAGAAAGTGATAAGCAGAGTAATTCATAGATGTTTTCTGGTGCCATTTTGCCACTAAGGATCCTAATTTTCACACTGTATGAATAAATTATAGTCACAATCAATGCCTTGGGATATTAACTATAGCCATTCTCAGTATTTCTAAGGATCTTTTCATTAAACTGGAACATGCCGTTTTCTTGTAAGAAGAAAAACACTGCCATGTACATGTTGTTTCGTTCTTCGTTTGGTCTCGGCCAGGAAATGAAATCCCAATTCAGCAATCTTACAAACACAGAGGCTGTGAATGTCAATCAATCAGCCTGCAAGAAAAACTGGTGAGTTTAAAGGTCATCCAATAGGTCAACCAGATTTTTCCATCTGACATATCTAGCCACTTCAGCCATTCGACTACCTCCCATAATGAAAAGTAAAATGGAAGCAACTATAAACCGACAATAAAATGTGGATGAGCTCTGTTTACTGGAAAGATTAGGGGTTACATTCTGAAAAACCTCAATTCATTCCTATTTTAGCTACGTGTTTTAAGTCACGAGGTGAAAAGAATTTTTTTTTCGGTTTCATTAAGGAGTGATGTATAGACCTACATGTCTTGCTGAAGTGCACTCTGTGAATACAAAGATAGATCGAGGCAACTGAATTAAGTTATTGGTCTATAAACATTGATAAACCAGTTTTTAATCCTGCTTAATCCTTATACAGTAGTAATTTAATTCTAAAACTAAAAAGGAAAACCCATACATTTAAAAAATATGTTAAATTATTGGTTTTCAAAAATAAAAAAAATATCTTTAGGTTCGATTTTGTCAATCATCGACCTAAATTTCACACAAAGCTTTAGTACTGTGTTATTAACTCTCCCTAGCTGTCAGTCACTGGGATAGTGTTCATTTCAATCATAATAGCTCGTAATGTATTTCAGATATATATTACAATATGCCAAAAAAACCTGGTAATGAACAGCTATGTTTCGCTTCAGATATTGACATCTGATCACCTGACTAACAGATCCCCATAAAACCATTAAGTATTTTTTGTATTTTTTAAAGTACTTTGCGTATGAATTGTTGCCAAAAAAATGTTCAGACTTTTTATGGATACTTGACAAAGTGAAAATGCATGTTGCAAGCAAATCGTTTTTGCAGATAACTCACTGCTTAAAGGCCTACGGTCCCTAAATGTTTTGCACATTGGATATCAAAACATTACATACTAAAATGGATTTGTCACGGAATATATTTGTAATAAGATATCATATATCCTGGTGCATTCCACATTTTCTGTAAAGAAAATCTTCTTCAGAACTAGGAGTCCAAGAGCCATGATATTATATATCAGCTTGCTGGAGTGAAGGACTGTAATTTGTTCAAATCAATGACCTTGACCTTCATTCACAAGGCTTATTCAAACACAGAATCGATTCTGAAGCTTTTAATGTTGCCTGCTATATTGAAGGGTTTTACACAATTAGAAGATTTTAATTTATATATCTTTTATGATTGGGATCTTGCATGTTAAATCTTCAAATGAGATCTTCTGATAAATGATGTAATGTAATTAAGTTAAATAAAATAATAACTATAATTTTTTTAGTTTGTGTTTTAAGGGAGATCTTCTGAAATTAGTATGCTGTCAAATGTGTTTTGACACTTGGTCTGATGTTAAATGGTAGGACCTTTGGGCCTCTTGTTTTGCTGACACAATGAGGCACTATATTAGATTATGTCTTCAATGAAATGAAGTATAGGATGTCATGGGAATGAGGGATTCTTTTCAAACTGTGTGTGCAACTGATGTTAAGAATGCTACCCTATACAAACATTACTCCAATATTGGTTGCTATGACATAAACATACTAAATCATGCATCATTTTTGCCCAGATTGTTGTCATGGTTACCAAAGCTGATGAAGACTCTGATTGGTGAAAACCATTTTGCCCATAAAATTTGTAGTATTTCCTTCAAACATTGTATGAATATACGTGTAATGGGGGATTGTGACATACACAATTTTGTTGTCATGGTAACTGAAATGGAGGCCTCAGTCTGATTGGTCAGAATTAAGCCATTGTCTGATAATCTGGAAATTGGTAGGTTGGAGTTTTCAAGGGACTGGGAGTGCATATGTTCCATTAACAATTACTTGTAACTGTCACGTTGAAATGAAGGCCTCTGATTAGTTGAGAGGTTAAGAGTTAGAACCTGTAAGGGGTTATTAGTCATCACTATGACGACAGCTCTAGTTTATATATATATCCTAATTACACATAAAAGCAAGCTGTGATACAAAATATGGTTGAATTTTTATACAGAGACAATTTTGTCATAGCTATATGAGTTTCTTCTCCATCGTTTAATAAATGTCATTAAAAGTCACTGAGCAATTCCATCAAACTTTGAATTTAAGATCATGTTAATAGTATCAGGCAGAAAGTAAAATTTATGTGTAATAAATCTCGATAAAAGGTTCAACAAATTTAAGTTATTAATTTATTGACTTTTTAATGAAAAGCCAGGATAAAGGCCACAGTACCTCCTGGCGTTGCTTGAACACAGCTACTGGCTGTAAATGGAGCCGTTAACAGTAATCAGGCCACAACCACACAGCGAATGCCAAAATATGGTTACTAATTTCTTATTTTATCATATAACTTAATCTTATGAGAATTCATTTGTTTACATGCTGTGATATTTTGATAATTTGATCGAAACTTTGATTCACATTTAGACTGAATGAAAAAGGATATATGATCGACTAACTCTCATTTTATCATATCACATAATCTTATGAGAATTCATTTGTTTACATGCTGTGATATTTTGATAATTTGATCTGAATTTTGATTCACATTTAGACTGAATGTAAAAGGATATATGATCGACTAGGCCACTAACTCTCATTTTATCATATCACATAATCTTATGAGAATTCGTTTGTTTACATGCTGTGATATTTTGATAATTTGATCGAAACTTTGATTCACATTGAGACTGAATGAAAAAGGATATATGATCGACTAGGCCACTAACTCTCATTTTATCATATCACATAATCTTATGAGAATTCATTTGTTTACATGCTGTGATATTTTGATAATTTGATCGAAACTTTGATTCACATTTAGACTGAATGAAAAAGGATACAAATGTATATGATCGACAAGGCCACTGAATTGGCCTCAGCCTGATAAAAAACCTACAATAAAATTAAATGTAATATATTTTATTTTTATCAGTCAATAATTTTGACTAAAAAAAAATAAATGAAGATGCATCACAGAGTTTAATTAAGATGGTTGTGTTGTATAGAAAGCTTCATGTGGGAGATTCTGAGTTTCTGGTCAGTAGTCTTCCAATGTGAGAAGATCGAGCTACCGAGTATAGCGTTAGTTGTGGAGTAATCTGAAGTGGTGATGTTCTTTCTCTGTTGTCTCCCACCAGGGATTATCATAATGAGAATTCCTTGACTCTGACTATATATAGATGAACTGATGGCATTTCTTACCCTCCTTTATACCACACCGACATTGGAGAATTAATACAAAGTCATGGAGAAAAGTGTGGTAATATCAGAATATATTGAATGTTGTGTTGGGAGTTTTAATCACAAGGGAAACAGCAACATCCTATATTTTATGGTTTGGCTGTGTATCATCGTGAATGTCGTTTCCCTAGAGTTTCGGTAAATCTAGATGTAATTAGGTTTAGGCGTAAGCATGCTGCCTGTGCTTGCTTTTAAAACAATGTCGCTTTTCGTGTCCTCAAAATCAATGGAGATTTATACTCTTGAGTGTGTACAAGTTGTAGTTTAGTTTTTAACTTTATAGCATGACAGACATCCTTAGTTATATAGCATACCTGATTATAACCAAGTTATATAACATACCTGATTATAACCATGTTATATAGCATACCTAATTATAACCAGGTTATATAGCATTAGCATACCTGATTATAACCAAGTTATATAGCATACCTGATTATAACCAAGTTAAATAGCATACCTGATTATAACCAGGTTATATAGCATACCTGATTATAACCAGGTTATATAGCATACCTGATTATAACCAAGTTATATAGCATACCTGATTATAACCAAGTTATATAGCATACCTGATTATAACCAAGTTATATAGCATACCTGATTATAACCAAGTTATATAGCATACCTGATTATAACCAGGTTATATAGCACACCTTATTGTAACCAGGTTTATATAGCATACCTGATTTTAACCAGGTTATATAGCATACCTGATTATAACCAGGTTATATAGCATACCTGATTATAACCAAGTTATATAGCATACCTGATTATAACCAGGTTATAAAGCATATACCTGATTTTAACCAAGTTATATAGCATACCTGATTATAACCAAGTTAAATAGCATACCTGATTATAACCAAGTTATATAGCATACCTTATTGTAACCAGGTTATATAGCATACCTGATTATAACCAAGTTATATAGCATACCTGATTGTAACCTGGTTTATATCTAGCATACCTGATTTTAACCAGGTTATATAGCATACCTGATTATAACCAGATTATATCAGAACATACCTGATTATAACCAGATTATATAACATACCTGATTATAACCAGGTTATATAGCATACCTGATTTTAACCAGGTTATATAACATACCTGATTATAACCAGATTATATAACATACCTGATTATAACCAGGTTATATTACATACCTGATTATAACCAGGTTATAAAGCATATACCTGATTATAACCAGGTTATATAGTTTACCTGATTATAACCAGGTTATATAGCATACTTGATTATAACCAGGTTATATAACATACCTGATGATAACCAAATTATATAGCATACCTCATTAAAACCAGGTTATATATAGCATACCTGCTTATAACCAGGTTATATAGCATACCTGATTATAACCAGGTTATATTAGAACATACCTGATTATAACCAGGTTATCTAACATACCTCATTATAACCTTACAGCATTCTGGTATTATAAGCAGGAGTCTTAACCTTATATATTGTTCCCAGTAGTAATGTAAATTTGGTAATCTTATTTTAAACAAGTGGTTCTATTGGCTGAAATCAAATGCCATAAGCTAGTGTGTAGCTCTGTCATCAGAATGTATGTGTTGTACTAGAGGTATCAATCTTGAATAAATCATAAGAATTAATTTTGATTATTTTGTATGTAATGGAGTTAATAGTGGAATTTAATGACAATACACAATTATTTTGTTTGTGATATCTCTGAATTACTTTTCTATCTCTGAATCACTGGTTACCTCTGAATTACTCTGCTATCTCTGAATACTGTGTTATAAATCCCTGAATTATTCTCCTATCTCTGAATAACTGTTATAAATCTCTGAATTACTCTGCTATCTCTGAATTACTCTGCTATCTCTGAATTACTCTGCTATCTCTGAATCACTGGTTACCTCTGAATTACTCTGCTATCTCTGAATCACTGGTTACCTCTGAATTACTCTGCTATCTCTGAATTACTCTGCTATCTCTGAATTACTCTGCTATCTCTGAGTTACTCTGCTATCTCTGAATTACTCTGCTATCTCTGAGTTACTCTGCTATCTCTGAATCACTGGTTACCTCTGAATTACTCTGCTATCTCTGAATTACTCTGCTATCTCTGAGTTACTCTGCTATCTCTGAATCACTGGTTACCTCTGAATTACTCTGCTATCTCTGAATACTGTGTTATAAATCCCTGAATTACTCTCCTATCTCTGAATAACTGTTATAAATCTCTGAATTACTCTGCTATCTCTGAATTACTTTGCTATCTCTGAATTACTTTGCTATCTCTGAATCACTTGTTTCCTCTGAATTAACCTGCTATCTCTGAATTGCTGTACTATCTCTGAATTGCTCTTCTGTCTCTGAATTGCTCTTCTGTCTCTGAATTACTCTTCAATCTCTGAATTGCTCATCTGTCTCTGAATTACTTTGCTATCTCTGAATTGCTCAACTATCTCTGAATTGCTTTGCTGTCTCTGAATTACTTTGCTCTCTGAATTGCTCAACTATCTCTGAATTGCTTTGCTATCTCTGAATTAATCTGCTATCTCTGAATTACTCTTCAATCTCTGAATTGCTCTTCTGTCTCTGAATTAATCTGCTATCTCTGAATTACTCTTCAATCTCTGAATTGCTCTTCTGTCTCTGAATTACTTTGCTATCTCTGAATTGCTTTGTTATCTCTGACTTACTCAACTATCTCTGAATTACTTTGTTATCTGAAATACTCTACTATATAACTGTGCTTAATGATCTCTGAATTAGTATGCTATGCCTCAATAACATATTCAAGTTAAGTCTGAACAATTCTTGTCATGTTCTTATCTTATAATTATTTGTTTTAATTAATTGTATAGTGTGGTAATGAAAAAAATTATTTTGTAGAAATTTTGTATAAAAAGTAATTTTGATGTTTTTCTTTCCTGTGTGAACTCTCAGTACTGAATCAGGAATTTATTACTAGGATTTTGTAATGGTTAATTAGGAGAATACTGTAACCATAGTTCAAAATACCAAATTGTACAGAGGGACATTTCTGAACTGCTTGGGAGACACTAGATTTATTTGGTTATACAGAAACTAGGATATGTGATCCTATAACAATGTTTATTTGGGCGATGCAGCAGAAGTTCGGATATGTGGGCGATGGCCACATTCTACTTTATATCATTCTCATTTAGGACAGTAGAAACCACATTTTAATATTAAAAGAAAATTTGTACATCTTTCATTCATTATATTCTTGTTTATTTGGACATTATGTAAGAATTAATACATCTGCTTCTGGATGATTCTTTTCACAGCATTTTCATGAAAATTCAATACTAGTCATAGTTAAACTGTTAAGGTAATGATTGTCTCTCTGTTTCTCACCAGGCGACTGTGTGATGATGATGACGAGCTCAGTGAGGTTGAGCCCGACGCTGTACCAAGTGAAGTCCGGGATTGGCTAGCGCTGACTTTCACACGCTCCATGAGCAACATCAAAAGGCGTGGAGATGACAAGCCGAAGTTCCGCAGTGTGGCACATGCAATCAGAGCGGGAATTATGGTGGATAGGTAATTTATCAGGGACCATTTCTTTCATTCCTGTCCCTGAATATATGTTCATCATACATGTATATAGCCTCGAAATAAAATATTTTCTTATGTACGAAGTTCCAACATGGCTTCCAAAAAATGACACCGATTCTTGAATCAGGTCAGTCCTATATCAGATCTAGCTCCTGAATTATCCGCGTCCCCTCTGGACAGTATTTTGGTCTTCACGTCTTTCGTTTTATCAGTCGATTACGTCTCATGATTACATAGGTTACTGTAAATTTACAAAGTTTTGAAAATAAAATGGAAACAAGGCTATAAGAAACAGTCACAAAATGTAGTCTTCGATCATAATTAGGAGCCTTAATCTTTCTTCATCATAATTTAACAATGATCAAGCCATAAAATTCACGAAAGTAGGTCGCGATTGACACATTAAATGAACCATGTTTGATACATGGAAATCAAGTCATGACTACAACATCTTGCACCTTCAGTGTAGATCAAATCTTCTCTGGTAGAAAACCTTGTGTGATATATGTTGTAGCCATCATCAGGTTCAAAGACAAAATCCATGAAAGTAGGTCGCGATTGACACATTGAACAAACCATGTTTGACACATAGAAATCAAGTCATGACTACAATGTCTTGCACCTTCAGTGTAGATCAAATCTTCTCTGGTAGGAAACCTTGTGTGATATATGTTGTAACCATCATCAGGTTCAAAGACAAAATCCATGAAAGTAGGTCGCGATTGACTTATTGAATGAACCATGGTTGACACACAGTGTAGATCAAATCCTCTCTGGTAGAAAACCTTGGCAAATATGTAACTTCGAAGGCCAAGCAAAAAATATATTTGTGTTTGAAAAGATATTTTATACAGCTCATTATAAGGAGAATGATCATTTGACTGTCATACTATGCTTAAATTCCATTGATTTTCTACTCATTCCATCAAATATATAATCGAGGATATTGTTTCGCCAGAGAAATTTAATGACCAGTTGCTGGATAGCTCAGTTCATGTTATTTATATGGACATACAAGGATGTCTCTGCCATACATTGAAGGCAGATCTGAGTGTATTCAATAAGCTGGGGTTGGTCTCTAATGTTATTTTTGGCCCTAATTCGTTGGCTGTTAGTAGATTTGAGACGTCATGCTAAGTAAGCATTCTCATGCGACTTTTATTATGAACTACAAAATGTCTTTCATGTTTGAATCTGTTTCCAGACTCAAAAATCTTACAGAGTAATTATTATATAAAAATGGACAGGTTTTTCACTCCGCTGACAATATTACCATATTTGGATTGGCGCCACATGCAAACATCTGTACGGCAATTCTGATTTCTTCTTTACCGGTTCTTCCATCAGAGTCAGACATGGTTCATGTCAAACAAACTAAACACGTTCGTGTGATACAGGGTTACACAAACGATGGTAGTGGGAGGCGAATTCTGACAGGCTTGCAAAACAACTTTGTTATCCGAAGGGGTCGATTTGCATGACAAATAACAATTTAGGACAAAAAGTTCGTAGATTCTGACACTCAAGCCCTAAGGGAGCTTTAACGCTCGCTGAAATAATCTCTAAGAAAAGTGCCTTGTTGCAATTTATGGCTCCCCACGATTTCTAAAAGGAATGTCAAGATGATGGCAATAGTGTGCATCTATTTTACACACATATAAATAGAATTATGTTTTTCTATAAATCCTCTTTATTATCATTTCTAAATATAGAATTGTAGCTTGTTAATGATTTTATTTCCTCCAGCATATTACTGGTATACATGATGTGAACCTTTATAGATTCCAGTACTCCTTCCAATTTTGTATTTTATAAATATTGTGGGGTTTTTTTAATTAAAGAATAAATTCTTTCCAGAATTATTGTTACCTGTTATTATGGAAAGTGCTTCTTTAATGAGGATATGATTTATTACAGGATATATCGTCGCCTGTCCAGTTCAGCTGGGCTCCACATACCACCACATGTTCTACAGCTTTTAAAGGTTTGTACGAAACCACGCAGACAATTCCTATATCAGTCACTCATAAAAACAAACAATCTAATTAAAATATAGCTGGTCATTCTCACTACATTACATGGACATCTAACGACATCGCATAAGGGGTCACTTTCTGGTGACCTTTGTTATTTCAATATTTCACTTTTAGGTCGAATTGTCAATTTTTCGATGTCGTCGATCTCACCCATTTGTCACATATCATGCAGCTGAAGCTTACCATTTTGGTACGGTATTTATATATATATGCTTCGTTGGACAAAATGACTTGAAACAGATTGACAGATTATGCAAGCTATGCACTCTGATCGTGTTATTTTGCACATACGAAATTCACTCCCAAGATTCTGTAAGTAGTAATTTGATTGGTTTATCTAAAAGGCCATCCTGACGTGACCCCTTATGCGATGTTGTTAGATGTTCATGTAACTAGAGCCCAATAGTGGGACTAAGGATAGACAATCACGTAGGCCTAATAGTGGGACTAAGGGGAGAGGATCACTAGGGCCCAATAGTGGGACTAAGGATAGACAATCATGTAGGCCTAATAGTGGGACTAAGGGTAGAGGATCACTAGGATCCAATAGTGGGACTAAGGGTAGAGGATCACTAGGGCCCAATAGTGGGACTAAGGGTAGAGGATCACTAGGGCCCAATAGTGGGACTAAGGGTAGAGGATCACTAGGGCCCAATAGTGGGACTAAGGAGAGAGGATTACTAGGGCCAAATAGTGGGACTAAGGAGAGAGGATCACTAGAGCCCAATAGTGGGACTAAGGGTAGAGGATTACTAGGGCCCAATAGTGGGACTAAGGAGAGAGGATCACTAGGGCCCAATAGTGGGACTAAGGAGAGAGGATCACTAGGGCCCAATAGTGGGACTAAGGGTAGAGGATCACTAGGATCCAATAGTGGGACTAAGGAGAGAGGATCACTAGGGCCCAATAGTGGGACTAAGGGTAGAGGATCACTAGGGCCCAATAGAGGGACTAGGGTAGAGGATCACTAGGGCCAAATATTGGGACTAAGGAGAGAGGATCACTAGGGCCCAATAGTGGGTCTAAGGGTAGAGGATCACTAGGACCCAATAGTGGGACTAAGGGTAGAGGATCACTAGGGCCCAATAGTGGGACTAAGGTGAGAGGATCACTAGGGCCCAATAGTGGGACTAAGGGTAGAGGATCACTAGAGCCCAATAGTGGGACTAAGGAGAGAGGATCACTAGGGCCCAATAGTGGGACTAAGGGTAGAGGATCACTAGGGCCCAATAGTGGGACTAAGGAGAGAGGATCACTAGGGCCCAATAGTGGGACTAAGGAGAGAGGATCACTAGGGCCCAATAGTGGGACTAAGGGTAGAGGATCACTAGGGCCCAATAGTGGGACTAAGGAGAGAGGATTACTAGGGCCCAATAGTGGGACTAAGGGTAGAGGATCACTAGAGCCCAATAGTGGGACTAAGGAGAGAGGATCACTAGGGCCCAATAGTGGGACTAAGGGTAGAGGATCACTAGGGCCCAATAGTGGGACTAAGGGTAGAGGATCACTAGGACCCAATAGTGGGACTAAGGGTAGAGGATCACTAGGGCCAAATAGTGGGACTAAGGGAAAAGGATCACTAGGGCCCAATAGTGGGACTAAGGGAAGAGGATCACTAGGGCCCAATAGTGGGACTAAGGAGAGAGGATCACTAGGGCCCAATAGTGGGACTAAGGAGAGAGGATCACTAGAGCCCAATAGTGGGACTAAGGAGAGAGGATCACTTAGGGCCCAATAGTGGGTCTAAGGGTAGAGGATCACTAGGACCCAATAGTGGGACTAAGGGGAGAGGATCACTAGAGCCCAATAGTGGGACTAAGGGGAGAGGATCACTAGAGCCCAATAGTGGGACTAAGGGTAGAGGATCACTAGGGCCCAATAGTGGGACTAAGGGTAGAGGATCACTAGGGCCCAATATTGGGACTAAGGGTGGAGGATCACTAGGGCCCAATAGTGGGACTAAGGGTAGAGGATCACTAGGGCCCAATAGTGGGACTAAGGTGAGAGGATCACTAGGGCCCAATAGTGGGACTAAGGGTAGAGGATCACTAGGGCCCAATAGTGGGACTAATTATAAGGGGAGAGGATCACTAGAGCCCAATAGTGGGACTAAGGGTAGAGGATCACTAGGGCCCAATAGTGGGACTAAGGGTAGAGGATCACTAGGGCCCAATAGTGGGACTAAGGGGAGAGGATCACTAGGGCCCAATAGTGGGACTAATTATAAGGGTAGAGGATCACAAGGGCCCAATAGTGGGACTAAAGAGAGAGGATCACTAGGGCCCAATAGTGGGACTAAGGATAGAGGATCACTAGGGACCAATAGTGGGACTAAGGAGAGAGGATCACTAGGATCCAATAGTGAGACTAAGGGTAGAGGATCACTAGGGCCCAATAGTGGGACTAAGGGTAGAGGATCACTAGGGCCCAATAGTGGGACTAAGGAGAGAGGATATCTAGGGCCAAATATTGGGACTAAGGAGAGAGGATCACTAGGGCCCAATAGTGGGACTAAGGGTAGAGGATCACTAGGGCCCAATAGTGGGACTAAGGGTGGAGGATCACTAGGGCCCAATAGTGGGACTAAGGAGAGAGGATCACTAGGGCCCAATAGTGGGACTAAGGGAAGATGATATCTAGGGCCCAATAGTGGGACTAAGGGGAGAGGATCACTAGTGCCCAATAGTGGGACTAAGGGGAGAGGATCACTTAGGGCCCAATAGTGGGACTAAGGGTGGAGGATCACTAGGGCCCAATAGTGGGACTAAGGAGAGAGGATCACTAGGGCCCAATAGTGGGACTAAGGGTGGAGGATCACTAGGGCCCAATAGTGGGACTAAGGAGAGAGGATCACTAGGGCCCAATAGTGGGACTAAGGAGAGAGGATCACTAGGGCCCAATAGTGGGACTAATTATAAGGGGAGAGGATCACTAGGACCCAATAGTGGGACTAAGGGAAGAGGATCACTAGGACCCAATAGTGGGACTAAGGGTGGAGGATCACTAGGGCCCAATAGTGGGACTAAGGAGAGAGGATCACTAGGGCCCAATAGTGGGACTAATTATAAGGGGAGAGGATCACTAGGACCCAATAGTGGGACTAAGGGAAGAGGATCACTAGGACCCAATAGTGGGACTAAGGGAAGAGGATCACTTGGGCCCAATAGTGGGACTAAGGGAAGAGGATCACTTGGGCCCAATAGTGGGACTAAGGGTAGAGGATCACTTGGGCCAAATAGTAAGGCTAGTAATTCTACAGAACAAATGTCCTTTGAAAGTGAAACAGCTTATCTATGACTACAAAAGTTAAACTGTTTTTTTGTGGATTGAAAAAGAAAATAAAAGACAAAAAAATGAAAATTCATTGACTGCCATTAAACCTCTTTTAGTTATTGTTGGTATTTCATAGTAAGAATGTATTCTGACATATTTCAGTTAATTGTTTATTTGTTTTGATTGCAGCAACTTGATGACTGGTCCTTTGATGTGTTTGCTGTCAATACAGCTGCGGATGGACATGCCTTGAAATTTGTGGGTTATGAACTTTTGCAAAAATATGATTTAATATCAAAGTTTAAAATCAGCACGAACGTGTTGGATTCCTTCCTCTTGGCAATAGAGCAGGGTTACAGTAAATACAAGAATCCCTACCACAACCTCCTACACGGGGCAGACGTGGCACAGACCGTGCATTTTGTGCTGTCCCAGAGCAAACTAGCAGTAAGTATGAACTGTCTGTGATAGTGGTAGGGCACTTTGTCTTGTATAACTAACTGTCTAATGACAAAGCATGATAGAGGTCACTTTGTCCAGTATAAACTGCCTAATGATAAAGTGTGATAGAGGTCACTTTGTCCAGTATAAACTGTCTAATGACAAAGTGTGATAGAGGTCACTTTGTCCAGTATAAACTGTCTAATGACAAAGTGTGATAGAAGTCACTTTGTCCAGTATAAACTGCCTAATGATAAAGTGTGATAGAGGTCACTTTGTCCAGTATAAACTGTCTAATGACAAAGTGTGATAGAGGTCACTTTGTCCAGTATAAACTGTCTAATGACAAAGCTTGATAGAGGTCACTTTGTCCAATACAATCTGTCAAATGACAAAGTGTGATAGAGGTCACTTTGTCCAGTATCAGGGGTCACTTTGTCCACTATGAGACAAAGTGTGGAAGAGGTAACTTTGTCCATAATGATATTAGTCACTTTGTCCAGTAAGATCAAGGTCGCTTTTTCCATCCTTATAGAGGTCATGCATTTTGTCCAGTAAAATGAAAATGTGGTGAATACCTGTTTATAAGGACCACACACTGTGACCTTTCTACACAAGTTCGTGTCACTAGTATACTGTGACACGGACCACACACTGTGACCTTTCTACACAAGTTCATGTCACTAGTATACTGTGACACGGACCACACACTGTGACCTTTCTACACAAGTTTGTGTCTCTAGTATACTGTGACACGGACCACAAACTGTGACCTTTCTACACAAGTTCGTGTCACTAGTATACTGTGACACGGACCACACACTGTGACCTTTCTACACAAGTTTGTGTCACTAGTATACTGTGACACGGACCACACACTGTGACCTTTCTACACAAGTTTGTGTCACTAGTATACTGTGACACGGACCACACACTGTGACCTTTCTACACAAGTTTGTGTCACTAGTATACTGTGACACGGACCACACACTGTGACCTTTCTACACAAGTTCCTATCACTATTATACATTATTATTTATTGTTTTTCCAGGACCACACACCATGATCTATTAATATTTTTCTCTGCAGCATTGGTTGACAGACTTGGAGGTGTTTGCTACAATTATAGCTGCGTTAATACATGACTATGAACACACAGGAACAACTAATAACTTCCATATTATGACAGGGTGAGTCTGAGTTATGACGTCATCATCTCATTACTGTACACACTGTAACAGGATTACACATGTAGACAAGGTGAGTGTTAGCTAGATATGACGTCATCACCTCATTACTGTTAGACTGGGTGAGTTTTAGCTAGATATGATGTCATCATCTCATTACTGTTAGACTGGGTGAGTCTTAGCTAGATGTGACATCATCATCTCATTACTGTTAGACTGGGTGAGTCTTAGCTAGATATGATGTCATCATCTCATTACTGTTAGACTGGGTGAGTTTTAGCTAGATGTGACGTCATCATCCCATTACTGTTCACACTGTAGCAGGATTACTCCTGTATACAGGGCCATTATATTCAACTATTCAAAGTAAAATACAGTTGTATACTTGTACAATGTATACATATTGAAAAATAAAATATGTTTTTCTGTTAACAGGTCCGAAGTCGCAATATTATACAATGACAGAGCTGTGTTAGAGAATCACCATATCAGTGCCTCCTTCAGAATGATGAAAACTGATGAATGCAATATTGTATCCAACCTCAGCCGAGAGGAGTTCAGGTTTGTCTCAAAATACATACAGGTGTATCTCACAGTACATACAGGTTTGTCTCACAGTACATACAGGTGTATCTCACAGTACGTACAGGTTTGTCTCACAGTACATACAGGTGTATCTCACAGTACGTACAGGTTTGTCTCACAGTACATACAGGTGTATCTCACAGTACGTACAGGTTTGTCTCACAGTACATACAGGTTTGTCTCACAGTACATACAGGTGTATCTCACAGTACGTACAGGTTTGTCTCACATTACATACAGGTTTTTCTCACAGTACATACAGGTTTGCCTCACAATACATAAGGTTTGTCTCACATTACATACAGGTTTGTCTCACATTACATACAGATTTGTCTCACGTACTACAGTACATACAGGTTTGTCTCACATTACATACAGGTTTGTCTCAAAATATATACAGGTTTGTCTCACAATACATACAGGTTTTTCTCAATACATACAGGTTTGTCTCACAGTACATACAGGTTTGTCTCACATTACATACAGGTTTGTCTCACATTACATACAGGTTTGTCTCACATTACATACAGGTTTGTCTCACGTACTACAGTACATACAGGTTTGTCTCACATTACATACAGGTTTGCCTCACAATACATACAGGTTTGTCTCACAGTACATACAGGTTTGTCTTAGTACATACAGATTTGTCTCACAGTAGATTCACAATATTAAGGTTTGTCTCAGAAGAATTTGGCATAGGGAAATTACTCCAATTGGACAAATTGGAACTTTTCTTCATATTATTTTTGTATTCTATAAGTAAACAAAGTATTAATACATGTACAAATTAATGATTCCCATTATCATATGTTCACAGGGAGTTTTTGTGTACTAGGAAATAACTCTTGTTTATTGTCTATATTCACAGGGAGTTTTTGTGTACTGGGAAATAACTCTTGTTTATTGTCTATGTTCACAGGGAGTTTTTGTGTACTGGGAAATAACTCTTGTTTATTGTCTATGTTCACAGGGAGTTTTTGTGTACTGGGAAATAACTCTTGTTTATTGTCTATGTTCACAGGGAGTTTTTGTGTACTGGGAAATAACTCTTGTTTATTGTCTATGTTCACAGGGAGTTTTTGTGTACTGGGAAATAACTCTTGTTTATTGTCTATGTTCACAGGGAGTTTTTGTGTACTGGGAAATAACTCTTGTTTATTGTCTATGTTCACAGGGAGTTTTTGTGTACTGGGAAATAACCCTTGTTTATTGTCTATGTTCACAGGGAGTTTTTGTGTACTGGGAAATAACTCTTGTTTATTGTCTATGTTCACAGGGAGTTTTTGTGTACTGGGAAATAACTCTTGTTTATTGTCTATGTTCACAGGGAGTTTTTGTGTACTGGGAAATAACTCTTGTTTATTGTCTATGTTCACAGGGAGTTTTTGTGTACTGGGAAATAACTCTTGTTTATTGTCTATGTTCACAGGGAGTTTTTGTGTACTGGGAAATAACTCTTGTTTATTGTCTATGTTCACAGGGAGTTTTTGTGTACTGGGAAATAACTCTTGTTTATTGTCTATGTTCACAGGGAGTTTTTGTTTACTGGGAAATAACTCTTGTTTATTGTCTATGTTCACAGGGAGTTTTTGTGTACTGGGAAATAACTCTTGTTTATTGTCTATGTTCACAGGGAGTTTTTGTTTACTGGGAAATAACTCTTGTTTATTGTCTATGTTCACAGGGAGTTTTTGTGTACTGGGAAATAACTCTTGTTTATTGTCTATGTTCACAGGGAGTTTTTGTGTACTGGGAAATAACCCTTGTTTATTGTCTATGTTCACAGGGAGTTTTTGTGTACTGGGAAATAACTCTTGTTTATTGTCTATGTTCACAGGGAGTTTTTGTGTACTGGGAAATAACTCTTGTTTATTGTCTATGTTCACAGGGAGTTTTTGTGTACTGGGAAATAACTCTTGTTTATTGTCTATGTTCACAGGGAGTTTTTGTGTACTGGGAAATAACTCTTGTTTATTGTCTATGTTCACAGGGAGTTTTTGTGTACTGGGAAATAACTCTTGTTTATTGTCTATGTTCACAGGGAGTTTTTGTGTACTGGGAAATAACTCTTGTTTATTGTCTATGTTCACAGGGAGTTTTTGTGTACTGGGAAATAACTCTTGTTTATTGTCTATGTTCACAGGGAGTTTTTGTGTACTGGGAAATAACCCTTGTTTATTGTCTATGTTCACAGGGAGTTTTTGTGTACTGGGAAATAACTCTTGTTTATTGTCTATGTTCACAGGGAGTTTTTGTGTACTGGGAAATAACTCTTGTTTATTGTCTATGTTCACAGGGAGTTTTTGTGTACTGGGAAATAACTCTTGTTTATTGTCTATGTTCACAGGGAGTTTTTGTGTACTGGGAAATAACTCTTGCTTATTGTCTATGTTCACAGGGAGTTCCGAAATCTGGTCATAGACATGGTGCTGGCCACAGACATGTCCTTCCATTTTCAACAGATCAAGAATATGAAGAATCTGATGGCAATGCCGGAAAAGTGAGTATTGGATGTATGGCTGAGTGTCTGTGACAGGATGAGTATGGCTGGATGTGTATGGTTAAGTGTCTGTGATAGTGAATATTCTGAGTGTATGGCTGAGTGTCTGTGACAGGATGAGTATGGCTGGATGTGTATGGTTAAGTGTCTGTGATAGTGAATATTCTAAGTGTATGGCTGAGTGTCTGTGATATCAAGTATTCTGAGTGTATGGCTGGGTGTCTGTGATATCAAGTATTCTGAGTGTATGGCTGGGTGTCTGTGATATCAAGTATTCTGAGTGTATGGCTGGGTGTCTGTGATATCAAGTATTCTGAGTGTATGGCTGGGTATCTGTGATATCAAGTATTCTGAGTGTATGGCTGGGTATCTGTGATATCAAGTATTCTGAGTGTATGGCTGGGTATCTGTGATATCAAGTATTCTGAGTGTATGGCTGGGTATCTGTGATATAGTGATTATTATCCGCTGGACGTTACATTGAAAGAAGAACAAAAAACGATTAAACAAAATCTCGCCGACAGGACAAATTCTTTCGCAAACTGGATTTTGAAAATCGTTACCTTACACGTTATTACCTTTCAAACAAATTTTCTCACAAAGCTGTTGCCTTCACTGTCATTCTCTCGTACGATGAAGGAAACATACGAACAGCATACGTTTGTTAAATTTATAATTATAAATTGGTTGAGGTTTTCTCGCTGAGCCAGAGTGGGCGAAGCCATATTGTTTAAATACCACTGCTATCGACCATGGGAATACCTCGGTAACGTTACGTAAGTATTTATACTTCCGAAGAATGAAATCACACCCAAAATTGCATAGCCGGCGAGCTGATTGGCTGTGAAATCAGACCAAATATTTCATAGCCGGTGCGCTGATTGGCTGAGCTCAAAGGTCATACTGAGATGACCTCCTGTGGGGAGTTTTAGATGTTGTATTGCTGTGTATTGTTGAGGAGCGGAAATTACAAGTCTAATTTTAATTAGATTGATACATTGATTTACCAATTTACTATCTTGTTCAGTCCATGGGATTCAATTTTAAAATTAAAGAGAAAAAATTTATATAGATAAAGATATTTTGAATAGTACCTTTTTGCTGCATTCATTGTGATTTTGACATTGACCTAGCACAGAAAGTGTTTCATATGTCTATTTGTTCTGTTTAATTTCAATTTCAAGTCTGTGTTTGAATATTCAATGATAAATGACAGTGTCTGTGTTTACAAGACAAAAATGGAGGATTTCATGAAAAGCTGTCAGAAATCAATTTATTTTTGTGAAAATTTAATTGTTGGTGAATATCATCTAAAGATGTGCTGTATTATTTGGCTGATCATCAGATAGACAAAATAAATATCTCAAACAAATACAAACAAATCAGATTTCATTGTAGGATTTTACACAGTAGATGTCTATAAACCTTTTCTAAAATTTCCTTTTTCAGCGATATTGTTGTGGAATTTTGGTATGGTCCCGAGCGTTTGTTAATGTTTATATTTATTACACCACATTCTGCTTTTTATCAAATGTCAGTTTTGTATTTAAGGATTGAAAATTATATTAAGTTGGTTTATTATTGTTGAAATGTAAATCCTAAGTGCACATTGAATAAACTGAAAATAAAACAACAAGATTTATGTTTATTTTTGGTCAATCACTGAATAGGAATAATTCAAACCAATGAAAAAGCCTGTTATTTATCACTCTATAGATATGATTAAAACCAATGAAAAAGCTTGTTACAAAAAAAAATTACATTATTAAAATTTTCAATATTTGAAGACTCAACCCTGATGTTTTAAAAAATGATGTTAAAAGTGAACTTAGTTGTAGGGCAAAAGTGGAATGTGATGTAGTATGTGTTAACTTGTTTTTGTTTACAAAGTTCATTTAAAAATTCAGTTGTGTAACTGATAATTATACTGTTTTACATGTGAGGAAATTTATTTGTTCCTTAATGAGCCATAAATAAACAATAGCTGATTGTTTAATCACAATACCCGATAGTTTAATCAATCAATTTGCTTTTGCATTAGAAGTTCTTGTGATACCTGTTCAAGAAAATTGAAGTTTCATCTTTAAATGAAGAAATGTATTGGTATGAAATACACAAAAGACGATGGCATTTTTTTCAGCTCCAAAAGATTTTTGAATGATAAACATCCATGTATGTTTTCAAATCAATTCTTCATCTTTGTGTCCATAATGACAATACTTTGTTTAATTGTCCTACACTGTGACTTGTTTTAATTGACAGTATCGACAAATCCAAAGCGTTATCACTCGTCCTACACTGCGCAGACATAAGTCACCCTGCCAAGGATTGGTCAATACACCAACGCTGGACAGAGCTCCTACTGGAGGAGTTTTTCAGACAGGTAAGAAACTATCTACAGGTAAATATCGTAAGTATTGGTTACAGGTAGCCATTGAATACAGAGAACATTAGGTACTGATATAAAGTGATTAATGTTGATTACAGGTATAAACATTGTTTATTATTAAAAGTTGATTATAGGTAATCATGTAACTAATGTTCAAGTGACAGCCTGATTTCATTGATTATACTATAATATTTACTCCCTTGTCATGCGTTATCAACTTTTCCACAGTTACCTCCCTTTACATGTCTAATAAACATTGACTGAGTTACCTCCCTTTTCCTGCCTGATCAACATTGACCGAGTTACCTCCCTTTTCCTGCCTGATCAACATTGCCTTGGTTACCTCCCTTTACATACTGATCAACATTGTCTGAGTTACCTACCATTACATGCCTGACCAACAATGCCCGAGTCACCTACCTTGACATGTCTAATCAACATTGCCTTGGTTACCTCCCTTTACATACTGATCAACATTGTCTGAGTTACCTCCCTTTTCTTGCCTGTTCAACATTGTCTGAGGTACCTCCCTTTTCCTGCCTGATCAACACTGCCTGAGTTACCTCCATTTACCAGTGTAATTAATTTTACTTGAGTTACCTCCCTTCTCAGCCTGGTAAACATTGTGATTTAGCTCCCTTTTCATCCTGGTTAACATTAACTGATCATGAGTTACCTCCCTTTACTAGCCTGGTCAACGTTAACATAGTTACCCCCCTTTTCCAACGTAATTAATATTACTGGAGTTACCTCCCTTTATCAGCCTGGTTAACTGAGTTACCTCCCTTTACTAGCCTGGTCAACCTTAACATATTTACCTCCATTTACCAGCTATTTCAAAATTAAATCAACAACCTACAACCATTTTCAGTATTTATCATGCCAGGTTCCTTGTTTGTGAATTTGCTTTTGACTGATCTAATTTTGCTTATAACCACCATAAATATACATTATATTAAAACTTTTATGCCTTATTTTTCCTAATCAAGATAAATGTTTCCATGACAAACTCAATTTAAAGCCTGTCACCTTTCCTTTTGATACAGGGTGACCGTGAGAAGGAGCTAGGCCTACCATTTTCTCCACTCTGTGATAGAACTAGTACTCTCGTAGCAGAGTCACAAATAGGTAAGATGGAATATCTCAAGTCATCGATCTTGGAACTGCATGTACATACCATTTATCTGAACATGTGAAGTGGAACCAAGAAAGTTTGATGCTGATAGACAGTATAGATTTCCTGTTAACATTTTCAGGGTTCATTGACTTCATTGTGGACCCGAGCTTCCAGATGATGTCCGAGATGCTAGAAAAAGTTCTGACGCCGTTACATCGCCAGCAGAACCAAAATCCTCGTAACATTGATGAAGCAATATCTGAGGAAGTGTTTGATGACAAAAAACAGGATAAAAGTACGAGTACATCCAGTCTCCACTCCTTCGGGAGTCAACCCAGCACACCTCGCACCCCAATCTCTCCAGGTAATGTAGGTCACCTGACACACCGCACACTCCTTCGGGAGTCAACCCAGCATGCCTTGCACCCCTTCCTCTCCAAGTAATATAGGCCACATGACACGCCGCACACTCCTTCGGGAGTCAACCCAGCATGCCTTGCAACCCTTCCCTTCCAGGTAATGTAGGTCAAATGACACATCGCACACTCCTTCGGGAGTCAACCCAACATGCCTTGCAACCCTTCCTCTCCAGGTAATGTAGGTCACGTGACACATCACATGATCACACACTCCTTCGTGAGATAACCCAGCATGCCTTGCCACCCCTTCCTCTCCAGGAAATATTTGTCATGTGACACACCACACACTCTCAGTCACAAACCTCAGCTGTACCTCAGCGAAAAACAGCAAATGATTTAAGTTGTTCAACAGAAGATAATTCAATCAATGCTATCTCATGTTCTATTTTCATTTTCAGAACAATCGGATGACAATTGTTTCGGTAGGATTTCATTCCATTCTTGTTTTGTTGATATTTTGTTCAATTTCAAAATTTGTGTTATTTTCATTGTTTTATTAGAGTTATTTATCTTTCAAGAAACAAGACAAAAATCAGTGATGTGTATCAGACCACAAGCATTTGTCTAAAGTATAAACTGATTACTTTAGATAAGGTATATTTCTCTCGGGAATTATTTTTGCATTAATTTGCGAGGAGAGTCAATCAACAATTCAAAGCCTTTTGTTATTATCTGTACGAAAATAACACTTTTGGATGATGACCAAGCTATTGGTTGCTGATGTACGAGTCTTGCAGAGCACGTGATTCTAAGAGGTCAGCATGCACAAATAAAGTAATATATTCGCAAATATGTCTGAAGAAGTAAGTTCGGGAAATAAAGTATTCACGAAGTCTAAGTAATTTACAGTAATAACAACAACAATAATAAAAATATTTAGTATACGTATATATAAACTATTTAGTATATATAAATATTTAGGGTACATATGAAATATTTAGTATATATAAATATTTAGTAATGAAATATTTAGTATATATAAATATTTAGTATATAATATTAAGTATATATAAAATGTCTAGTATATATAAAATATTATAGTGTATATGAAATATTTGGTACATATAAAATGTTTAGGGTACATATGAAATATTTAGAATATATAGAATATTCAGTATATAATATTCTATAAAATGTTTAGTATATATAAAATGTTTAGTGTATATAAGATATTTAGTGTATATAAGATATTTAGTGTATATAAAATATTTAGTAAATATGAAATATTTAGTAAATATAAAATGTTTAGTGTATATAAAATATTTATTATATACAAAATATTTATTATATGTAAAATATTTAGTATATATAAAATGTTTAGTAAAGACCCAGCTATACTAGATATTTTACTATTATTTATACAAATGACACTTATCCTAAATACAACGAGATGTCCTAAAGCAGTGATAGAGTGCTTCTACCACTAGATTATACATGTATACAGCTGTCTGTAGTTTGGTTGTAACACAATGATGATGGAGGGTGTCTGCTGCCATTCATTGTTCCCTGTCACAATGTATGGAGCTGTTTAAAAGAATTTTATAGCGATAAATTGATTGTTTTCCAGAATTTTCATATTTAACAATTTGTAAATTGAAGATTTCATATAAATTGTTATGTGTTTAAGTTGAATATCATTTCCAAGGCAACAAAACTTACAATAATCACTTGTATATCTATTTAAAGTTGTATTTTCACTGTTAACATCCTGGTTACAATACGGAAAGGTTAAAGGTCAAACCATTCTAATCTGTGTATTTCATAGTAACAACTAGTAAGAACGTATCTATTTATAATAGTATTTAAACAAATTGTGTTCATTACTAAATTCAATAACAGGTTTGACCTTCATGTGTGTCAGAGGTCAACGCTGGGTGATGTATTGATCGTTGGGTCCTTGGGTAACTTTGATCCATACTTCCTGGAACCAAGGTCCATTCCACAATGTCTTCTAACATTCAATCTGATTATTTCATTATAGGTATATTCATACATACTATATATACTAACGTATTTCTCTGCTGATTGATTACCATTGATTGATTTGACCTTTCACTATACAGTTGAAGGTCACAGTGACCTAAATAATGTCATATCTTGTGGATGACCCAAATTTAATCAAGTGTTATGTAGTTAAACTCAAACTGTTACAATTAAGTTTTGTTTTTATAAGCCCGTCATTAATTACTTGAGAATGGTCCTCCACCATTGACTTTTGTTCAGTTATGTAGTGATATTAGTCAGCTGTCACTTTCACCATTCCCGACAGGTTTCATGCATTAAAAATGTCCCTGTATTCAAAATCTTCTCTTTTAATGATTTCAATTCAAAAAGGGGGAATGTTTGTTGTGCACCCCATCCTAACAAATCCCCACCCCAGGGGCTGGAACTCTTATCATTCGATAGAAAATGAAATTGGTACACAGAAGTTAACTTAAAACAATTCCCTCAAAGCCCAAACTGTGTTCCAACAGCTGAAGCCAAGTTATGACAGACAGAGAAGTTAGTTTTTAGCTCACCTGGCCCAAAGGGCCTGTAAACGTATGGCATGGCATAGTGTCCATCATTCGTCGTCCGTCATCCATCAACATTTTTCTTTAAATACCTACTTGTCCTGAATGCCTGAATGGATTTTGATGAAATTTATGTTTGGCACATTATAACTGGGCAAAGGAGATCTAATATCCAGAGGATGTGGCTCCCTTGGGGCTGGAGTGGTGGGGCCCAGTAGGGGTTACAGAAGAAGCTACTTGTCTTGTTTAACTGGTTCGGGGGGAGGGCTTTCTGCATAAGTTTCTGGATACTTTTCAAGAAGGTAGTACTTTTTATGCATTTCTAGTATCTACAGCTGAATCCTTGATTTGTGTTGGCTATTAAGCTCACCTAACGAGTGCGATTATGAACTCAATTAAGAAATAATTGTTATTTTTTGTTGTTCACTGGTGTATGAACGGCATTTTTGACAGATATTTTAAATGACGCGCATTAGCGCGTCATGTTGAAATATCTGTCAAAAAATGCCGTTCATACACCAGTGAACAACAAAAAATAACAATTATTTCTTATATTTACATTTCAAAACTATTTTTCAACGTAATCTTTGAAAAAAATCATAAGAAACAGTATTCTACGTTCGTTATACGTAGTGAAGAAACAGCTGAATGATCGATGTAACAGCGTAACAGATAGTTCCAATTTGACGGGAAAGGTAATCAAGTACACAAGTACACAAAATATAGTTCCACACAAATTCATTATTTTAATCATCATGAAAGAAAAATATTGAAATGTTGTCTTCAATTTTACAATTATTAACAAGTTTTAAAGTTGATAAAACATTATTTCATGTGTAATCAAACGCGATTTTATATTCACACTTCTGCATTCTCAATGTTGACTTTGGCACCGTCAACAATGTACTGTATGTATTCATACGCGGCAGGTTAATTGTTCACCTGGGAATGAATGCTAATTTTGTTAGTACCTTCATATAGAGAACACACAGTGGAAATGTAAATATTATAAAATAATTATACTACAACTAATATTTTCATTTTAAGTACTCTGATGATATATATAACATTTAGAAGATATAGCTGTGGAATTCTCCTATATATATAGTGTCATGTTACACCCCTGACATTTACAAACAGTACAATTTAATTTTTATTTTATTTTAAATTATGATTTTGTAAATATGATGTGTGGTGTTGCTGTTTTTAATGTTTCTTTCGGTGTTGAATGTTAAGTGTGATGAAAACCTGTACTGATATTTGGTTTTTGTTTCAACCTCCAGGGGCCAGGTATCAGTTGAAATGTCCATGGACAAACTGCCTCACACAGAACAAGATTCACTGGAAAGATCGGGCAGCTAAAGGTAATTTATAGTCGCAAACGTGGAAAGAATGGCCAGGTAAAGGTAATTTATAGTCGCTTACCTGGGAAGATTGGCCAGGTAAAAGGTAATTTATAGCTGCTAACCTGAATCAGAGTTAATGTGAAACTGATATGTTAAATATAGACATAACTTTATCTGTATCTAGTTGTTGATGATTGAAATGTTTTGATGAGATGCTTATTGATACGAGTCTCTATTCAGATGCAGAGGAAAGGAAGAGGCTGGCAGCTTTACAGGAAGCATTGGATAAAACGGACACTAATCAATCAAATACGTCAGAAAATTGTAGTGTAAATTGTGAAAGCTCCGTAAAACTTGAAAACAATACCACGGTGGTACCAACGAGGCAGGTAGAGTCAAACCAGGTCCCCGAGGAAGGCAAGGATGGCCAATGATATTGGAGCAGAACTGACATTACGTACATTGTACACCGCGTTTGCCATGGAAACGGAACATTGACAATTGACATGTCTTTGTTGCTTCCATGGTCTTTTCCATCACTGCTTCCTGCGTACAATGTGACCTCCACTGTGACCTTTGACCTTTGGTTAACAGGGAGAATTAACCTCTCTGCAGCTTTTTCTGTGATCTGTGTTTCTGGGCTGAAACTGTACCTAAACTATTTTTTCATCCTTAATCATTTTGTGCATGGTTCCATAGCACCAATGCAGGGCGGGATTACAAACTCTGATCCCCAACCTAAAATTATGTGAATATTTTTTCTCATACCCTGTTCCTGGTAAAAGCTGTTATATTTAGCATTGCCTATAGGAATTTTTTAAGCTACACCAAAATATGAAAACAATGGCCCTGTGCCATTGTTTTACAGAGGCAATAAGTAGTACAATATTTTGTATATCTGAAATTATTAATTGTTAAAGCTTTGATATTTTATTTGAACTGGATAAGGATTGTGTTTGTGAAATATAGGTCATTAATAACATTGCTTACGCAAAAGGATATATACAGAGTTACATGTTATCAAAGTTTTAACATTTCGTGTATTTTACCATGTTTGTACTAGATCAGAAAAGGAAAACCCTAGAAAATGTCAGATAAAACATGTATACGTGATTGACCATGCTCGAACTTCATCATTTATGCTTGTATATTAAATCTCGCTGTAAAATCCTACCTTAAGATACAGAATAGTTGGTCTTATTGCGAACGCTATATAATAAGAATCACGTTGTAATGCACTATGATTCTGTGAACCAATAAACGTGTAGCGGGACTGGACTGAGTCGATCATCGGTGACCAGGCAGCTCAATTGGTAGAGCATTCGGCTAGCGTTCGGAGGTCCTGGGTTCGAACCCCGGTCTGGCTGCTACATTTTCTCCTCTCGCGTTACACATGTATACAAAATGTCGTAGGTTGCAGTATGTAACGTTAGGCGATTGAAATCAGCAGAGGTGCGACGTCCTACTTTATATGGCTTCAGTGTCCTGTTATAGATACAGCGTTACACTATGTTAATAACTGTATTGCTATGTGATGTATGTGGAAATATAAAACATTATGCAAGAAATGGATGACAATATTATGAACCCAGAAGCCATATTATATATATATATCTATATATTAGGTCTTGTTTAATATCTCAACTCCAACGTCCGACTGAACAACAAATATATCAGTCCTGGCCGAGGTTGTCACACAACCACATCATTTAAAGTATTTGAGTTGACATTGATTCAAAAGTACTGATATATACATTTTTAGTTACAGAAACTCTTTTGAGGTTTCTATCTACACCATAAGGTTGTAAAATGACTAGACACTTTAGAATCAGAAATGTTTGAATCATTTGTATACAAAAGAGATTTGTTGGTTTGGGGTTGATTTCAACATAATTGTTATTATTTTACCAGACCCATCAACACATTGATAGATAGTTAATGAATGTGTTCCATTAGGAGCATGGACCATCATATGTCAATGTATAGACTTTCATTTTTATCAAAAATATGAAATTTTAAAGGGTTTAGTACAAAAAACCTGTTTATTTAAACTTATTTTTTCTCATATTCTTATCCTCAGTGAATTTTATCTGTTTCCCAGTACTCGACAATCATTTATGTTTTTTATGATCTAATTATGTTCCTGTTTTAAAAACTGGCAGACAAGATGTTACTGTTTTCTTTCTGATCTCATTTCTATTCTATAAGTAATTCATTAGTTTCATTTTAAATAATACCGAGTTTATTCAGAAAGGTTGTTGGGGATAAAATAGTTTATTTATAAAAAGAGAATAATCTTGTAAAAGTGCTACTGCTGCATACCAAAGCTTGGATATTCTAGGGTGCTGTTAGGACACTGGATCGATCAGTTGGTTGGATGTACAGATACTGCCATAGGCTATGCTAGGAGTTTGATCACCTCAGTTCAAAAGATAACATGCGGCCATAGGTCTGTATAAAGAAGGTTGTTTGCTTCGAGATGGTTGTTTTACAATACTAATAGTTTTGTTGTGTTGTTTACGGGGTAGTCTCATTCATATGCCCTGGTATAGCGCTGTACCAATGGGTAAGGAAAGCTCAGTAAGCCTTTCAATAAGTTTGGATCACTAAGCCTTGGTTCAGTTAGCTTCACTAGGCCTTTGAATAAGCTTGGGTCACTAAGCTTTTGAAAAATTGAGGTTTAGTAAACCTTTGAATAAGTTAGGTTCAGTAAACATTTGAATAAGTTAGGTTCAGTAAACCTTTGAATAAACTAAGTTTAGTTAATATTTGAAAGAATAAGCTAGGTTAGTTAACGTTTGAATGAATAAGCTAGGTCCATTAAGCCTTTGAATAAGTTATGTTTAGTAAACAATTTGAATAAGTTGTTTAGTAAACCTCTGAATAAGCTAGGTTCACTTAGCCTTGTTTCATTAAACCTTTGAATAAGGTAGGTTCACTAAGTCTTGGTTCAATAAACCTTTAGGTTCCGTATGCCTTTGACTAAATTAGGTTCCTTTGGCCTATGAGTATGACTAAGTTATGCTCTGTAGGCCTACGACTCTACAAAGGTCGGTATGAGTACTAGCGAGTACGGATGTAAAAAATGGAGAACACAATATATCGAGTACAAACATGTGGACCTCAGAAATAGAGGACATCACCTTTGATTACTTTACTGTCGTGGAATAAGATCCTATACAAGCTTTTTAGCAGTCGTCTCGTTACAGGTGGTACTTTACATTGTGACAACATAGTACCATATTTTCTAGGTGTTTGACAAAAATATTGGGTGTTTTATCTCATGTTAGTTCCGAAAATGTGTCTGTGATTACAATATTTTACTGTTTTATGTATCGCACACTTGTTTAATATTGTGCCATAAATATCTTCAGTCACATGATCCAATCGATCAACCAATCAGCCAATCCGACGAAGATTTGATTTTAACTGATGCAACAAGTGTTGTGATCCCTGAACCCTCAAAGATTGGCTGTTCCTCTGATAATGTTAAATACTGGTTAGTGTTGTCCAGTATCTAAGCTACATAATAAACCGTTAATTGATGATGTTATAGAGTATATTTTTGATTGTCAGATTTTTGGAGAGTTCTGGCAAATCCTGTTGTTTGTAAGAGTTTGTTCTGATGTAACCACTGTAAATCTTTCTGTAATGTCCGCTCGAATTTAGCCGAGTGTTCAATTGATGTAACGCAGAATTTCACAAGTTTCGTCCCTTTTTAATCATTGTCCGTGCAAGACCACGGCTGAACTGAAAAGTATGCAGTATAGGAGAGAGTAAAAGAGTTACGTCAGGGGCAGTAACTCGTACATGTTTGTTAACGATAGGTTGCGCACCACTAAATAATCACATATGTAAATAAGTCTGGGAATTAGAACCAGTAAAATATGTGTTTTATATCTAAATAGATCACATGATCAAAGTGAAGATGAAATGTGGTGTTTTATTATACGTTGAAAAGAAATTGAATTTTTTTTTAAAGTGTCGGTATTTTCCGTATTTTCCCATGACTGCGTGCATCAAAGCTTGTGAAATTCTGCTGATTGATAATTTGGGAACAGACAGAAGGGTTAAATTCCTTGTTTTGAGAACTACTCTTTGTCAAGTTTTCGTTATTGCCTTGGTTTATTTTTACACATATTTTTGAAGACTTTGCTTGTTATCTCATTTGTAATCGGTGAGTTTTTGTTATTTTTTGCGGAATAGTTAACCTTTTCATGGCAGCTTACTCGATAGATATTCAGTCCCAATACGATACTCCCAAACGTGATTATCCTGGCCCCAGTACAATACCCCCTAACGTGATTATCCTGGCCCCAGTATAATACCCCCTAACGTGATTATCCTGGCCCCAGTACGATACTCCCAAACGTGATTATCCTGGCCCCAGTACAATACCCCCTAATGTGATTATCCTGGCCCCAGTACGATACCCCCAAACTTGATTATCCTGGCCCCAGTACGATACTCCCAAACGTGATTATCCTGGCCCCAGTACGATACCCCCAAACGTGATTATCCTGGCCCCAGTACGATACTCCCAAACGTGATTAACCTGGCCCCAGTACGATACTCCCAAACATGATTATCCTGGCCCCAGTACAATACCCCCAAACGTGATTATCCTGACCACAGTACGATACTCCCAAACGTGATTATCCTGGCCCAGTACTATACTCCCAAACGTGATTATCCTGGCCCCAGTACGATACCCCCAAACGTGATTATCCTGGCCCCAGTACGATACTCCCAAACGTGATTATCCTGGCCCCAGTATGATACTCCCAAACGTTGTTATCCTGGCCCCAGTACGATACTCCCAAACGTGATTATCCTGGCCCCAGTATGATACCCCCAAACGTGATTATCCTGGCCCCAGTACGATACTCCCAAACGTGATTATCCTGGCCCCAGTACGATACTCCCAAACGTGCATATCCTGGCCCCAGTACGATACCCCCAAACGTGATTATCCTGGCCCCAGTACGATACTCCCAAACGTGATTATCCTGGCCCCAGTACGATACTCCCAAACGTGATTATCCTGGCCCCAGTACGATACTCCCAAACGTGATTATCCTGGCCCCAGTACGATACTCCCAAACGTGATTATCCTGGCCCCAGTACAATACTCCCAAACGTGATTATCCTGGCCCCAGTACGATACTCCCAAACGTGATTATCCTGGCCCCAGTACGATATTCCCAAACGTGATTATCCTGGCCCCAGTACGATACCCCCAAACGTGATTATCCTGGCCCCAGTACGATACTCCCAAACATGATTGTCCTGGCCCCTGACGATATTCTCAAACGTGTTCACTCGTCTTCTTGATAAATCATTTGGAGGGTGATTATTTCGAAGACTTAACTCGACTTATCTGTAATTTTATTTCAAGGGCGATAACTCAACTAGTGGTGAATTATTTTGGGATGATTACTCAGTTTTTGGTAACTTATTTCAAAGGTGATTACTCGACTTATTGATAAATTATTTTGAAAGTGATAAATGGACTATTGGTTAATTATTGGGGGGGGGGGGGGGGGGGGGGGACTTTTTGGTCGTCTGCTTTGTAATTACCGTTAAATGGATATCGGTTTTGTAACGTTAGGTACAAGTCAAAATCTTAGAACTCACGTGAACACGGTCATTGATGGTTGTCTGCCGTTTGATCAGCAACAAGCTTACATATATCTGGGGGTTTTTTTCAAGTAACGAACCATTAAAATCACTCCAGTGACGTCACGGAGATATAGAGATAATAAATTCAATAGTCCCAATGTTTACACCAAGCTGTGATTGTGTTTATTTTACATAATATCTTGCCCTCTGTAGTTTCCCATCATTTATAGGACAGATTAAATATACATTTGTATATCAGCGACATTATTAAAATGCAATGTTAAATATTTGTTATTAAGCCAATTTTTTTTCTTCCATATGTAGAAACTCAAAGTCACCCTAATGGATTTGATTTAATTAATGTTTCGTCTTTTGAAATCGGTTATTATAATTACAGTGAATGGTTGATCGAACAGTACTGCTTTACTTAAACACACCTGTCCTTGTTTGAGAAACATGTCTGTTGTAATATGCACTATTCATCAAGTATGTAATCAAAGACAATGGGTATACATGTATATATAATGATAATTTTTGGTTTATATATATCTATATGAAAATATATTATGACGGTGTGAGTATGGTAAATAAAAACCCCGAAGATCCGTAGAGGAAAACAATGTGTTATTATGACGGTTATTGTTTTTGTTTATCATACACTATAATAAAAATCGTTTTGTAAATAAAAAAAAATCCGTTAGATTTTTGGGTATACTGTAACATAGTGTCGAATGTGTCATTGTTATAACACAATTATATAGAGTACAGTATAACGGTGTGATATATTTAATGATTGTATACGATGTTTAACAATATTGATATTAAGTTTTTCATTTATAATATAACAGTATTATGTACAAAGCCGTTTGTGTTGTACATACAATTTAAGAAATCCGATTCCAGTTTTCTGTTCTGATGAATATTGTGACATTGCAGACACCAGTAACGCATATATATCCGAATAACACACAGCTCATTCAGAATTTGAAATCTGCGACCTACGTCTGAAAAATATAATGTCTGAAAAATGATATGTTTCCTTCATCAATTGTAATCTAAACTAACATTGTGCACTCCTGACTACAATCCCAGCATCCCTCTCCTGCATCAACAAAGATAAATATGGCTGTGATGTCATCCGTGCATAAACAAAAAGTATCTGTTTCCTCAATGTAGTCCACATTTCGCTAATGATAAATTTTCCTCGCCAGTGCATATACCTGAATTGTGTGAAGTGATTTTTACAGTTATTGCCACTGTTTACGCAATTAATCTCGTGCTCCATTGGATTTATGACGTCATAAAAACCCAAAAGTTAACCTTTCGTACAAACATTTCATTACTGACCCTGGTCTGTACACAGTTACTACTGTATGTATAATTCAATATTGTATTACTAACACACTTGATAATAATACAGAAATAAATACTACTACAAAAATTGACACACCACAACACAAGATATACCATATATCTCTTTAAAGCGATGTACTTTGCATGTTAGAATGTTTTCGGCAAAAAAAAAAAAAAGTGCTGTGGTGAGGTTCAGTGATCGTGCCACACGTACTTTGAGAATCTTTTTCAGACTTTATTTATTTTGGGGGATTAAAATTCGGTAAAAACGGTGTCACTTTGTGTTCATTTTATAGAGAACGAGGAGAAGTGTCTTTTTCTACTGCATTTTAACCCCCTCCCCCCCCCCCCCCCCCCTACAATTGTATTGCAGTGTATCGTAGAGGAGCGGAAATTACAAGTTTTAATTAGATCCCCCCCCCCCCCCCCCCCCCCCCCAAAAAAAAATCTGAAAATGTACTTTACGCATAGACTGTAATAACTCGCTGAAATATAATAATAAAAATAATAATCTAGATTCTAGTCATTTTCTGATTTAATGACTGGGATTTGCATTTTCTACAGAAATAAACGTTAATGGTTGCTATTTTCTGACCCCTCCTCGACTCAACACATACACACAGACATCCCCACCCTCACTGGAAACAATCACTCTGGAATCGGCTGGCCTGTATATATATATAACTATTAACTACACCAAAACAAGATGGCGTCTGGTGACGTAGACATAAGTAGTTAGCGAGGGAACTGAACCGTTATTGACAAACATTATTATTTATTTTAACTGGTGATTATTATTATTACTTAATAAAATTGTATAGTACATCATAACTAATTTTAAAGTCTGTTTTCTTGACATTAAAAGTTACACTATCTTAAATTGTTTTGTTGTTTGTTTGTTTGTGTATTGATGCATGACGTCACATTCAGTAACGTACAGTAACTGAAGGAATTCCTTAGCTTGGAATTGTCCACAGGAAACCATTTTCGGATTTAAGGGGCATCTAAACAGCAAATCCAGCCAAAACAGTTGATATTTTACAAGGCTATAAATCCCTACTAGGGTGCGATTTAATAGAAGTAACTTGATAAAATTTTGATATGTAACATGTAAAACTGTGGGCCTTGCTGTTGACATTTAATTTGTTCAGTTGTTTGCAAATTTCAACAAAACATGAGAAAAAATGCATGTTTCAGGGGGACATAATTAACGCATTTGTATCGCATTTACTGCGCAAAACAGTCATGTCGTTTTGTTCACAAGAGTCTAAAGCACAACATAGGAACATTGGTTTGACTAGATTTGGCTTTATGATATGTATTAACACAGATTTTATTTTGACCTTGAAATGCAAATGGCGGTTGTGAATAATATCACACAATTATGGCATATAAGAAGGTATTTCAAACGTCAAAAATACACTTATTAGATACTATAAAGAACTCTAGACATGGTAGGAAGACCGTTTTTAGGAAAAATTGTTCATCCGTTCAGTTTGAGGTAAAAGCTATATATTTCCAAAAAAGGTCCAAAACTCACCAGTTGGACAATTTGTCTTAAAAAGGTCATTCTTACTATAAGCAGATGTCTTAAAAGTATGATATAGGAGCATTTTTAATGGCTGAAATGCCTCCCTTTATGCCATATTTGTGTAATATCATCCACAGCCGCCATTTGCATTTCAAGGTCAAAACAAAAGATGTGTTTATACCTACATCAAGTCAAATCCGGTCAAACAAATGCTCCTACCCTGTGCTATAGACACTTGTGAGTATGACAGCTGGGCTATTTTTCAGTTTAAGTTATTTTTGTGACTTAGAATTATCCCATGCTACAACTTACCACAAAGTAGCTCTATAGAAGAAATTGTTAGCATCTACATCAAATTATTTGTGATTTGAAGACAGTACATGTCCAAACAAACATTTTGGTATATTATATGACTATTTTTGTGCAAATTTTAAGATATTTATTCGTGTTTGAAATTCAACATTATTCTGCTATATAGATGACCCTTAAGGGGGAATTTTGTTAAAGAAACTTCCTTGAATTCTGTAATGCTTACCATTGGGAATTTTGAAGTTAAGGAATGTTGATGAAAATGAGGACCAATTGTTAGCTCACCTGGTCCAAAGGACCAAGGTGAGCTTATGCCATACCGTGGCGTCCGTCGTCCGTCCGTCTGTCGTCCGTCCGTCAACAATTGACTTATTTGACTTCTTCTTCATAACTATTGATATAAACGACTTCTTCTCTGAAACCAAGCAATGGCTATCGCTCATATTTGCCTGGTAGCATCACTATGGGGTGGGGATTCAAAATTGTACAAATGATGGGGCTGACTCACCAGGGGCCTGAAGGGTGGGGCCGAATGGGGTCAATCCGGCTATATTGATATAAACTACTTCTTCTCTGAAACCAAGCAATGGCTATCGCTCATATTTGCCTGGTAGCATCACTATGGGGTGGGGATTCAAAATTGTACAAATGATGGGGCTGACCCCCTGGGCACCTCTGGGGCGGGGCAAAAAG
The DNA here is from genome assembly GCF_902652985.1 of Pecten maximus. NCBI lineage: Eukaryota > Metazoa > Mollusca > Bivalvia > Pectinida > Pectinidae > Pecten > Pecten maximus. The sequence continues at coordinate 26,261,845 of NC_047033.1, forward strand.
GGGTCAATTTGGCGCTATTGATATAAACGACTTCTTCTCTGAAACCAAGCAATGGCTGTCGCTCATATTTGCCTGGTAGCATCATTATGGGGTGGGGATTAAAAATTGTACAAATGTTTGGGCTGACCCCCCAGGGGCCTGAGGGGTGGGGCCGAATGTGGTCAATCCTGCTATATTTCATATAAAAGACGTCTTCTCTGAAACCGAGCAATGGCTGTCGCTCATATTTGCCTGGTAGCATCACTATGGGGTGGGGATTCAAAATTGTACAAATGATGGGGCTGACCCCCTGGGCACCTCTGGGCCGGGGCCAAAAGGGGTCAATTTGGCGCTATTGATATAAACGACTTCTTCTCTGAAACCAAGCAATGGCTATCGCTCATATTTGCCTGGTAGCATCATTATGGGGTGGGGATTCAAAATTGTACAAATGATGGGGCTGACCCCCAAGGGGCCTGAGGGGTGGGGCCGAATAGGGTCAATCCGGCTATATTGATATAAACGACTTCTTCTCTGAAACTGAGCTGTCGCTCATATTTGCCTGGTAGCATCACTATGGGGTGGGGATTCAAAATTGTACAAATGATGCTGCTGACCCCCTGGGCACCTCTGGGGCGGGGCCAAAAGGGGTCAATTTGGCGCTATTGATATAAACGACTTCTTCTCTGAAACCAAGCAATGGCTATCGCTCATATTTGCCTGGTAGCATCATTATGGGGTGGGGATTAAAAATTGTACAAATGTTTGGGCTGACCCCCCAGGGGCCTGAGGGGTGGGGCCGAATGTGGTCAATCCTGCTATATTTCATATAAAAGACGTCTTCTCTGAAACCGAGCAATGGCTGTCGCTCATATTTGCCTGGTAGCATCACTACAGGGTGGGGATTCAAAATTGTACAAAAGATGGGGCTGACCTCCCAGGGGCCTGAGGGGCGGCGCCAAATGTGGTCAATCGGGCTATATTCATATAATTGACTTCTGCTCCTGAACCAAGCAATGGATATCTCTCATAATTTACTGGTAGCATCACCTTGGGGTAGGAATTTGGAATTGTACATTCCTATGGGGTGGGGATCAAAATTGTCCGTCCGTCAACAATTGACTTTTTCTTCATAACCACTGAACAGAATTTGACTAAATTTGGCCAGAAGCATCCCTATGGGTAGGGGACTCAAAATTGTACAAATGATGGGGCTGACCCCCCAGGGGCCTGAACGGCGGGGCCAAAAGGGGTCAATTTGGCTATATTGATATAAATAACTTCTTCTCTGAAACCGAGCAAAGGATATTGCTCATATTTGCCTGGTAGCATCATTATGGGGTGGGGATTAAAAATTGTACAAATGTTTGGGCTGACCCCCCAGGGGCCTGAGGGGTGGGGCCGAATGTGGTCAATCCTGCTATATTTCATATAAAAGACGTCTTCTCTGAAACCGAGCAATGGCTGTCGCTCATATTTGCCTGGAAGCATCACTATGAGGTGGAGATTCAAAATTGTACAAATGGTGGTGCTGACCCCCTAGGGGCCTGAGGGGCGGGGCCAAAATGGGTCAATATAGCTATATTGATATTAACGACTTCTTCTCTGGAACCGAGCAATGGATATTACTCATATTTCCCTGGTAGCATTACTTTGTGTGGGGATTCAAAATTGTACAACTGATGGGGCTGACCCCCAGGGGCCTGAGGGGCGGGGCCAAATGTGTTCAATTGGGCTATATTGATATAAACAACTTCTTCTCTGAAACCGAGCAAAGGATATTGCTCATATTTGCCTGGTAGCAACAATATGGGTGGGGATTCAAAATTGTACAAATGGTGTGGCTGTCCCCTGGGGGGCCTGAGGGGCGGGGCCAAGAGGGGTCAATTTGGCTAAATTGATATGAACAACTTCTTCTCTGAAACTAAGCAATGGATATCACTCATATTTGCCTGGTAGCAACCCCCTAGGGTAGGGATTCAAAATTGTACAAATAACAGGGCTGACCCCAGGGGACCTAAGAGGCGGTGCCAAAAGGGGTTATTTTGGCAGAATTGATACAAACAACTTTTTCTCTGAAACTTAGCAATGGATATCTTTAATATGTGACTGGTAGCATTCCCATGGGTTAAGGATTCAAAATTGTACAAATGATGGGGCCGACCCCTTGTTTGACATCAAATCCTCACGTACCCATATAAAATGCCTATGATATATTGACATAGCAATACCAGTGACAAATATACTTAATCATCATTCTTGTTTCTTATCTCATGAAATCCAGGTGAGCGATACAGGCCCTCTGGGCCTCTTGTTACTACTAGTGTTAGGTAGCCACCAGTTACTACTAGTATTAGGTAGCCACCAGTTACTACTAGTGTTAGGTAGCCACCAGTTACTACTAGTGTTAGGTAGCCACCAGTTACTACTAGTGTTAGGTAGCCACCAGTTACTACTAGTGTTAGCTAGCCACCAGTTACTACTAGTGTTAGGTAGCCACCAGTTACTACTAGTGTTAGGTAGCCACCAGTTACTGCTAGTATTAGGTAGCCACTAGTTACTACTAGTGTTTGGTGGCCACCAGTTACTACTAGTATTAGGAAGCCTAAGTACCTTAAAATCATTGGGGCCCTGTATTGAAGATGTAGGCCCTTTCTGACCTATTCCTAATCTAGTTCAACTTTGGCATTTTAAGACAGATAAGAAATACATTGTTTATCGAGAGAGTTGTTAGAAATAAAAGGAAACATAGCCAGTTAGTGCTTGACAAAGATACCAGTTGGTCTTAAAACATATACTGGCTTTGTAAAGATATTGTTGTATATTTATCCAAACTGATAGTTAAGGTTATCAAATGTATTATGTATTTTGATTATTAAAATTTGTAAAACCATACATGTTCTTGATCGTGGTATCTTGCTGAACGTTGTCTGATATCTCAATAGTTAAGTCGAATAGTCAAGTTGCCTGAAGTATGACATTACTTGAAAAATTTAAAAAAGAAATCAAATGTGAAAATACAAACAAAATATGCATTTATGACATGTTGAACAAAAACATCTTATAATGGGAAAAATACCCTACAGGATTCGAGCCCATAACAATGTCACCAATACTTTAGTTATATACTACCACACGACTGATTCATTTAAAACTGTTGCATATATATATGTATGTAATACACGTATTTCCCTATATGATTATAGACTCGTCTGCAATCAATATGCTAATCAAAGTCAACATGACAGGTCATTCTGATCGGACTATAGCAAAGAATTTGTTTACTAAACACTGAGTCTGGGTTTTCGGTGTGACTGTATATGTTAATATTACATACATCATTTGTAGACATTGGTGGTATCCATTGTCATTCCTTGTGTCATACTGTCATCAGAGACAATGATATCCTGGAGGATATAGCACTAAGTGTCCCGACCTATACAGTGAATTTTAAGTATGGAATAAATAAGCTTATTAGATCACCTGAGCTGAGGACTCATGATGACGTCATTGGCTTTTGTCCGTCATTTTGCATTAACCTTTTTAGCTCGCCTGGCCTGAATACGATCCGTTGTCGGCTCTCTGAATTTTTAGCTCACCTTGCCTGAATACCACCCGTTGTTGGTTGTCTGAATTTTTAGCTCACCTGGCCTGAATACCACCCGTTGTCGGTTGCCTGATTTTTTAGCTCAACTTGCCTGAATACCATCCGTTGTCGGTTGCCTGATTTTTTAGCTCAACTGGCCTGAATACCATCCGTTGTCGGTTGCCTGAATTTTTAGCTCAACTGGCCTGAATACCATCCGTTGTCGGTTGTCTGAATTTTTAGCTCAACTGACCTGAATACCATCCGTTGTCGGTTGTCTGAATTTTTAGCTCAACTGGCCTGAATACCATCCGTTGTCGGTTGTCTGAATGTTTAGCTCACCTGGCCTGAAGTTGCACCAGTGGGATTCAGCTCAAACTTGCTCAAAATGATCCTGAGATGGTTCTGACAAAGTGTTGTCAATTTTCGAGTTACTCAGTAATCAAAGATGGCCACCATGGCTAACATGCAGTTTTGCACAATCCCCATGGTTGGCAATACATGTACCACTATATTGTTGCTACTGAGTATATACACTACAATAGTACTAAATATAAGGTCTGTTTAATTCAGATGATCATTAAGGCCCATGGGCCTCTTGTTACATTTTAATCTTTTTCAAAACTAGTTGAACTTTGACATGGGACAACACTAGGACATGGGGATCTGAATTGATGAAATTGATGGGGCTGCACCCACAGGGGCATACGGTAGTAGGGCCAAATAGGCAAAAAACGGGTCATCTTTAAAAATCTTCTTCTCTCTACTCCATCAAGTAGCGAAGTTGGTATCTTAAAGCAACGTACCTACAATGGGTTGTCTGTAATATAATTTCCTTCTTACTCTATTTTTGCTCCATCCCGAAAACCACATGAATTTAGATCAAATTTGGCAGAGAACAATTAATACCGGATATTATGTCTGTATAAAAGGAATCCAGGTCCTCATCTGGAACTCCCTATCCCACAATGCAATTTTGCTACAATTGTCAAGACCCATGCTTAAGTGAAATGGAATAATGATGTTGGCATGTCCTAAGCATGACAGAAAATTGTGTTTATTCTGCTGTTGAAGAGAATGTACTTCTGTAGATCTACATGTCTACAATGATATTCCATCCTGGTTTTAAACTATAAACTTGCACCACTTTAGGTTATTGCGTGCCATTTCTCTAATAACGTAAACAATGTCTTGTCCCTTTCAATATTTTCCGGGATAGATTTTTAGAGATTATACTGTTTGTTGAAAGGTTTTAGTTTTTAAACCGTAAAAGATATATTTAAATGTATCGGCATTATTGTGATTCAATCTGATTATCAGCCAACATAGAACCATCCCACATGTTGAATTCTATACCTGAGTAGCTGCTGGTATGTCGCCAGTACTTCCAGGGAATACAATCAAAATAGGGAAAAATCTAGTAATGAGTTCCAACAGAATTTATTTGGGAATGTGTTGTTATCACTGGAACTTACACAAAGGGAGATAAGCATGTTCAGGAAAAGTGTCTTGTTTAATGTTGTAAGTGTACATATATTTGGTTAAGCTTAATTAACATTAATATGAGTATTCACAAAGATATAATAGAAAACAAAATTTGCAAGATAAAAAAACAGCATTACTTTAAGTTGAAATATATTCTGCTAAAATTAGATCACCACTAAAATCAGATTACTGCTAAAACAATTTATAAGTACAGTCAAATCTGTCTTATTGACCCACTGTATACAATGACTTCCTGTCTTACCTGACCTTCTCTCAGAGTTCCAAGCCTTCTGTTACTGTATTAAGCTACTCCGTGTGCTGCTAACGGCCATGATTTGACATGACTATTGAAATTTAAACCTTTATCTATCGTATAACGACTTTCATAGTGGTTTTTTTTTCTATTATACCCATGGATTTCCATCAAAATTGACTCAGCATGATTAAAGAAACACTTGATGTATCAAACATCTAGATGATTGAGATTCCCCCTAGATTGCTAGCTTGCTAACAACTGACATCACCCTAACAACTACCCTATTAGAACGTGTTCAGTACATATCACATGTACATGTCAACTATTTCTTAGTCCCCAACCCATGAAACTAGGGTAACTATATTGTCCCTTTCTGTCTGTCTTGTTACATGTATTTTTATCAACTTCACACAATGATAAAGAACCATAAAGTCTCTGACAAGTTTTGGGGTTGTTGGGTGAAGTTCAAGGTCGAGGTTACTATTATTTTTATAAAATCTGGTCCACTTCAAACGATGATACAGCGCTATAATATCACGGACAAGTAAGAGTTTTGGGATTGTTAAGTTAAAGTCATCGTTACTGTTTTTAGAAAATCCTCGTCAGCTCTCTAGTTGTTTCATTCCTTTTGGGATTTTGATCTAACTTTGTAAAGCTACAAAGGATCATAACATCTCAAGACAAGTTTTAGTTTCAGGGTTGTTGGATAAAGGTCAAGGTCACTATTATACTATTACCAGAAAATCCTTGTCAGTGCTGTAGCTTTTTCTTTCATTGAGAGATTTTGATAAAATGTCACACACTTACAAAAGACAATGGTATCTCTAACAAGTCCCAGTTGCAGGGTTTACGGGTCAAGGTCACTGTTATTACTTTTAAAATATTCAATGTCTGCACTGTAGTCGTTCAATCCTTGATGGATTTTTATCAAACTTTATTCATTCATAAAAGATCTTTCAGACAAATTTTATTTTTTGGGTTATTGGGTCAAGGTCACTTTTATTGTTTTCAGAAAATCACTGTCAGTGCTCTAGAGGCTTTATTACTTGTGGGATTTGGATCAAACTTCAGACATTTGTAAATGACCGTAAGAGCTACCGGGTCTGGTAGGGGACATATATTGCTTTAGTAATACTCAGTATACCTTGTGCAGAGCTTGTTTAGTCTGATTATTCTAAGGTGAAATCTGTGAAGATAATAAGGTTTATTAATGTAAGTGACAGTTTAACTGATAGTCAAATTCTGAAATGTTCAATAGAATTGTTTGTCTTGATTGTTTTGTCATTTTGAGTGACATTTTTGAAGAGCAAAATAAGCCACAGTGTTTGTACATGTAACAGAGATGCAGGCGGAAGAGTGTTGGTCATCACAAAGTCCCAAACAGCTCTAGATCTTGTTCCCATGTCTAGACATAATAAAGGAAGTGAAAACAAATAAAAGTGTTTTTAAACAAGCTGTCCACTTTATTAAGTTAAAGATTATTTATCAGTTACCAGTCGCCCTTTTCCACGGGATTTTCATTAATAAATTCCACAATTTGATTGTTGTGTTAGTAAGCTATATATATGTGTGTGTGAACCACAGGTGCCTGACTCGTTTTATAAAATAATAACATATAGAGTACATATATGTACTCTATGTTATTATTTTATAAAACGAGTCAGGTACCTGTGTGTGAACTAACCATTAACTTTCTATACATACACAAAGATATTGCAGTGTTTAAACAGGAAGTACTTCAGTCCTCACTTACGTGGGTATGATGGCGACATGTTGATGTTGTTTTATCCCGAGGATTAAATCCTCTTTTGCTGACAACCTGACATTTCAGGAGGAGAATATATGATATTGAGAGATTGCTGAAATAAACTTTTCAAGTAATTAGTTAACAAAAAGTATTCAGTGCTTTGATGGAACTGTAAGTGGCATATATATGTATATTTATGAACAAATTTTTCATTACATATTTTAACATATTTGTTGCTATTTTACTTAATTGCTCATTTTGTTGAATGCATACATGTGTGTTCTAAGAAAATGGAGAAAAAAAAAACAAACAAACAAACAAAAAACAAATACAATTTTACTGTATGATTTGTAAAACACAGGTAAATCTCAGGTGACTGTACATGTTAAAAAAACAGCTTATATGAAGCAGTATATAATTACCCACCCTTTGTTTCCTGAAACAACCTACCTATTGTTAAAAAAAAATGTTGGCGTTCAGAGAACACCCCGTCTAGTACGGGGTCTTCCCCGAACACCAACTCTGGTTAGGGTGGGGTGTTTACAAATGTACATAGGGATTAAGGTGTGTTGATAGGGAGTTATAGTCTGTTACAGAAATGTTCTCAGTGTAAGAACCTGATTCAAGATTTAAAGATTTTATTCACTATTCACAAAGTGTGTAACAAGAGGTCAATATGACAAAACAATGTACATGGCTTACAGGGTAATTACTAACGTAGTTACAAACAATGTTATCTCACTATACATATAATAACTACAATACAACATATGAAATAATATCCTTATCTATTATCTACTTGAAATACAAAGTTTTTCTACAATTTTCAGGAAATGACTCACTCTAGATAATAATGACTTGTTACATATTTCAAACATACCTTCCATTTTAGTTAAACTTGGATTTATATAGTAATAATTTGGAATGTATCTGTGTCTAAACTCTGTCACTAAAATATCATTGCATTGAAATAAATAGTGGTATTCATCACCAATACCGTTATGACATAATAAGCAATTACGATCATTACATGGTATACCAATTCATCTACCAGTTTCAACAGGTAACTTTAAATTTGACATTCTAAATTTGCTGATAATAATGCGCTCTTGGGAATTAAGCTTAATTAGATAAGACTCAATGTTAAACTGTTTTTAAAGATAGAGTAAAATTGTCCACGAGACGATTATTGGATAGTAGAAAACCAGCTTTAAATGACTTTGTCACATAAACGTCTTTTAAGCAGTGTTTTAAAAACAGTTTTATTTAATGTGCAAGGTGTTTGGTATATCCAAATGTTGTTAAAACCAGTATCATTAAGTATTTGTTTTATATAGCTAAGCCATTTAAAGTCTGCTACTTGATTTTCTTGCACTTTGTAGCCCTTCAGAAAATTCGGACATCAATACGGTATCATCTGTATATAAAATAACAAATAATCTAACATATACACCAAGAGTATGTTCACATAAACTATCAATTTATTGCAAACAAGAAACATTATTTTGTTGAAGATACTCTTCTAAATCGTTAAGGTATATAGAAAAAAAATGGTGACAAATTTTCGTCTTGTTTTAAACCCACGTTACACATGAACAAATCAGATATCTCACTTCCGTTTCGAACACATTATTTAGTATTATTATATAAATTATTGATAACTTTGAAAATTTCACCCGTGAGGGAAGAGGTCTGCATTTTTCTCCATAATCCGATACGCCACACACCGTATCAAACGCTTTTTAAAATCAATAAATGAACAGTATAGTTTTTTTATTTTTAGAGAAATAGATAGAGATAAGAACATGTAGTATGAAAATGTTTTCAGTGGTTGAGTATCTTTTTCTAAAACCAGATTGTGCTCGAGATATACTACTTAGTTGTTTTGTGTTTTTTAGTTTACATGTTTACATATTTATATATATATTAATCTAATATTGTCATTATAAATAGTAATATATATATATTTAGTGCTTTGAATTTAGGAAACAGCTTCTGATTTTTATTTGTTTATATATATATATTGTAATCTGATATTGTTACTATTGATAATAAAATATATAGTTAGGCATAGTGCTTTGGAAATTTGATTTTTTTATTTTTATATTATATATATAAATATTGTCATTTCATTTTTATTACTAGTAAAATCATCTATATGATAGTGCTTTGTATTAGAAAACTATATATCTGATTTATTTATTCGGCATAGCCGTCTAATTTTGTTTTGTACACAAGGTCTAAATATCGCTCCCTTCATTTGTTATCAAAATGTCGTACATTTACCTGTTGATAAAGAATTCAACCAATTTTAAATGATCAGAAATTAACATGATAAAGCAAGTTTTTTTTTTGAGAAATTATTTCTTTATATGACCATTAATTTTGAAAGGACTGAAATCAGATAAACCGTTCTGTATTGTATGAACATTTAAATGTAAGCTAAACAGTGACATGTGATAAGTCTATAAAGGTTTTTTTATGGCATTGTAAATAGACCGGGACCAAAATATATCCTAAAATGGCAAGGCATATGATAGATATGTTAACATTGTATGTATGGGGTGGTGTTCTGATAAATGACTTATCACCTCTGAAATATTTTATAATTATTATGATGAAAGAAAAAATAAAAACAGGATGCTTGGAGATCTGTTGTACATCAAATCTTGCTGTTTTAATTACTTATGTAGATTGTACCATCCTATTAATAAACTGTTTTTATAGGAAGCTAGCAGTAAAGAAATGATCACAAAGACATATAAGTATATAACTCTAGGTAGACCGATTTTTACAGATGTCACTCGACCTGATAACGGCTAACTCTTTGATACCTGAAATGTTTGAGTAAAAGGATAAAGTATCGATGTGGTATTAAAAGAATAAAAACCATAAAATGATTATATGTTTGTTGACATCACATTTGAAACATGCAATACACATATGCATGCAGACAAGTGGACATTGTAGTAAGGAAGGATGTTGATGTATATGTCGGAGGATGTTCTGGGGCGGCCCACCCTTTTCCTCCACTTAAACAGAGGATGAAAAATATGAATTTATTTTAATTTGGTTTTGTACCTACTACACAGTTAACTTGGGATGTTATTCACTTATTTCAGTTCAAATTTGCCAAAAAAAATCTTCTTTTTTTTCTAACCCGACTACTGCATGATAGATGTTTGAATATCACCTCACACCTAAGTTTTTTTTCTGGGTGGAACAGTTTGAACCTCTTCTTATAGACATTGCCCTTTATGCTATCACTTGGGACTAATCTGTAATATATTTTCTGCTGAGCTTGCTGTGAATTCTTGAAGACCGTTCTGTAAGGTATGAACAGAATAGTTTTCCTTTGTTTATGTAAATATAATAGGAGTAGAAACATCATATCTCTTAAAAAGTGGATGTCATCGGGGAATCTTTCTGACAATAAAGATAAACAGTAGGTTGTTTTGATCATTCAATATGAGCAAAAACTCCCGGTGCATTGTGTCTCGATGCTGAGTATAACAGTTAGCCCAGTTTGTGAAGGATTTACAGTAGTTTGTGAATTAAATGGTAAAATATAAATTTTGAGTGATTTTGTAGCTTAAAGTGCACACAGACTTTTTGTAATTGTCTTTGTCTGCCATCTTGGAAAGACTATTCCCGAACGGGTACACGACAGTGAATATTGTATCAAACCTCTTTATAATGACAAATTAAGCTGTACAAATGATGGCAGTGTAGCAAATACTCTTTATGCTAAATGATTCCAATTAAAAACATATGTACTGTCATTTTCTCTGTGTCAGTTTATTGTACATGTATCTTGTTCACATAAATGTATGAGACATTTTGAATTAAAAGTTTGAATTATCAAACACCACTAACTTCAAACCATTTAGTTTCACATATCTTAACAAATTAATGAGTGACTTTGATCTATTTTCAAGTGTCAAATGTATTAAAATCTTTAAATGAGGCTATAGAGATCAGAGGCCTAATATTGGATTAGTAGTATGTTTGAATGAAGGACTCCAAAATTTATTATCCCCTCGCGACGAAAGTCGGGGAGGGGATATAGCGTTCCGTTCGTACGTAAGTACGTATGTATGTTCACTTTTTGTCAGCGCTCTTGCGACTTCATGATACCTCGAAGGAATTCGTGTTTCAGGGTGCCAAGGTCTAGGTCAAGGTCACCATTACTATTTATAGAAAATCTTTGTCAGCACTCTTGCAACTTCATTTTTGAACGGATCCTGACCAAACTTCATATATGGGTCCAGCATGGGAATACCTCGAACGAGTTCGTGTTTCAGGGTGCCAAGGTCAAGGTCAAGGTCAGCATTACTATTTATTGAAAATCTTTGTCAGCGCTCTTGCGACTTCATTTTTGAACGGATCCTGACCAAACTTCATATATGGGTCCAGCATGGGAATACCTCGAACGAGTTCGTGTTTTAGGGCGCCAAGGTCAAGGCCAATGTCACCGTTACTATTTATAGAATATCTTTGTCAGCGCTGTAATGCGACTTCATTTTTGAACGGATCCTGACCAAACTTCATATATGGATCAATTAAACCTTCTGAACAAAGGAAAATGCTTATATATGCATTTAGATATACACATAATTATAATAACTATCAGGAAATGAAGTTGCTAGTGTGATGCGTAACCAGATACTGTTGAATGCATAACAATATATACCATATTTATCTGGCAATGAGCCCATGCCTGATAAAAAGCCCATCCATGTCTATTGCAGTTCAGTGCAAATGACAACTGATGTTATTTCAATGTCCTGAAATAACCCCACCCCCCATTTTGCGTCAGAGTTCATGTTTTAGCACGCGAGGGGATTTGTATCGTTTGTGATGCCTTGTTAAATCAGCTTCGCATCTACATAATTTAACTTGGATTAGAAGCAGGCCCACTGCGCCTCTTCTTTGAAACCTCGTATAATCAGATGCATCAACAAAATTAGATATTTTCCTTTTAATGAAATGCAAAACTTTTTCGATTTTATCTTTTGCATCTAAAAATTTCTGCATTTATGGCATCAAATGTCAAATATCAGTGACATCAAAATATGAGATTATGATGTCAGTTGTGGTCTTCTCTTAAACAGCTAGACAGCGACATGCAAAATTTACTTTACTTTCCAAAAACAGGTTTCAATTTAGTAATAAGTTGATGAATATGAACTTAATCTTTTATTGTATAATCATGAGGTTGGGTTGTGATGAACTTTGCTATGATAGGCACAGGGATGAGAGATTAATCTTCTTTTAAGTGGATTTCCTCTTTTTTTACTCGGTTTCCAGAACACAAAAAACTTTGGATTCGGTCTGAAAAAGCCCCAAAATGATGTTTTGTTACAAGTAGGGTTTGTATTTTCCCTCCTTTTCTTATATACTTTCCTCCTTTTTTGGAAGGCACGAATCTCACCTCTGTAGGTATATACCCATTACCAGTGATCCACAACATTGGAATATGTCGGACCACTGTGTGACCCCCAGTAGATTTGTTTGACAGTCGGACATTCCCTTGAATACTGTTATGAATAGTGTCTGGTGAGAATTGGACCATGTCAAAGGTGTTAGTATGTTGAGAGATAAGAGATTGAACCAGACATAATATGCCTTGTGCTTTCAATTCCAAAGTCAAAAGGACAAGAAATACGTCTCTGAAACATTTGGATTTTATGCGGGTTGATTTTTATTACCAATCTAAATCTGGTTGTTATGGCAATTCGCTGATGTGTTGTCTAGATCAAATAAAAACAATATATATGTTGACTTTGTCAAAGATTCAGCACATTAACTTGTAATATTGATTATTATATATTCTAATTCTTCCTATCTTTCCTCATCCTGTGGAAATGATTCCTACAGGAAATTAAATAGAAAACATCAGATTTTTTTCTTGGTATTGATGACATTGTGCTATTTCAATATTCTTTTTCTGTCTCAATGTATCCCTGCAAAGATGGTATAGTGGAATCATTTTGTCTATACGTCTGTCTGTCTGTCTGTACGTCTCAGTCTGTCTATCCGTCTGTCTGTCTTTCTATATTTGTCTGTCTGTCTTTCCATCAGCAGTTAAATTAAACTCCACTTAGGCCATCACTATTCACACACTAAAGTTTCTGCAGGGTAACTACGCCTCCTTTGCCAATCGAGCTATATTTTTACATTGATTTGCCCATGTTGTCAGATGTTTAGCTAAGTAGTCTTCATTCTCTTTTACATAGAACAAACTGTGCTGCCATTTTGTTTTGGATTTTTAGCTCACCTGGTCCGAAGGACCAAGGTGAGCTTTGCCATACCGTTGCGTCCGCCGTCCGTCGTCCGTCCGTCCGTCAACAATTGACTTCTTCTTCATAACCACTGATCAGAATTTGACCAAATTTTGTCAGAAGCATCCCTATGGGGTGTGGACTCAAAATTGTACAAATGGTGGGGCTGACCCCAAGGGGGCCTGAGGGGTGGGGCCAAGAGGGGTCAATTTGGCTAAATTGATATGAACAACTTCTCTTCTGAAACTTAGCAATTGATATTGCTCATATTTGACTGTGAGCATCCCTTTGGAGTCGGGATTCAAAATTGTACAAATAGTGGGGCCGACCTCCCTTGGGGCTGAGAGGCGGGGCCAAAAGGGGTCATTTTGGCAGATTTGACATAAACAACTTTTTCTCTGAAACTAAGCAATGGGTATCTCTAATATTTGACTGGTAGCATTCCTTGGGTTAAGGATTCAAAATTGAACAAATGATGGGGCCCACCCCCTTGGGGCTGAGAGGCGGGGCGGGGCCAAAAGGGGTCAATTTAGCTAAATTGATATGAACAACTTCTTCTCTGAAACAGCTCATATTTGACTGGTAGCATTCTTTTGGGTAAGGATTAAAAATTTTATAAAGGAAGGAACTGACGGGTCAAAAGGGGTTAATTGGTTTAAACAACTTCTTTTCTGAAACTAAGCAATGGATATCACTCACATTTGTGTGGTATCATCCCTAAGGCTAAGGGGTTGCGCCAAAAGTCAATTTCATTTCATGAATTAATGCATTTTATGGCATACCTCACGTACCCATATAAAATGCCTATGATATATTGACATATCAATACCAGTGACAAATATACTTAATCATAATTCTTGTTTCATATATCATGAAATCCAGGTGAGCGATACAGGCCCTCTGGGCCTCTTGTTATATTAAACAGTAGTAATTTGCTTATTGGCCTTTTTTCTTTCGCTTAGTCTTTATACCATAAAGTTTGGGTGGTTGAAATTAATGGTATTGAGTTAGAAAAAACAGTTTTTCCTTGATTTTCGGGACGGGGATACAAAAATAAGTATTCGGTTTATATTTTTAATAAAGCTGCAGAGAATTAGTTCTTAGATAGGAAAGTGTCAATCATGACCCAGAGGTATTGTGGCCGTTTAAGGAATTTTCGAATTAATCCTCGGGGACAAACTTCAATTATTTCTGTGACCCAAATAAAATTCTTTCGGGTATACTCAAGTGCAGTGGTAATTTGTTATCAACAAGATTATTATGACATGATTAAAACTCATTTGGTAATTTAGATGAAACTACTTTAAGGCATTTGTGACGGAAAATGACAGTTCGTCACCTGCATAAAGAAGAAACTGTGCTAATCAGCTTGTCACTAATATATATAACATAGAGAGCAGAGGACTCAATAGACTACCCCGAGAGACCCTGCTATTTCACATTGAGGAATGACACTGAAAATTGTCTTTTTAATAAGGATGATTAACTTTCGCTGATTTGTGATGGTCAATTACCATCCTTTTGGAATAAATAAATGATTTTTTTTTACATGACCTTAAAGGGGCATTCCTGGGTTTGAATAAAATTTAGGCGTCAACATTAAACTTACTAGAAAATATGTATTTTTTCAAAGTACAATTGTTGTAAAAGTTAAAATCTTTACATTAATAAGACATTTTTACTCTGAAGATAAACCAAAGTTCTTCAAAGTTCTTCAAGTGTTAAGTCCTGAAATTTCTTAATTCGACCCGAAGTATCGCTAATTACCGCAAAGACATACTACATTTGTGTATGACCTTAGCTGTTAATAGGACGTTAAACAAAATAAACCAAACCAAACCAAGTACGATACGCCTTTTTCTTGTACATTTCGGCACATGTAGGCACAAACACTCATATAATCATCATTCGGACATAAATGTCATCAATAGAAAGTGCATGTTTCTGATGTCCGAACGAAGGATGTCCCTTTAACATCTGGCGTAGCGCCTTTGAGGAACCGAGTTTGATTCGATCCTGACCAGTACTTTTGCAAATGCTACGGTAACACATCTCTTCAAAAACAGTCTGCTGACACATGTCGAAGATGAAATGTAATATTTTAATTTCTTTTAGAGATTTCTGAAGAAGGCTTTAAAAAACCTCATCATTATGGTGTAATAAACATTTATATAGAGGCAGTTTTTTCATGTTTGGAAGCAACAGCTGTTAGAACATATCAAAATAACTAGCTTAGCAATTTCATCATTTCATTTTTCACCGATTATATAATTTATTACGTTATCAAGTAACTCTTTAATCTCACCCGGAAATGCGGTCATTTGCGGTTTTAGACGAATTTCCTTTTTGTAGACAAGTTGTTCTAAAGCTTCAGTAAAAATGTCTAAAAATTAAAAAAAAATAAACTTTTTGTCCGATTGGATTCAGTCATTTACTTGATCAATTTCTCACTACTAATCATAATTGTTGAAACTGGCAGATGGCACCAGCTTGAGTATCAGGAAAGAAATGTCCACATTGTGATGTTCAACAAATTGGTGATGGATTTCATTATTTACTTCAATGTACAGCGTTATCTGCTCACATAATTTTATATACACTGTATAGACAAATACTATTGATCAAGACCAAATATCATTAAGTTTAACGAACTAGTGAATATAACTAATGTTAAAAAAATAATGAAAATGTGTATTTTTATCAGATTAATTAATAACATGATCTGTCCTCCTTGATAAGAATGGAAATGTTTTGTTGTGAAACAGTGCCGTGTATCAATGACGAACACTACTTTAATTGTATATATTATATTGTAAATATGTTTTTCTCTATACATATGTTTGTTTGTTTGTTTCTGTTTAACGTCCTATTAACAGCCAGGGTCATTTAAGGATGTGCCAGGTTTAGGGTCAGTACCTGGCAACTGCCCCACGTAGGTTTCGAACTCGCAACCCAGAGGTGGATAAAGAGTCAGGATACCTTAACTACTGGGCCACCGCCACGCCTCTTTCTCTATACATCATGTCAGTATGTAAAAAGAGATTAAATTGAAATTTAAATATGAAAGAGTCTCAACAATAGCTTGTCGTCGGAGAACGAGGTGGTTGTTGAACAATGTTGTTTAACGTACCTATTAACAGCCAGGGTCATTTAAGGATGTACCAGGTTTTGGAGGTGGAGGAAAGCAGGAGTACCCGGATAAAAAAATCATACCACTCGATATACTAAACTGGCCTCACGCGTGTCAACTAAATCAGCATTCGGCTAATCCCGGCTGTTTCCGACACCCTTCACCAATCTTAATGTAGGTCGGAATCAGCAAACTTGATAATTCGTTATCTGATTTCTATAATTTTATCAAGGTTAAACCGTTATAAGTATCTACTTTTTACATTCCAGATTTTTTTTACGAAACTAATACTTTGATAAGGAAGATAAATGGATTGTTGCATAGGTCAATCACTGACATTTTACAATGTTCGAAATGTTATCTTTAAGTAAAGTTGAAAGAAAAATGACTTGGTTACGGTTTTACTGGCTCGATCGTATAGTGGAATTTGCGGAAATCTGATGCCGAAAGGATATATCTATGAGTGTTAATAATTGGGAAAAGCAATTAAATGCATCAAAACTGCAACAAAAATTATTATTAGAAGAATCTGATAAAACTGAATATCTGATATCGAATTTAAAACAGCTGCATTCGCACGCTGGCGTGTGCATGACGCATTATTTTACGCCTCACGAGTTTCTGGGTGCACGTACCATGTATCGATAGTGTTAAAACTATCATAAATATTAAGATATACACTGACGTATCTATAACCAAATCAAAGTCTCGCGGGGTAAGCGCTCCACGTGAGCTCAATTATTGCACCTAATGACCGCAGTGAGTGAAATATTATGAAAAAAACACTCAGAAATGTAATTCAGGCTAGCTTTGATATTGACTTCTAATTGATAATAAACGAAAGAACAGCTCTAGCGATGAAATATCAGGAAGTTATGTTACATCCTACTGTGTGGGCTGTTTGGTTGTCGTGACAATAAAGTGTTTATGTAGAGAGAAGTTATGGAAGGTAGAGTACTGAAGTGTTGGATATTGGGTGGGGCTTTATTTTGAAGGAGCAGAAAGTGGTTGCTTTCAATATACAAAGTTTATCAGAATTATTTAATCCTGGGGCTATAGTGCCCCATCGTCTGATATTTTGATGTCTGTGAAGGAGTATAGATTTACTTGACTCCCTTCAGGATTTTCACAATTATTTATCCAGGACTAGCATCACTGACGAGTCCTAAAAGGACAGAAACAGCTTATGATGTCCCTATCATCACTAGCGGGTCCTAGGAGAGAAACAGCTGTATGATGTCCCTATCATCACTAGCGGGCCCTAGGACAGAAACAGCTGTATGATGTCCATATCATCACTGACGAGTCTTAGAACAGCTGTATGATGTCCCTATCATCACTAGCGGGTCCTAGGGCAGAAACAGCTGTATGATGTCCATATCATCACTAGCGGGCCCTAGGACAGAAACAGCTGTATGATGCCCCTATAATCACTGACGAGTCCTAGATGGACGAAACAGCTGTATGATGTCCTTAACATCACTGATGAGTCATAGAAGGACGAAACAGCTGTATGATGTCCCTATCATCACTATCGGGTCCTAGGACAGAAACAGCTGTATGATGTCCCTATCATCACTAGCGGGCCCTAGGACAGAAACAGCTGTATGATGTCCATATCATCACTGACGAGTCTTAGAACAGCTGTATGGTACAGTTTTACATAAATTAAATAAATTAAATAAGTTATGTACGCAAATCAGGATATATTATTTATTGGTGCGGATCCAGGATTTTCGAAAAGGGATATGTGAATATAGCAATTTTGCAATCATTTTCGATCAGGCGCGGATCTAGGATTTTCGAAAGGGGCGGAGTTCAGTTATCTAGTTATGTATAATGCCGATTTTTTTTCCATTTTTAATTCTATAAGAAAATACTCCTCCGACGAAAAAGGGGGGTGTTTAAAAGCCATACTGTACAGGGTTCCATTTTGATGGTTCAGACATTTAATGCGGTTTTTACAAAAAATAAAGCATGACGTACATATGATATAAATCTATTCTTCGTTTTACGTTTATATCTATGTCTTAAAGTATCTTGATATATCTTCAAAAATTACGAAAATAAAACGTCCCCGAAAATAGCAGCATTTTTAGAATCATCAGATGATTGTTACTTTTTATATGGAAACAAACATTTCTCGAAATGATAAAATAACGCTCTTCTAAATGCTATGGTCATTTAATCGCGCGTGGGGCCTCCCTGCATGCACAGGATGACCTTCGGGGGAGCGGGGCTACAATATGTTCGCTGTCATGGAAACATATTCATATTCGACATTCTTTATTAATCCAAGATAATACATCTCACGTACATGACATACAAAAAAAAAAAATTGCATAAAATGCTATTCACGTCATGACGGGTAGTAAAATCAATCGGCATATGAAATTATGAATCGAACTACTAATTACTAGAAACTAGCAGAGTAGGAAGCATGCGTGCTATATTAACTTACCCAGATTACGTAATACGTAATTGCTTTATAGACAGAGGGATATTCCCGATAGTGTAGCTTTATATATTTTATTCCAAGTTAATTAAAGGAGGATCATATAAAAATAAAACGGTATTCATCTTCTTCATCATTTTTACAGAAAGGACAAAATCTTAAATTATGAGCATTTTCCTATGCCGTCCAGTTTCTATTAACAAATTATGCGAAGACAAACGTGTTTTGACAAAAGGCTTTTTATATTTTACAGAAAAAGACTTTCTTTAGTAAGGTTACAGATGTACATGGTCGATAATGTGTTTATACAATGTGAGGTGGAAAAGAAAGACTCAGTCCTGCTTAAGCATGTCCAATAATTTTGTTTTACTAGCGCCAAGAAGGTTCTAGTATTAAAATTACCCTGCGCCTGCCAGCACTCCGTCAAACCAATGGTACATAATTCTTGTTTAACTGAAGCCACCCAAGTGGGTCTTATTCATATGCAATGTACATATCTTGATAACATGCACTTAATATACAATTACTAGACTTCAACAGTTTACGCCGGTACTTAAAAATTCTAATTTTGCGCAAAAATGGGAAGAAGAGGCAATCATACCAAGTTCAAACCAGTACGATCTCCTGAAATATTTTTTACAAAAGTCTAAATGATTAAACCCCACACCTCGCACGCATAGTCGACTACACTGCCAATGTATGTGTCGAAAAGAGACAGCAAAGTGCAGAAATTTAATAACATTGAATTACTTGATCGTTTAAGAGAAAACTGTGCTTTCCTACGCTGTGAAGCTAGCTGTTTCTGCGTTACATTGGAAATCCATTGTAATTAAGTTTCACCCCTTAACACGAAAAAGAATTTACACATTCAAGTGTGGCTGCATCATACTGTCATGTCTCATTTTCCTGTAATACAGATGATTTTCTGAAAACAACATTTTCTTTTTTACATTTATCTAACATGTGCTGGAGGCTTTCAACACTTTCAGAGAAAAGCGCTATGTCGTCTGCGAACATTAGTAGAAAGAGCGATAACTCTTGTAACTCTAAAGGTTGAACACCACTACTGAGAAAGTTCTGACAAAACCAAACCACTGCCACACATGGGAAACCGTCCTAATAACTATAGCTGCATAGCTGTTGATAGGACGTTAAACAATACACACAGGGGAGGCCGTCCTTAAATGACCTTAGCTATTGATAGGACATTAAACAATACAAAACTATACCTACACCCCACACAGAGGAAGCCGTCCTTGATGAACTTAGCTGTTGATATGACGTTAAACAATTTAAAATCAAATTATACCCATGCAGACAATGCCGTCCTTAAATGACCATAGCTGTTGATAGGACCGTAAACAGTATTTAACTAAACCCTCCACAGTCGTAGTGGTCAGTTTATTTTTATTGAGAAAGCCGAGAATAACGTCCGGATTCAAAATCAGCGTGTTTAATTTTAAAATTTAATTTTGAATTATTTATATCTTATATGTTCAAAATCTCGCGAGAGGTATTGTTTTATTCAAAATCAAAATTGAAACAAAACTATATCTTTACAGAAAGCATGTATAGATAAATCCCTAGATTACAGAATACCTTTGATGGCACAGATAAGGTTAGATACATTTTGTTGACGCTTATCATATCATCTACAACTAATTCGTGTAGTTTTTGTATACTTTCTGTCATCACGTGTAACATGATTACTCTAGAATTACACGACGAGCTTAAACGATACTAAATCATTGGTGATAACGAGGGTCGCTCAGAGTAAACAGACAACTGGCAGCCGTTCGGTGTAAACAGATAAGTGTGGATGTTGAAGCTGTAAATATCCATAGAAAAAAAAGACAGATTAAGGAATTAACAAAATATTTAGTATTTAAAATTTTATGAAAAAAACGTAGTATAAAACGGAGATTTTGTAAAATCTGATAATATGTTTTGGAATCCAGTCCATGTATATTGCATTTATCACTGTAATCTGGCGAACGCATTCCTCACATAGGCCTGTGTGGGGATCAGCACGCGCTATTACAATACAGCCGCTGAATCTGTGAGGAGGCTTGGTGTGACGGGAGGGTCTGGGGGACAGCACGCGGTCGTGATCTACAGGAGGCGGAGATATCTACTGACGGTAACCCTAGCAGGTCGTTAGATTCTAACGGTGAGTACAATATTGTTTAAGTTATATTACACAATAGTGAAAAGTATAGCAACTGCCCGGTTCGTATTTTCTTCTTACAATATATAGAAATATGATTGATATCTTTATGATAACTGGAAACTTTACCGCGTACGTACAGAATTCAGAAAGTAAAACCCACCTGTTAGGATGAGGAAGGTGAGATTAAGACATTCGGTATCGTCTGCTAGTGGTCTGTAGTACATTCACGGAATCTCGAAATGTTAAAATAGACATATCGATACCATTGCGATCTCCAGTCGGGTCCAGATGCCTTGTTCTTTCTCAGGAATGTTCAGGTAGGTTTTAATAATATCACCGACTCCACAGGGAGTCACAGTCGTGTCAGATAGTCTTACCGACTCCAAAGGGAGTCACAGTCGTGTCAGATAGTCTTACTGACTCCACAGGGAGTCACATTCGTTTCAGATAGTCTTACTGACTCCATAGGGAGTCACATTCGTGTCAGATAATCTTACTGACTCCACAGGGAGTCACAGTCGTGTCAGATAATCTTACTGACTCCACAGGGAGTCACAGTCGTGTCAGATAGTCATACCGACTCCACAGGGAGTCACAGTCGTGTCAGATAATCTTACCGACTCCACAGGGAGTCACAGTCGTGTCAGATAATCTTACCGACTCCACAGGGAGTCACAGTCGTGTCAGAGAATCTTACCGACTCCACAGGGAGTCACAGTCGTGTCAGATAGTCTTACTGACTCCATAGTGAGTCACAGTCGTGTCAGATAATCTTACCGACTCCAAAGGGAGTCACAGTCGTGTCAGATAATCTTACTGACTCCATAGGGAGTCACAGTCGTGTCAGATAATCTTACCGACTCCAAAGGGAGTCACAGTCGTGTCAGATAATCTTACCGACTCCACAGGGAGTCACAGTAGTGTCAGATAATCTTACTGACTCCACAGGGAGTCACAGTCGTGTCAGATAATCTTACCGACTCCATAGGGAGTCACAGTCGTGTCAGATAGTCTTACCGACTCCACAGGGAGTCACAGTCGTGTCAGATAGTCTTACCGACTCCACAGGGAGTCACAGTCGTGTCAGATAATCTTACCGACTCCACTGGGAGTCACAGTCGTGTCAGATAGTCTTATCGACTCCACAGGAAGTCACAATCGTGTCAGATAATCTTACTGACTCCATAGGGAGTCACATTCGTGTCAGATAGTCTTACTGACTCCATAGGGAGTCACAGTCGTGTCAGATAATCTTACTGACTCCACAGGGAGTCACAGTCGTGTCAGATAGTCATACCGACTCCAAAGGGAGTCACAGTCGTGTCAGATAATCTTACTGACTCCATAGGGAGTCACATTCGTGTCAGATAGTCTTACTGACTCCATAGGGAGTCACAGTCGTGTCAGATAATCTTACTGACTCCACAGGGAGTCACAGTCGTGTCAGATAGTCTTACCGACTCCAAAGGGAGTCACAGTCGTGTCAGATAATCTTACCGACTCCACAGGGAGTCACAGTCGTGTCAGATAGTCTAACTGACTCCACAGGGAGTCAAGTCGTGTCAGATAGTCTAACCGACTCCACAGGGAGTCACAGTCGTTTCAGATAATCTTACTGACTCCATAGGGAGTCACAGTCGTGTCAGATAGTCTTACCGACTCCACAGGGAGTCACAGTCGTGTCAGATAATCTTACCGACTCCACAGGGAGTCACAGTCGTGTCAGATAGTCTTACCGACTCCACAGGGAGTCACAGTCGTGTCAGATAGTCTTACCTGACTCCACAGGGAGTCACAGTCGTGTCAGATAATCTTACCGACTCCACAGGGAGTCACAGTCGTGTCAGATAGTCTTACTGACTCCATAGGGAGTCACAGTCGTGTCAGATAATCTTACTGACTCCACAGGGAGTCACAGTCGTGTCAGATAGTCTAATTGACTCCACAGGGAGTCACAGTCGTGTCAGATAGTCTAACTGACTCCACAGGGAGTCACAGTCGTGTCAGATAATTTTACCGACTCCACAGGGAGTCACAGTCATGTCAGATAATCTTACCGACTCCACAGGGAGTCACAGTCGTGTCAGATAATCTTACCGACTCCACAGGGAGTCACAGCCGTGTCAGATAATCTTACCGACTCCACAGGGAGTCACAGTCGTGTCAGATAGTCTTACCGACTCCACAGGGAGTCACAGTCGTGTCAGATAGTCTTACCGACTCCACAGGGAGTCACAGTCGTGTCAGATAGTCATACCGACTCCATAGGGAGTCACAGTCGTGTCAGATAATCTTACTGACTCCACAGGGAGTCACAGTCGTGTCAGATAATCTTACCGACTCCACAGGGAGTCACAGTCCTATCAGATATTCTTACTGACTCCACAGGGAGTCACAGTCCTATCAGATATTCTTACTGACTCCACAGGGAGTCACAGTCGTGTCAGATAGTCTTACTGACTCCACAGGGAGTCACAGTCGTGTCAGATAGTCATACCGACTCCATAGGGAGTCACAGTCGTGTCAGATAGTCATACCGACTCCATAGGGAGTCACAGTCGTGTCAGATAGTCTTACCGACTCCACAGGGAGTCAAAGTCGTGTCAGATAGTCTTACCGACTCCACAGGGAGTCACAGTCCTATCAGATATTCTTACTGACTCCACAGGGAGTCACAGTCGTGTCAGATAGTCTTACTGACTCCACAGGGAGTCACAGTCGTGTCAGATAATCTTACCGACTCCATAGGGAGTCACAGTCGTGTCAGATAATTAATCCGACTCCGTAACCCCTGGTCCCTTTCTTTTACAAAATATATTTCATAAAGAAGTGAATTTCTAAGTCTGCCATTAACCAACGTTTCTTTAAACCGTAAGCCGATATCTCTCTGAAATCTGGACACCCGATTATCCGATACTATTTTATTTCGGTTCAAGTTTAATACCAAATCAGACAAAATTGTCGTGGAAACGGAATTCCTGACAAGAAATGAGAATCGCTTAACATTCTGCTTGCGAAGTTTCCGTCATTGACAGCGTTCAAAGGGGGAAGATGGCGAGGCGGTAAATCCGGTCGGTTGTTCGCGCTCATTCGATCGGAACCCGAAGCTAACCAGACACGGTTGTTTATCGTCATTGTACGGTATCTCAGGGTAATGGCTCCACCAGGCGTCTGTACTTCCTAAAATACCAATCCACTAATAAATCTGGTAAAATAATTGCTTCTTCAAACGCACAAATGATAATTTGACATGTTGATATCAGACCTGTTGAGTCTATCGTAAATAATAACTGATGTGTTTATCACAAATTATGACAAATTGACTTGATGATATCTGTCCTGTCAGAGACGCACATATAGGCACTGTCTCTGTTAGTAACGACGTAGCGAGATGACATCGAGCAAATTACACTTGTTTTTTTATTGTGAACCACTTTTCTCCAAAAAATCTCGTCCAATCGTTTAAATTTTTGAATCTGTAAAAAGCTGAATTGATTCACTGATTAAGGTTTTGTAGCAAATGATTTTGTATGTGCCTGATCCGTGGGAAGTTTTCGTCAATGATAATTTTGCATGTTGATATCTGACCTGTCGAGCTATCGTCAAACATACCCTCATATTTATACTCACCGGTAAATCTATTTCATACCGGTATATTTATACTCACCGGTAAATCTATTTCATAGCGGTATATCTTTTACTCACCGGTAAATCTATTTCATACCGGTATATTTATACTCACCGGTAAATCTATTTCATACCGGTATATTTATACTCACCGGTAAATCTATTTCATACCCGTATATTTATACTCACCGGTAAATCTATTTCATACCGGTATATTTATACTCACCGGTAAATCTATTTCATACCGGTATATTTATACTCACCGGTAAATCTATTTCATACCGGTATATTTATACTCACCGGTAAATCTATTTCATACCCGTATATTTATACTCACCGGTAAATCTATTTCATACCGGTATATTTATACTCACCGGTAAATCTATTTCATACCCGTATATTTATACTCACCGGTAAATCTATTTCATACCCGTATATTTATACTCACCGGTAAATCTATTTCATACCCGTATATTTATACTCACCGGTAAATCTATTTCATACCGGTATATTTATACTCACCGGTAAATCTATTTCATACCGGTATATCTTTTACTCACCCGTAAATCTGTTTCATTTAAGGAAGTACACTTTTTTTTTAAATTTTCATGGCGGCTAGTTATGCAGATAGCTACTGCTATTCATAGCCGCCATGAAAATGAAAAACAATCCATTCAATTGATGTAATATTATTTACATTGATGATTTGGGAAAAAAACATAAAGAACAGAGTCATTTTAAAATTTTGAACTTTTAATAGCTATATACGAAAAGATGCTAAATCAATGGAACAGCCGGTGATCCTGCTAATGCACCAACATTTACCGTGTCCTCCACTCCGCAAACTCCAGTCGGTTTCTAATTTGTGTTTTTCTTTCTTTCTTTCTTTCTTTCTTTCTTTCTTTCTTTCTTTCTTTCTTTCTTTTTTATTTATAGCAAAACATATCAGATTAGATCGAATACAATAATCAAATTATAATTTTTTATGTGAATATATTGCATAAAAAAAACAAAACAATGAAAACACCCACAATTAACGGAAATGAAAAGGGAACTATTTTCCAGACGTAGTTATATTTAACTGTTGTGATGTGTCGAAAATCAGCACGTTTCCATACTGTATTCATAGTGTTTTCATGGTCTTATGCTTGTTCTTTTCACTTGGTATGTTTATATAAAGAATCAACACTCAGAGTGTAAATATATTAGTATATCTGTTTCAAATAACTTTTTCTTCCAAAATATGTCTTGTGGTCCCTATACCATTGACTAAATAATTACACGAGTGATTTCCTGTAGAATTACACACATATATGAGTTCCCCACACACAGGTGAGCTTTTCTAGATATACAAATCGGGTGTAGGCAAACAGACATCAGGCGGAGACTAGACGTGTACAACAGCGTACCAAGAACTTGGGAACGTCAGTATGTAGATGGAAATTAAGTTCGCCCATGATGAGTTCTTGTGATGTGACAGCGTTTCGTTATTATAAGAAGTATTTGTCAAAGAGTATAGACCAGATCGTACAATACGTTGGGTGTGTTACTGGGAAACCCCCGGATTCCTTCTACAGATACACACATGGAAATGTGCTCATCATGTTATTGTACGCAAGGAATGTTTATGTCAATACCTGTTTACATCGCTAATATATTTAAGAAATGCTATTCGTTTATACCTCCATTACACACGGATAATCCCACGTGTTTACCGATTGTTTATACCATTAATAAACACGGATAATCCCACGTGTTATACCGCCATTACACACAGATAATCTCACGTGTTTATACCTTCATTACACATTGATAATCTCACGTGTCTATACCGCCATTACACACGGATAATCCCACGTGTTATACCTCCATTACAGACGATAATCCCACGTGCTTATACCTCAATTACACACGGATATTCCCACGTGTTATACCGCCATTACACACAGATAACCACACGTGTTCTACCGCCATTACACACAGATAACCACACGTGTTATACCGCCATTACACACGGACAATCCAACGTGTTTATACCTCCATTACACACGATAATCTCACGTGTTTATACCGCCATTACACACAGATTACCTCACGTGTTATACCGCCATTACACACATATAATCCTACGTGTTATACCTCCATTACACACGGATAATCCCACGTGTTATACCGCCATTACACACGGATAATCCCACGTGTTTATACCTCCGTTACACACAGATAATCCCACGTGTTATACCGCCATAACCCATGGATAATATCACGTGTTTATACCTCCATTACACACTGATAATCTCGGGTGTTTTTACCGCCATTACACACTGACAATCCCACGTGTTATACCGCCATTACACACGGACAATCCCACGTGTTTATACCTCCATTACAAACTGATAATCTCACGTGTTTATACCTCCATTACACACGATAATCCCACGTGTTATACCTCCATTACAGACGATAATCCCACGTGCTTATACCTCAATTACACACGGATATTCCCACGTGTTATACCGCCATTACACACAGATAACCACACGTGTTCTACCGCCATTACACACAGATAACCACACGTGTTATACCGCCATTACACACGGACAATCTCACGTGTTTATACCGCCATTACACACGGACAATCCCACGTGTTATACCGCCATTACACGCAGATAACATCACGTGTTATACCGCCATTACACACAGATTACCTCACGTGTTATACCGCCATTACAAACGGATAATCCGTGTTATACCGCCATTACACACAGATAACCTCACGTGTTTATACCGCCATTACACACAGATTACCCACGTGTTTATACGCATACACACGATACCACGTTCCATTACACACATATAATCCTACGTGTTATACCTCCATTACACACTGATAATCCACGTGTTATACCCATACCCGGATATACACGTTAACCCATTACCACGGATAATCCCACGTGTTTATACCGCCATTACACACAGATTACCTCACGTGTTTATACCGCCATTACACACGGATAATATCACGTGTTTATACCTCCATTACACACTGATAATCTCGGGTGTTTTTACCGCCATTACACACTGATAATCCCACGTGTTATACCGCCATTACACACAGATAATCCCACGTGTTTATACCTCCATTACAAACTGATAATCTCACGTGTTTATACCTCCATTACACACGATAATCTCACGTGTTTATACCGCCATTACACACAGATTACCTCACGTGTTATACCGCCATTACACACATATAATCCTACGTGTTATACCTCCATTACACACAGATTACCTCACGTGTTATACCGCCATTACACACATATAATCCTACGTGTTTATACCTCCATTACACACGGATAATCCCACGTGTTATACCGCCATTACACACGGATAAGCCCACGTGTTTATACCTCCGTTACACACAGATAATCCCACGTGTTATACCGCCATAACCCATGGATAATATCACGTGTTTATACCTCCATTACACACTGATAATCTCGGGTGTTTTTACCGCCATTACACACGGACAATCCCACGTGTTATACCGCCATTACACACGATAATATCACGTGTTTATACCTCCGTTACACACGGATAATCCCACGTGTTTATACCTCCATTACACACTGATAATCTCGGGTGTTTTATACCGCCATTACACACGGACAATCCCACGTGTTATACCTCCATTACACACTGATAATCTCGCGTGTTTATACCGCCATTACACACGGATAATCTCACGTGTTTATACCGCCATTACACACGGATAATCCCACGTGTTTATACCGCCATTACACACGGATAATCCCACGTGTTTATACCTCCATTACACACTGATAATCTCGGGTGTTTTTACCGCCATTACACACGGACAATCCCACGTGTTATACCGCCATTACACACGGATAATCTCACGTGTTTATACCTCCATTACACACTGATAATCTCACGTGTTAGTTGTACTTTTTTATTTTAATTTTTAATATTGCGTAACTCTCTGTTTCAGATAAGAAATCCAATGGGATCCGGTAACAGTTGAGTATACAGTTAGAGTGAGCAGAAGGACGCGTCCATCGTAAACAACCAATCAGCATAAGTACCTCATTCCTTGTCTCCAAATCATGGCGAGTGTCAAGGCCGTTCTACGTCACATATACGTCATCATGTCCATGTTTATCACTTTAAGACTGTGTCAGGACGACTATTATGAATGTGAACCCTTACGAGCATCTGTGTGCGAGTCTATGCCCTATAATTATACCATATTACCTAATACATTCAACGACAATAGCCAAGACGATGCTATAATCGCCATTAACCAGTACAGTCCCCTGATGAAAATAGATTGTAGTGTGAGTCTAGTGCCATTTCTCTGCGTCCTGTATCTTCCCGTCTGCACACAAATGCAGACTCCTCTACCTCCTTGTCGAAAACTGTGCAATGATGTTCGAAACGGATGCGAATCCATCATGAATGAATTCGGCTACATGTGGCCAGAGGAATTTAATTGTGCAAAATTTCCTTCAAGTGGATTATGTGTTGGTGAAAATCTGACGTCATCAGAAGGGAGCACCTCTATCTGGGCGTTGTCACATCCTCAGTTTACGACCCCCAAACAGATGGCGTCACGGCCGATGGACATAACTTTGAAGCCAGGCAACAACGGAGAAAATACGGGTAAACATTTATTTATTTGCTTTAGCATTATAAATACTAGGTGGCGGATAATGTGTAGTTACTGTTACTGGGTGACGGATACTGTGTAGTTACTGATGCTGGGTGACAGTTACTGTGTAGTTACTGATGCTGGGTGACAGTTACTGTGTAGTTACTAGTTACTGACGCTGGGTGACGGATACTGTGTAGTTACTGATGCTTGGTGACGGATACTGTGTAGTTACTGATGCTGGGTGACGGATACTGTGTAGTTACTGATGCTTGGTGACGGATACTGTGTAGTTACTGATGCTGGGTGACGGGTACTGTGTAATAACTGTTGCTGGGTGACGGATACTGTGTAGTTACTGATACTGGGTGACGGATACTGTGTAGTTACTGATACTGGGTGACGGATACTGTGTAGTTACTAGTTACTGATACTGGGTGACGGATACTGTGTAGTTACTGATGCTGGGTGACGGATACTGTGTAGTTACTAGTTACTGATGCTGGGTGACGGGTACTGTGTAGTTACTGATACTGGGTGACGGATACTGTGTAGTTAGTGTTGCTGGGTGACGGATACTGTTAAGTTCCTGATGCTGGGTGACGGATACTGTGTAGTTACTAGTTACTGATGCTGGGTGACGGATACTGTGTAGTTACTGATGCTTGGTGACGGATACTGTGTAGTTACTAGTTACTGATGCTGGGTGACGGATACTGTGTAGTTACTGATGCTGGGTGACGGATACTGTGTAGTTACCTGGTACTGATACTGGGTGGCGGATACTGTGTAGTTACTGATACTGGGTGACGGATACTGTGTAGTTACTGATACTGGGTGACGGATACTGTGTAGTTACTGATGCTGGGTGACGGATACTGTGTAGTTACTAGTTACTGATGCTGGGTGACGGATACTGTGTAGTTACTGATGCTGGGTGACGGGTACTGTGTAGTTACTGATGCTGGGTGACGGATACTGTGTAATAACTGATGCTGGGTGACGGATACTGTGTAGTTACTGATGCTAGGTGACGGATACTGTGTAGTTACTGATGCTGGGTGATGGATACTGTGTAGTTACTGATGCTGGGTG
Organism: Pecten maximus; assembly: GCF_902652985.1. Classification (NCBI taxonomy): domain Eukaryota; kingdom Metazoa; phylum Mollusca; class Bivalvia; order Pectinida; family Pectinidae; genus Pecten; species Pecten maximus. The sequence goes on from NC_047033.1 coordinate 26,292,334, forward strand.
ACGGATACTGTGTAGTTACTGATGCTGGGTGACGGATACTGTGTAGTTACTGATGCTGGGTGACGGATACTGTTTAGTTACTGATGCTGGGTGACGGATACTGTGTAGTTACTGTTGCTGGGTGACGGATACTGTGTAGTTACTGATGCTGGGTGACGGGTACTGTGTAGTTACTGATGCTGGGTGACGGATACTGTTTATTTACTGTTGCTGGGTGACGGGTACTGTGTAGTTACTGATGCTGGGTGACGGATACTGTTTATTTACTGATACTTGGTGACGGATACTGTGTAGTTACCTGTTACTGATACTGGGTTGCGGATACTGTGTAGTTACTGATACTGGGTGACGGGTACTGTGTAGTTACTGATGCTGGGTGACGGATACTTTGTAATAACTGTTGCTGGGTTACGGATACTGTGTAGTTACTGATGCTAGGTGACGGATACTGTGTAGTTACTGATGCTTGGTGACGGAAACTGTGTAGTTACGGATGCTGGGTGACGGATACTGTTTATTTACTGATACTTGGTGACGGATACTGTGAGGTTACTGATGCTGGGTGACGGATACTTTGTAGCTACGGATGTTTGATGAAGGATAATGTTTAGTTACTGGTACTTGGTGACGGATACTGTGAGGTTGTAGTAAGTAAATCTCGGTTAGTGACTGATTGTTAATGCCTAATGTTAAGTGATTAATTAGCTGTTCTATATATTACTAATTGATCTTTTGTAATAACTTCTTCTTAGTGACAAGTATTTCAGTAAATTTTAACATAGTGACTATATCATTATCCATCCGATAGCTATATTTTACCACTGAAAGCTTAAAACAACAACCAAAGCTATCATTAGAGAAAGTTCTGACCTAGCCGGATCAAACATGTACACAAAAATAATTTTCTATTGTCTGAGACTGAGGCATCGCCATCAAAATGACAACCTAATGTAAGATCGCTGAAGTGTGGCTAAGATGAGCAAGGCTATTTTAACGAAGAACAGTCTTTGATCCCCACCCCAGCTCTCTCCGTAGAACTGAAGAACAACTTCCAGTAAGCACTTTGGTGATTGATGTCTCGTAGGATGGTTGCGTTATGTTCTGCGGAGTAAGTTATCTTCCCAACAAGGACACTGACAATTTGTATAGTCAGTATCCACGAGGTGAGGAGGATTGTGATTCCAACTAAAAGGTGAAGAAAAGAGTGTTCATTCTGATTTACTTACATGTATTGCTGAGGAGTAAAACGACAGCGAATACCAGCATGTGTAACTAATTACCATAATACATAAATTTCAAGGAGCCCTTGAAAAAGTCATACAAAACTTCCTCATAAAAACGTGCAAGTGGACTTGTTCAGAATCTAACGGTCAAAGGTCAAGGTCACTGATCTCAGTGTATCTGTTATAAACGTAACTGTTCTCAAAGACTAAGGTTACTTTTCTCACGGGCCAAGGTAACTGTTCTCAAGGTAAGTATTCTTATACACCAAGGTAACTGTTCTCAAGGTAAGTATTCTTAAACACCAAGGTAACTGTAATCAAGGGCAAAAGCATCTGTTCTCAAGGTCATTGTTCTCAGGAACAAAGGTTCTCAAGGTCATTGTTTCAAGGACCAAGGCAACTGTTCTCAAAGACCAAGTTATATTAACCGTTCCAAAAGACCAAGGTAACTTTTCTCAAGGTCATTGTTCTCAAGGACCAAGGTAGCTGTTATTCTGGACTAAGGTAACTATTCTCAAAGACCAAGGTAACTATTCCCAAGACTAAGGTAACTGTTCTCAGGGTAACTGTTCTCAATGTCATTGTTCTCAAGGACCAAGGTAACTGTTCACAAAGACCTAGTTAACTGTTCTCAAAGTTAATTTCTCAAGACCATTATTCACAAGGACCAAGGTAGCTGTTATTCTGGACTAAGGTAACTATTCTCAAAGACCTAGGTAACTGTTCTCAAGGTAACTGTTTTATAAGACCAAGGTAACTATTCCCAAGACTAAGGTAACTGTTCTCAGGGTAACTGTTCTCAATGCCGTTGTTCTCAATGACCAAGGTAACTGTTCACAAAGACCTAGTTAACTGTTCTCAAGGTAACTGTTCACAAAGATCAAGGTAACTGTTCTCACAGACCAAGGTAACTGTTCTCACAGACCAAGGTAACTGTTCTCAAGGTAACTGTTCTCAAAGATCAAGGTAACTGTTCTCAAGGTAACTGTTCTCAAGGTAACTGTTATCAAGGTAACTGTTCTCAAGGTAACTGTTCACAAATATCAAGGTAACTGTTCACAAATATCAAGGTTACTGTTCTCACATACCAAGGTAACTGTTCTCACAGACCAAGGTAACTGTTCTCACAGACCAAGGTAACTGTTCTCAAGGTAACTGTTCACAAAGATCAAGGTAACTGTTCACAAAGATCAAGGTAACTGTTCTCACAGACCAAGGTAACTCTTCTCACAGACCAAGGTAACTGTTCTCAAAGACCTAGTTAACTGTTCTCAAAGACCTAGTTAACTGTTCTCAGGGTAACTGTTCTCAATGTCATTGTTCACAATGACCAAGGTAACTGTTCACAAAGACCTAGTTAACTGTTCTCAAGGTAACTGTTCTCAAAGATCAAGGTAACTGTTCACAAAGATCAAGGTAACTGTTCTCACAGACCAAGGTAACTGTTCTCACAGACCAAGGTAGCTTAACCAGTTGTTTTCTCAAAGATAGAAGATTGCCCAAGATGCCTTTCTATTTAGAGTTACTGAATGTTACTTAAACTGCATGTATGATGGGACTACTAATTTGTAGGCTCCCGGCATACAAATATTTATTTTACTGTTCTGACCAGGTTCAGCTTAATTGTGTTTAGCTGCACGTGGTTTTCGGTCGATTCACCTATAGAAGTATGTATTTATAGTTCTGCTCGTAGATGTTTTATAAACAATGCCAAACCGAACGCAGCAAGATAAGTTTATTTAGCGATTTTTCACCTTTGTCATGTGAACCAAGATCATATAGATTACTTTAGGATTTTTAGGATATCGTTTGCGTTGGAGATCCAAAATTATCATAACCGTAGATATTTGGATATATTTAAATGCCTTATAACTTGAGTAAATAATAATTATATTGTGAATATATGACGATACATTTTAACACATGAACGGAAATATCGTATATTGTATTTTATAAAAAAAAAACGTTCGTTTTTTTGAACAAAAAATCGTTGTTTACAAACTTCATTGTGTACACACTTTCGTTGTTTTCAAACTTCCGTTGTTTACAAACGTTCGTTGTTGACAAACTTTCGTTGATCATACAAATATAAATACAACTAATATTGTTTTATTGTGTTATTGTTATGTCATTGTTATTTGGGCTAACTACGAACGTAGGAGCCCAGGGAATAATTTGAAAGTTTAAAATCACAATAGGAAGTCCACACGAACGTAATACACAGTATTGCTGTAGACAGGCATTAATGAATTGCGATAACTTCTGTCTAATCCAAGGTTTAAATCGAATCATGAAAGAAATTCGGTTCAATTTGATTAAATAGCCATGTTGATATTTTACATAGTTTTACATATTGAATCGCCATTGACCACACAGGAAGACAGGGTGTCAAGTCTCAATGTAGTATATAGCAACCCGATAAATTCATTACAAAGACATTTGTAACAGAATGCCTCCGCTAGGGATCGAACCCGGGACCTCTGGCTTACTTTCCTTACGTTCAACCGATTGTCGCGAAGAGAGGTTCTCTATCGGAGCGCTGCGACGCTGAAAATAATACCTTCGGGTTGCCACGACCCCAAGGATTTTTCTGTATTACACAATTTATAACTCTCGATATGTATCGAAAGGTGCTAATATTTTGTGCGTTTTTTCTTCTTTCAGACACTGAAATCCCTGTGTTTATCATCCTGTCATCTTTACATAAACTGTTGCTGTATGACGTGTCGACCGGTGACCTGATCACACTCTACTCCGGCCTAGACCAGGGCGCGGCTATCGACTACCATTTCGGCCTACAGTGGATTTACTGGGCCAGCCACGGGGACAGCAGGATATACCGGGGCTCTCTCGCTCTCGACGGTACGTTAGCTTTCTAATGTACCAGCAGAATTCAGTCGCCGAAATATTTTTTTATCTTCCTTAATAATTCAGACGTTTGTTAAAGTAGCAAGTAGCTGTTGACGCCACACAAATGCGCCAACATTAATCACTGTTATGTCACAAGTCTGAATGAAAAAATGGCCAATTGTCGAGGCAATTACGCCTCGTAATGCCGACAAACGTTTAAAATAGGAAAAAATTGTTTGTGTAATCACCGTTACAATTTATAGGGAAACGATGAAAATTCCTCAATTGTCCAAATTAGCCGCCGAAATGAACTTGACAACAGATTGACTTTGGATTCTCGCAGACCGAATAAAACACCGTTGTCATTAATAACATTTTTGATGGTGTATTTTGTTTGTATTGTATTTTGTTTGTAATAAACATTTCGTGTGATAATGTATTTTTGAAGAAGAACAAATACTTCATTGGTGAAAGTTTTTTTTCAATAATCCACTTACTAAAGCGCTGTTCTTCATTTATGAAGAAAATAAACATCACATCAACAATGATTGTATTTGTAGAAAGTTTTTGACATGTCACAAACGATTGTATTGGTAGATCAAAGAAATTCTGATACTGTAAACGTGGAGAAAGGGGGACATTTACGCTAATTACTTTCCTTTTTATCGCGAAAAATCCCCCCCCCCCCCCCCCCCCCCCCGCCGCGTATTATTTTGATATCAATTGCATAATCTCGATCAGCAAGCGAAAGTGGATAGATCGCGAAAATTACCCCAACGCGTATAGTTTAAATGTCGAAATCGCGAAATTAACCCCCCGCGAAAATAACCACGTTTACAGTATGTCACAAATGATTGTATTGGTAGATCACAGAAAGTCTGATATGTCACAAATGATTCTATTGGTAGATCAAAGAAAGTCTGATATGTCACAAATGTTTCTATTGGTAGATGAAACAAAATATATTATGTAACAAATGATTGTAATGGTAGATCAAAGGAATTCTGATATGCCGCCATTGACTATATTTCTAGTTCTGACAGACGTCCATTTGGTAGTTGACTCTGTGTCGTCCTCCATTGAAAGCATTGCTGTTGACTGGATCACACGTCATCTGTTCTGGATGGAGACATACCCTTCACAGATCAGAGTTGCCACCCTTGAGGGAGAAAATCCTACAATATTATTGGATAAAGAACTGGCCAATCCGAAGTCTCTGGTCCTTGATCCTATTGAAGGGTAAATCTGAATCCTTGGTAGTCCAGGGGTTACTCCCACTTTCTCTCTTTGCACCTTTGGAATATATCGTATCAAAATCGAAGGTTTAATCAACACCATCTTGTTGATAGAAAAAGACTAATTTGATAATTTCTTGCTCATTGCATACGAATTTTGAAGTCGCCATTACCGAAAACGCTGCACGAAATGTATCAGCTTAGCGATTGGTCAGTTTGTTTTTACTGTCACCAATCAAATAGCTAGTTGTGTGGCTCTGATTATGCAAGGAGCGAAAGTGAACGTAGAAAATGTTGCCTGTGTCACATTGAAGGCGAGCGAGATGTTGTGATAACATTTGTCTTAGTACTATAATTATGTTACTGGAGGTTTGGGTGAGAAATTAACACAGATCCAATCGCTCGCTGGGAAAGCCAACAAACAGTTCATTGCTAATATTTTTAATTAACAAATTTCCTGTGAAAATGTCTGTGTCCTATGAAAATGATATACACTATGTATACAGGTGGATTTGATATTTTCGTGGGCATCATACCGACGTACCTGTTAAATTTCGCGGGCGAATATGTCGCGGTTGTTCACAGGGGCATGTCTAGTCTTATATTAAAAAATAGCCAGAAATACCTATATATAGGGACTTCTTATTTCTGGCTATTTTTTAATACAAGACTAGATATGCCCCTGTGGGATGTCCCAGTAAGATCTAGTTCGGGGGTGTTAATCTCGCGCAACCGCGCCTTGTAAACATGTACATAGCGCTAAAATAGATACTCATGTATGAGTATCTATTTTAGCGCTATAATTAATGACCGCGAATACAACAGAAATAAACCCCCGCGAACATAACAAAATACATTGTACATAAAATATTTTAACTGATAATTTGTCAGAATATATGCACAAGTTATTTCTCACTAAGGTGAAGATTTGAAAACTTTAAGAAAGAAAGTTTGCCAATATATCATCACTGATGTTTTACGTCACAAACATATGGGCCTGATTTTCACTGTTACAATAACATCCATACATTTTTATATTTACATTACGCGTTGTACTTCTTTGCTTCGGGTATGAATTTTGTAATTACACCTTGTACGTAATACGTAAATACGGGAATCTGGGATGTCTGCAATATTTAGCCTCCATCTTCGTCTAAGCCATTCTACAGCCGAGGATTAAAATTGATCGAACGTCTACGCAAGACAGCTTGGTGAAAGGACTCGGCACACACCGCCGATTGGATTAAGCAATGTTATGTCCAAAACTTTTATGTTTTTCATACACATGTTAGTAGGGTACCATGACACAGAGGTTGGATGAGAAAATAAGATCTATTTCGAGTTACATGGTTCGAAACATAGCACATATCATTTACATTGACATTTATCAAACTTGTTCAAGATTGTAATCTAGCGACAGTGATCCAAGCTGATGATAGACAGTATGTTAATCTTAAAGAACATTGATACATGAACGATAACTAAAACACTGAAACAATGGAGGGAGAGACTGGATACTACGGTGGCTGATTTCAGCGCCGTCACATTTGCGCCCAAACCATGCAAAGAGCAACAGTGCGCCATACGAGAAAAATGAACGCATAATAATACAACAAAATTCGTGATAGCGCGACATAAATAAAAATCTGTCGCCATTTCGGATTTGCAAGGTACTTTTGTCGCGTTGGCGGGGTATATTTTTCGCATGGCGCATTGTCGCTCTTCGCTTGGCGAACTGTCACCCTTCACGTGCACACTGCGACAATGTGCTGTGCGACAAAAGTGCCCCCCCCCCCCTCCAAAGCGACAAAAGTACCTTGCAAATGCGACAGGATTTGTTTAAGTCGCAATGTCGCGTAATTTTGTCGTACGGCGCGTTCATTTTGTCGCATGGCGTATTGTCGCTCTTTGCATGGCGCACTGTCACATGGTCGTTATCACGTAGCGGGGCGCCAATGTGATAGTACGACAATGTAAGAGTGCGACAATTTGAGAGTGCGACAATGTGAGAGTGCGACAATGTGAGAGTGTGACAATGTGATAGTGCGACAGTGTGAGAGTGCGACAATATGAGAGTGCGACAATGTGAGAGTGCGACAATGTGAGAGTGTGACAATGTGAGAGTGCGACAATGTGATAGTGCGACAGTGTGAGAGTGCGACAATATGAGAGTGCGACAATGTGAGAGTGCGACAATGTGAGAGTGTGACAATGTGATAGTGCGACAATGTGAGAGTGTGAGAGTGTGACAATGTGAGAGTGTGACAATGTGAGAGTGCGACAATGTGAGAGTGCGACAATGTGAGAGTGTAACAATGTGAGAGTGCGACAATGTGATAGTGCGACAATATGATAGTGCGACAAGTTGACGTGTGATAGTGCAACAAGTTGACGTGTGATAGTGCAACAAGTTGACGTGTGATAGTGCAACAAGTTGACGTGTGATAGTGCAACAAGTTGACGTGTGATAGTGCAACAAGTTGACGTGTGATAGTGCAACAAGTTGACGTGTGATAGTGCAACAAGTTGACGTGTGATAGTGCAACAAGTTGACGTGTGATAGTGCAACAAGTTGACGTGTGATAGTGCAACAAGTTGACGTGTGATAGTGCAACAAGTTGACGTGTGATAGTGCAACATAGCCGAAATCAGTCACTATAGCTAACTGATTAGGGTGGCAATGTCTTCTGTTTTTGGGCACAGGGACTTGAGAATTTGTTATTGTCTACATGTATGTGGGCCTCCCTTAGTGTGTATAGCACATTTTCAGACGTTTTGGGGAGGCTAGATTAAAATTCGGTAAAAAAGACACCCCCGGTGTCATTCTGAAAATGTGCTATACAACATTTTCAGAATGACACCGGGGGTGTCATTTTACCGAATTTTAATCTAGCCTCCCCAAAACGTCTGAAAATGTGCTATACACACTAGGGGAGGCCCAAATACATGTAGACAATAACAAATTCTCAAGTCCCTGTGGTTTTGGGGACGCCAGAGAACCCCATGTTGATCGCATGATGCGACTAAAGGTGTCTCCTGTAGAATCGGTGGATTTCTTATGTCTCCTTTGCTCCAGGGGCCAAAAACTATCCGCCGCAGAATTAACAACACTTTCGTTCTTGATATTTGCCTGTGTGTCAGCTGTGTATTTGATAAATTGATATTATGTATCTTTTTTATGTTGTCTACAGTTTATAGATATTGTTTACCCTGTTTTGATATTATGTACAGTTTATAGATATTGTTTACCCCTCTGTTTTGATATTATGTACAGTTTATAGATATTGTTTACCCCACAGGTATCTGTTTTGATATTATGTACAGTTTATAGATATTGTTTACCCCACAGGTATCTGTTTTGATATTATATACAGTTTATAGATATTGTTTACCCCACAGGTATCTGTTTTGATATTATGTACAGTTTATAGATATTGTTTACCCCACAGGTATCTGTTTTGATATTATGTACAGTTTATAGATATTGTTTACCTCACAGGTATCTGTTTTGATATTATTTACAGTTGATAGATATTGTTTACCCCACAGGTATCTGTTTTGATATTATTTACAGTTTATAGGTATTGTTTACCCCACAGGTATCTGTTTTGATATTATGTACAGTTTATAGATATTGTTTACCCCACAGGTATCTGTTTTGATATTATGTACAGTTTATAGATATTGTTTACCCTACAGGTATCTGTTTTGATATTATGTACAGTTTATAGATATTGTTTACCCCACAGGTATCTGTTTTGATATTATGTACAGTTTATAGATATTGTTTACCCCTCTGTTTTGATATTATATACAGTTTATAGATATTGTTTACTCCACAGGTATCTGTTTTGATATTATGTACAGTTTATAGATATTGTTTACCCCACAGGTATCTGTTTTGATATTATTTACAGTTTATAAATATTGTTTACCCCACAGGTATCTGTTTTGATATTATGTACAGTTTATAGATATTGTTTACCCCACAGGTATCTGTTTTGATATTATATACAGTTTATAGATATTGTTTACCCCTCTGTTTTGATATTATGTACAGTTTATAGATATTGTTTACCCCTCTGTTTTGATATTATGTACAGTTTATAGATATTGTTTACCCCACAGGTATCTGTTTTGATATTATTTACAGTTTATAAATATTGTTTACCCCACAGGTATCTGTTTTGATATTATTTACAGTTTATAGATATTGTTTACCCCACAGGTATCTGTTTTGATATTATGTACAGTTTATAGATATTGTTTACCCCACAGGTATCTGTTTTGATATTATGTACAGTTTATAGATATTGTTTACCCCACAGATATCTGTTTTGATATTATATACAGTTTATAGATATTATGTACAGTTTATAGATATTATATACAGTTTATAGATATTGTTTTCCCCACAGGTATCTGTTTTGGATAGACTGGGTCGGTACTTTATACTCACCTTCCGCCAGTATTGAGCGGTATGACATCAGTAGAAGCCGGCATGACGTCATTTTCAACATCACCAAGGAGATCTTACCAAATATGGGACGATCTATTGGCCTAGCTACGGACCTCCCGAACAAGCGTCTCTACTGGGTAGATGCAAAGTAGGTCAAATTTGGATTTCTATTTTTATCCTCCAATTAGATAAATAAATAATTTCTGCTTGAAATAGAATACGATGCCATGAACTCTTCGATCTTTGATGCAGCTAATCTTAATATGTTTGTTGAAATAGGTGTAATCTGTTAATTTCAAATTTCGAATCAAACCAAAACTTCCAAAGATACCTTATACACATGTTCGTATCTTCACCTGTAACAGGTGTGTTAATTAGGGTTTTGCATTGTTTAACGTCCTATCAACAGCTAAGGTCATTTAAGGACGGCCTCCCCTGTGTGTGTATGGTTTGGTTGTGTATTGTTTAACGTCCTATCAACAGCTAAGGTCGTTTAAGGACGGCCTCCCCTGCGTGCAAGATGCCCGCGTGTGGTGAGTGTTTGTCTTGGGAGGCCGCGGAATGTTCGAATTTGTCTCGTGATAGCGCGGAACTGATGCTGACTTTATAGTGCTACCTCACTGGAGTATACTGCCGATTTCATGAAGCAGGGCACACCACTTGGCCACATTAAACTGACAGCGGGCAAACCAGTCGTCACAGTCCTTAAATGCTGAGCTTTAAGCAGCACTGGGTTGAGTGTCGATGTGAACACGTACGTCACAATTAGAACTATACAATATTTGGAAAATGGTGGGAAACTACATGTAGTTATCTCGGCGCAAGTATATAAATCTATACATGTTGTCTGATCACACCAGCGCTGTATCGAAAAGAAATGTGTTCAGTATCTATATAAAAAAAACAAAAACAAAAACAAAAACTGGCCCCGTATAAATCAATATATTGCCATCTTAAACCAGTAACTATTTCTATCAACTGTTGTACTCCAAACCGAACAAAGCTATTTACAAAAAGGTCCAGTATGGTTTAAAATACTACATTAGGGTAGCTCTGTGGTGTTCAATTGACCTAGATTTGTTTGGCATATGTCGTTGATTTCAAGCAAAGGCGCTTACTCTTCCGTACCCCTGGTCTTATTCTCCTTGTACGTGTTCTCATTGGAAATCTTTATTTTTGTTGGTATTTTAGCCTCGATTTATTGGTTTCCGGTTTAATTCGTATTTCCTGTAGTGTTCAGTGACTTTTAGCGGGATTTCAATATGATTACACAACGGTACACGTACATTGCGTCTTGGATTACGTTTTCTCAGCTTCAGTTGGACACGAAAGCTACTGGCAGTGCAGATCCGTTAATACTGCAGAAGACAGCTGGTGCAGAAAACGGCCCGTGATTCATCAAACACATTTTCTCGTCATAAAAACATGAAATATTATGTGGAAACTAGGCGGTTTCCCGCCGTTTTCCTATTTCTCAGGAACAGGGTAATTTCTAATGAAAGCTAATGACTGTTTCGTATTTTTTTCCGAAACAATAATCTATATGAAGGTCACACATAGAAATAAAAAAACATTTTGAAATCAGTGTAATAAACTGATAATGTATACTCTCATTTACTTGACCTTAAAATCAAGGTCCTAGGGATGAAAGGTCATAGGGTAGAAAGGTCATGTGATTGAATTGTGTATCGGGTGTAATATTTGAGTAGTTCTATCGTTCATTGATGAAACTGGTAAAAACGAGTGCTGCCTGCAACTAATTGGTCTTCACCTAGAGGTCAGGTCACAAAGACAGGGTCGGAGGTCATTTTCTTATTCATTGTATATTGAATATGTGGCGATATTAATTCTAGTTTATTAAAGGTCAAAGGTAACGTCACTACAATGCGGGTTGATGTTGTATGACGTTTCAGGGCTACGTGTATAGATACATTGGCTTTGGCAATTGGGGTCTGTACCATAGCATTAAGGTGTTTAACGATGAGACTGTTGTGAAGCTTATAAAAGAAAGAAAATTCTGTTGGGTCGAAGATTAGTATAAATGCGATTTAATGTAACGTAACCTTGATGTATCCAGTGCTTACCGCCAAGGTCAATATCAAAGTAAACATCAAACTTCAATTAGAATTCATTCGAGTTGTCAAACGCTTAAGATTCTGTTCCACGTATCCACAGTGAAATAGTACCATAAAGCGGAAATGACGTCAACGAGCTGTATCCCGACACGTTATACCTTAACTTGACATTTTTACCAGCAGGGTAAATACCTGTGTACAGCACTATTCCTGACGAGAGTTACCCTGCTGTGTCCCGATGGACTGGCATTAACAGCCTTCCCCGGTAATATAGTATCTCTCACAGCTAATGTTCCGTTCCTCTCTCGTGTTTCCATCAATCGTGCATCAGACTCTAACGTTAAAAGTTTGGGGTATTGGCAAACTTCTCAGACACATAAAAAGGCTGTGTAACAAATCAAATACACACCTTGTAAATTACTTAATGACGTAATCCCGGGGCGAGTCTGGGACGTTTTCTGACGTAATCCAGTGTGAGTCTGGGGCGTTTTCTGACATAATCCAGTGTGAGTCTTGGACGTTTTCTGACATAATCCGAGGCGAGTCTGGGGCGTTTTCTGACATAATCCGAGGCGAGTCTGGGGCGTTTTCTGACATAATCCAGTGTGAGTCTGGGGCGTTTTCTGACATAATCCAGTGTGAGTCTGGGGCGTTTTCTGACATAATCCGAGGCGAGTCTAGGGCGTTTTCTGACATAATCCGAGGCGAGTCTGGGGCGTTTTCTGACATAATCCAGTGTGAGTCTGGGGCGTTTTCTGACATAATCCAGTGTGAGTCTGGGACGTTTTCTGACATAATCCAGGGCGAGTCTGGGGCGTTTTCTGACGTAATCCAGTGTGAGTCTGGGACGTTTTCTGACATAATCCAGGGCGAGTCTGGGGCGTTTTCTGACATAATCCGAGGCGAGTCTGGGACGTTTTCTGACATAATCCAGGGCGAGTCTGGGACGTTTTCTGACATAATCCAGTGTGAATCTGGGACGTTTTCTGACATAATCCAGTGTGAATCTGGGACGTTTTCTGATTTAGTTTTTGGTTTAGTATTGTTTAACGTCCTATCAACAGCTATGGTCATTCATGCATGCGTTAGGTGTTGAGCGCGCGGGTGTTTTGGGAGGCTGCGATATGTTTGTGTTTGTCTCCATATGATCGACTTTATAGTGCTACCTCACTTAAGTATACTGCCGCAGACATCCAACAGGACACCCCACCCGGTCATATTATCCTGACAACAGGTAAACCAGTCGTCCCGCTCTCAAAATTCAGAGCATTAGCAGGAGTAGCAACTACTTTTTTTGAAAACGCCTCCGCTATGTCTCGGTCAGGGGCAGAACCCAAAGTCGTAATCCAGAACTTGGAGTCTTGGGAGTTTCCTGACGTAATGCAGGGCGAGTCTGGCGTTTACTGGCGTAAGTCTAGGAGAATCTAGGGGCGTTTTCTGACGTAATCCAGGCGGAATCTAGAGGCGTTTCCTGGCGTAAGCCTGGGCGAGTCTAGAGGGATTTTCGAACGTAATCCAGGGTGAGGCTGCGGCGTTTTCGGACTTATTCCAAGGTGAGGCTGGGGCGTTTTCGGACGTAATCCAGGGTGAGGCTGGGTCGTTTTCGGACGTAAGCCAAGGTGAGGCTGGGGTGTTTTCGGACGTAATCCAGGCCGAATCCTGAAAGTACGGGCTAACGTTTGTGGCTTTTAGCTTTACGTTTTACATGTACGAGCTGCTGTACATGTTGCACGCACCTGTACCATCAAACATCACGCTGTGTTTTGTATTTTTGCTCTGTCTGGTATGTACAAATTGAAAGTAGCACACATCTTCCTTGATGGGCAAAAACACCTCTTGGTTTTATTCAGTGATTCTGACAACAACCCTGGTGTCGGCCGTGTTGTTCCGTAACCCTGATACCGTCTGTAGTGTGTACCGGATAAAAAGGTGTCCTAACTAAATGTATGTTTCAGAAATCAGACATTTATGCGCTTAGGCAAATACCATATTCCTTGTGGGAAGCACACCACGTGCGATTTGAAGTTGTTGCACACATTTTAAGAATAGCTTAGTGTGTACATCATTCTAACAATGGATACCGTATATGCACATCCATGGAATTTAAACACGTGGTTTGAAGAATCCGAAGAATGTGTACCACAGGTTTTGTGGATTTTGACCTTTCCAGTTTTGGACGGTTTAGAGTAAAAATGGCACCCCGTAACCCGTTCTACTTTCAACTTTATATTTTTCATTATCTTAACAAAAATATGATGTGCAGTGAAAGCATATGTTCAAGAATTTAAAACAGTTGATCTTGCAAAGATTACGTAATATTTTGATATTTCGAAGTTAATCAGCTCTGAAAACTAAAATACACCTTAGGTTCAAATAGATCCGACTGTAACTAATGCTCAGGTCCGTGTGTTTCATAGCGATATGTGTCGGGTTTTTTTACTGCTTCCTCTTGCGATATGTAGTTCGGTAGATAATGGTTTACTGTGAATGTTTTTACTTTGACGATTTAAGGAGAGGTGCCGTCTTGGCGGTCATTTAATGACCAATTTACCCGATATGTCACGTTACATGTACAACGACATTGTCACATCACCACTATGTTTGTCAAGTTGAGAGAATCATGTAACGACTTTTAGCCAAACCCTTCCTCGCGGGCCACACACTCAACTCAAAATACCCACGATGGAGCAGTGTCTAGAGATGCATTAGGTTGTTAAGAGTTGAAGAGAGAAGACGAAGAATTACAGACCTCAAATTCTCTACGCATTCTGTAGTCGCTTCTACAAAACGACGTGACGGGTACACCGGAATCCCTGCTGAAACGACACATATGAATTATTCGAATTTGACTTATATACCTTTACTTACCACTCAGGAACGTATGGTCGTGTCGATTTTGATAGATAAATTTAACAGAATTACAAAACCCATTAAAAATGTTATTTGGGCGCCAGATACTTTAACAGAATTACAAAACCAATTAAAAATGTTATTTGGGCGACAGATACTTTAACAGAATTACAAAACCAATTAAAAATGTTATTTGGGCGCCAGATACTTTAACAGAATTACAAAACCAATTAAAAATGTTATTCGGGCGACCGATACTTTAACAGAATTACAAAACCAATTAAAATATTTTTCAGGCGACAGATACTTTAACAGAATTACAAAACCCATTAAAAATGTTTTTCAGGCGACAGATACTTTAACAGAATTACAAAACCAATTAAAAATGTTTTTGGGCGACAGATACTTTAACAGAATTACAAAACCAATTAAAAATGTTATTTGGGCGACAGATACTTTAACAGAATTACAAAACCAATTAAAAATGTTATTCGGGCGACAGATACTTTAACAGAATTACAAAACCAATTAAAAATGTTATTTGGGCGACAGATACTTTAACAGAATTACAAAACCAATTAAAAATGTTATTTGGGCGACAGATAATTTTAATGGCTATATTGTTATTTAATTGATAATTCCGAAACTTCTGTTTTACTCTCTGTGTATATTGCTATTGTTAATCCGTTATTGGTTGGTCATCCATTACGTACATACAAAATATCACTTTCAGAAAGAGGGGCCGCGATATATTAGTCGGTTAGAGCGCTGGTCATGTAGCCTCGCCGGGGCGAAGGTCTGAGGGGCGTGGTTCGACGCTCCCTACCTGTGTCGGTTTGTGTTTGAAATCTGAGAAACGGGTCGGTCTGTGGTGTTGTGGTTGTGTCTTTAGGCAGTACACTTTACCCTAATTACACAGGATACCATACGACGGGCCTCCCGTATGTTGTTCACTGAGGTAGTCACCAACTACTACAAGTAAACCCCGCCTCAAAATGACTCTGGCTGTTTACGGGGCGATAAATCAAGTAAATAAACAAACAGTGTGACCTTTATTTTTATTAACAGGTCGGAGTCCGTGCAGACGGTCAGTTATGATGGCGCCTCATTCCGGGTCATAGTGAAGAGTAGGTTCCGAAATGGACTACAGAACCACAATTTCCTCACCGAACCCAGAAGTGTAGCAATTTTTGGGAAGAATGCATTCTGGTCAGATCGAGCCACTCAGTCCGTCGTCAAGGTTCGGGACACATAATATATATTACTACTTTCTCGTCAGTCAAAGGAATGAGTCTAACAAAATATGATAACTTAGTACTTTGTCAAATAAAATTGCTAAAAGGTACCTAATGAATGGGATGAATGGGGATATAGATCGTCTACAGACTACAGTATAATCTGTAAAGGGAGAAAAATCCACCAAAATCTACAGAATATAATAGAAACATAAAAGTCCAGTATGTCTAAAGGGAGATAAATCCACCAAAAAGTACAATACCTTGGTATATTATAGGGAGATAATTCCACCAGAAAATACAATATAAAATATGTAAAGGGAGATAATCCACAAAAAATACTGTATCATATGTAAAGGGAGATAAATTGGCCAAAAAATACAATATAATATGGAAAGGGAGATCATTCCACCAAAAGTAACAGTATAATATGCAAAGGGATATTAATCCACCTAAAAGTATCCTCTATTAATGTACAGTATAATAAGGGATATTAATTCA
Source organism: Pecten maximus (assembly GCF_902652985.1). Classification (NCBI taxonomy): domain Eukaryota; kingdom Metazoa; phylum Mollusca; class Bivalvia; order Pectinida; family Pectinidae; genus Pecten; species Pecten maximus. Next base: position 26,308,762 of record NC_047033.1, read on the forward strand.
CAACAAATTACAGTATAATTTGTAAAGGGAGATAAATCAAACAAAAATACTGTATCATATGTAAAGGGAGATAAATCAACCAAAAAATACAACAATTTGTAAAGGGAGATAATCCTTCCAAAAAGTACAGCATGAAATATGTAAAAGGAGATAAATCTGCAAAATGTAGTGGCAAAATATTGTTATTTTATATGTTACTTAGTCAAGCAAAGAATTGACACTAGATAGTGATAGTGCCACCTAGTGAGTAATAAAAGTTGTCCCCCTGACTACGCTTATAGGAGACACACAATTATTTTTATGACAATGAAGTGTTATAGGCATAAGACAGTTTTATGTATGATTGCATCTATCTGAAGTACATTTGATATCCAAAACTGGCTGAAATTAAGAGGTTTCAATTTATCTTCTCCAATATACTTAAAATCAATTTATGCCAATTGAGATTCTTAATAAACAGTTGTATGATTCAAAGTTAAAGTTATCTGTGAGTCTCCTGTACAATCCTTTGTTTTTGTTTTGATTTTATTCACAGGCAAGAAAAGATGGCAGTTCTAAGGTAAAGTTACTGAAGACACTGACAGCTTCGCCTCCACTAGACTTAAAAGTCTTCCACGCCCTCATACAGCCCTCAGGTAAGAGTAGGCCTCAGGTAAGAGCAGGCCTCACATTAGAATATATCATTAATCAATACAGGTAAATGTGAATCTTCTACACTCTAACTTTGAAGAACCATTGGACAGACTGGTAGGTCCTCCTTACCAATTTTCAGTTTCCATGAACATTATGAATCTAAGGCTTAAGGCTACCAGACCCAATTTGTATCTAAAGAAATGTCCAACTACAATCTTTTACTAGTGTATCATTCCTAAGAGACAATTTAGGTTTAGTAAGTTCTGGGAAATTGTTCTCCAGAATTGATGAGAAATGTCTCGCCCATACCTTTGTTACAGTGCCGTGGCGGTTAGCTATTTGATACTGAAACTTTGGCCAAGACTTCCTCAGTTTCAATTTGAAAATATACTTTTAATGTTACATTTTAAGGATGTGATTGTGACTGTATACTGTATACAAGAGATGCTGTTTTATTGTAGGGACACCAAGGTACCAGATCAAACTGATGGCTACCTCCTCCAGTGACGTTCATCGGTCCAGATATACAGTAGTGATGACAGCAGCCATACTGACTCTAACTGTAATGATAGCCATGTTTAGTTGATATCAATCTCTATAGAACATTTAGTCTGAAATCTTAAATAATGGGCTATCTAATTCATCTAAAGAATATAACAGAAACCAGGCTCAGGTATGGTGAATCATGGACATTATTACTAGGTGCTAACACCCAGGATGTGTATAACTAGGTGCTAACACCCTGGACATGTATTACGTGGTACTAACACCCCGGACATGTATTACATGGTACTAACACCCAGGATGTGTATTACTAGGTGCTAACACCCAGGACATGTATTACGTGGTACTAACACCCCAGACATGTATTATGTGGTGCTAACACCCCGGACATGTATTATGTGGTGCTAACACTCAGGACATGTATTATGTGGTGCTAACACCCTGGACATGTATTACGTGGTGCTAACACCCAGGATGTGTATTATGTGGTGCTAACACCCTGGACATGTATTACGTGGTACTAACACCCCGGACATGTATTACATGGTACTAACACCCAGGATGTGTATTACTAGGTGCTAACACCCAGGACATGTATTACGTGGTACTAACACCCCAGACATGTATTATGTGGTGCTAACACCCCGGACATGTATTATGTGGTGCTAACACTCAGGACATGTATTATGTGGTGCTAACACCCTGGACATGTATTACGTGGTGCTAACACCTTGGACAAGTATTATGTGGTGCTAACACCCTGGACAAGTATTATGTGGTGCTAACACCCTGGACATGTATTACGTGGTGCTAACACCTTGGACAAGTATTATGTGGTACTAACACCCCGGACATGTATTATGTGGTGCTAACACCCTGGACATGTATTACGTGGTACTAACACCCTGGACATGTATTATGTGGTGCTAACACCCTGGACATGTATTACGTGGTACTAACACCCTGGACATGTATTACTAGGTGCTAAAACCCAGGACATGTATTACTAGGTGCTAACACCCAGGATGTGTATTATGTGGTGCTAACACCCTGGACATGTATTACTAGGTGCTAACACCCAGGATGTGTATTATGTGGTGCTAACACCCTGGACATGTATTACGTGGTACTAACACCCAGGACATGTATTACTAGGTGCTAACACCCTGGACATGTATTACTAGGTGCTAACACCCAGGATGTGTATTACTAGGTGCTAACACCTTGGACATGTATTACGTGGTACTAACACCCCGGACATGTATTACGTGGTACTAACACGCTGGATGTGTATTACTAGGTGCTAACACCCAGGATGTGTATTACTAGGTGCTAACACCCAGGATGTGTATTACTAGGTGCTAACACCCAGGATGTGTATTACTAGGTGCTAACACCCAGGATGTGTATTATGTGGTGCTAACACCCTGGACATGTATTACGTGGTACTAACACCCTGGACATGTATTATGTGGTGCTTACACCTAGGATGTGTATTACTAGGTGCTAACACCCTGGATGTGTATTACTAGGTGCTAACACATAGGATGTGTATTACTAGGTGCTAACACCTAGGATGTGTATTACTAGGTGCTAACACCCTGGACATGTATTATGTGGTGCTAACACCTAGGATGTGTATTACTAGGTGCTAACACCTAGGATGTGTATTATGAGGTGCTAACACCCAGGATGTGTATTACTAGGTGCTAACACCTAGGATGTGTATTACTAGGTGCTAACACCTAGGATGTGTATTATGAGGTGCTAATATACTCAGGACGTGTATTATACCATGCTAACACCTTAGACATGTATTACATGGTGCTAACACCCTTGATGTCTATTACATGGAGATGATTTTTAATAACATCCTGGATATGCTTTCATAGTGTTATATTTACCATTGTATGGCACTGCCACTATATAACCCTACCAATTCAGTTGCGAGTTCACCAGCTTATGAACTGCCAATTTCAAAAAAAAATCGCACGACAAATAAAAAATCGCAGATGGTAAATATAAGCATTGAACGGCTTTCAGTTGGCATTCATAGTCAATATGAATGCCAACTGAAAGCTGTTCAATGTTAAATGTAACAGAACAGAATGAATTCCAAATGTGTACTCAGCTCGGATTTTAAAATACAACAGCCTATTAGGGAATCAATACTGAAATTAAAACATTCTCTTCTCAGCAGAAATTGAAAAATTTGTCATGGACAGGAAAAGTTTATTATAATGTATATTTGTCTATCAACAGATAAGATTTTACATTTAATTTATTATATAGATAATGATAAGTATATAATGTTGTTTATGATTATTTCAATTAATATATGTAGATTCATACTTTTTGACAATAAAGTATATGAGTTTGTGTTGAAAACAGTTTCTTGTTATCTATATCATCGAACAGAGAATTTCTCAAAACTAGACTGTCACCAGGACAGGACTAAATCCCTTCTCCTTAACCTACCCGTGTTGGTTTGTTTCTCGGGTAGAAGCAGGTCGGTTGCTGTGGTCGTGCCCTTGGGCAAGACACTTTACCCTAATTTCTCTGGATGGCATGCAATGGGCCTACCATATCATTATGTTGTTCAGTGAGGTGGTCACCAACTACTACGAGACCCCACCTCAAAATGACTCTTGCTGTTCTTGTGGCAAGAAACACAGCAAACAAACCTGATTCCCACACCAACCCAAACACTGGTTAAGATAAAAAGGTACAAAATTTAAAAGATTCTGACTATAGGTAAAGGGACATAATTCGATCAAAATGGTTTAACTAAAAAAAAACTTTGGTGTATGCTGACACTGTACTCAGTGAAGTTTCAAAAAGTTTGGATGAAAACATTCTGGACTGATATGATAGCTAGATAAAAGACATCAACTCAATTGTACAACTTCAGTGTGCGATGGCTACATCAGTCATGCTTTACAAAATCTGGATAGAAACTGAAAGTGTTGCCCAGATAAGATTCTGTATACAATCATAATTAAAGGGGCATAACTGCATTTAAAATATGTGGATTTTGATGAAAACTGTCAGAATTTGGTTCAGAAAAGATCTTGACACATACAGATTGACAACCTGTTTCATGTAACCCCACCCCCCTCCCCGGGGACTTCATTGTGGTGGTAAATCAAGTTCACTTAGTGCACCAAATAATATTTGATTATCAGAATATCATCATAATCTATATACTGTGACCGTCTACTGTCTTAAATCTGCCTACCGACCTTAAATTACCTGTAAGATAGTCTGAGATAGGCTGGTGACCAAGATTGGTAATTATCATTTTACTCGGGGCCTATATTCATTAAACAATACTCTTACTCAAATATACATTTCTTCGTCAGGCTCAAATATTTTGAGTGATAAATCTGATATTTGGAGGAATTTTTGAGAGACTTCAAGTTACATATTATTTACAATGTTTAGATTTTTCTTTTAAAATAATGTTTCATGATTTAAATGAGTTATAGATTTCGTGTTGGAGTGTGGAATGTTTTCATTAATATGGGCCCTGCTGGTTACAATATCAACATGGTTAAGATGATGAAAAGAGTTACTAGCCAGTTAAAGCTGTGATGTTTTACAAACAACAAAATATTCTTTACATTTATCAATTATTTAATTTTAAATACATGCAGTTCTGTAGTCATGGTTATGATAATTTTATCTAAAATTAGGCAGAAAAAGTGAGTCTGGGTTGCGAACAGTAGAAACAAAATCAATTTCAATAGTTCTAAATAGTGTTAAAATCCAGTAACTGTTAAATGTTGAAATCAAAAAGTTTTACACAATAATTAAGCGCTGCATATATATGAATAAATAAGCTGTTAATGAAAAAAACATAACAAAGCTAGAAAAAAGCAGGTAAATACATGTATAGCACATGTAAATCAGAAATACACATATATGCTGTAAGTCAAACAAAAATTCAATAAAAGCCCAAAATATGTCAAAATTTGACAAAAAAAAAAAAAAAAGAAAAGAAAAAAAAAACGACAAAAAAAACCCAAACCAATTATTATTTGTTTTTAATATTTAATTTGACTTTGACATTGATTTTTGTCCCGGAAAGAACCAAATGAATTTTTAAGGACAACAGTCATGTCCTATCACTGCTAATGAGTGCATGACAAAAACATTTTGTGGAGGAAAGGTTACAGATTATGCTGCAGGTCAGTTTTGCCAGGAACATAAAAATAAATTTAAGATGGATGCGAGAGTCACAGTTACTGTAACTAGGGTTTATCATTAAAGGAAAACTGTCCACAGTTTGATAGTTATACCAGCCAACAGATTCTTTAAAGAAGAAGTTGGTGATGGACTACATAGTATGGAAGCATTAATTGCTACATACCTGACCTAAACCTCAAAATTCTTACCATAATTGTAACAATAAGTTTTAATGTATAAATTAAGTTTAAAACAAAAATAAATCAGATACAATTTTCATCATGGTGAACTCATGAGAACATTTTAATTTTCTCCTATAACATCAGGAAAAATCCTGAAAAATCTATTACAACAACATATCATTAATGACAATGAATTATAACACCATGTTTTTCTACAAAGAAGTCCTCTCCTTCATTTTTGCAGAATCATCAATTTTAAAATAGTAACATGTTTCTAAAACTGGCATGGTTAACAAATATGATCTCCCCAAACTTAAATTCTAAACATTTAAATTAGGGAAGGGGGTTTATTTGAGGATAAATATGGTACTAAACTTTTAAATCAGGGAAGGAGGCTTTCATTTTTACTGTGGTTTGCAGATTTCGAACAAAATGAGAATTTTGGAATGAATTTTTTTGTAATTCAATATGCCATGAACACAATTTCAAAATCCTTTTTATCACAAAACCAACAGCTATGCATCAGAAATTAATACCGTATACATTTAAATGAAAAGTTTATCAATTATTTGTTTGGAAACAGCTACCTACTACCATCCCTTCCTTATCTGTATACCGGTAATAATGACATCTGGGCTGTATTAGAGAAGTGTCCTCATAAGTAATTGTACTCATTTATAGGCACGACAGGAACACATGTGTCTATGTCAGGGATTCACCCGACCTCAAGAGCAACCACAACGATTGGAAGGTTTGACCTTGGGATATATTCTTGATGATCTGGTGTCCTGTTCTTGTTGAGAAAAGTGGGTACAGCGTGAACAGCCTCCGATGTGAAGCTGATATTGCATTTATAAATCAAAATATTCTTCATACTTGTATGCTGCAGCCTGGAATGACATTTGATCACTCAAACTGAATGAAAATGACATCCAACCTAAGACAGTAAGAACCGACGAATTAAGACGACACTCGACCACAGACTGTGGGAACCGATGACTTAAGTTGACACTCAATCACAGATTGTGGGAACCGATGACTTAAGACGACACTCGATCACGACTGTAGAAGACGATGACCTAAGACGACACTCGATCACAGACTGTAGAAGATGATGACTTCAGACGACACTCGATCACAGACTGTAGAAGACAATGACCTAAGACGACACTCGATCACAGACTGTAGAAGATGATGACTTCAGACGACACTCGATCACAGACTGTAGAAGACAATGACCTAAGACGACACTCGATCACGACTGTAGAAGATGATGACTTCAGACGACACTCGATCATGACTGTAGAAGACGATGACCTAAGACGACACTCGATCACAGACTGTAGAAGATGATGACTTCAGACGACACTCGATCACGACTGTAGAAGACGATGACCTAAGACGACGTTCGATCAGACATTAAGAACCGATGACTTCAGACGACACTTGGTTACGGGCTGTTGAAACCAATGACTTAAGATGACATGGAAGCTGTTCGTGTTCTAAGATATCTGACGATGACATGAAAGCTGTTCATGTCCCAAGATATCTGATGATGACATGGAAGCTGTTCGTGTTCTAAGATATCTGATGATGACATGGAAGCTGTTTGTGTCCCAAGATATCTGATGATGACATGGAAGCTGTTCGTGTTCTAAGATATCTGATGATGACATGGAAGCTGTTTGTGTCCTAAGATATCTGACGATGACATGGAAGCTGTTTGTGTCCTAAGATATCTGATGATGACATGGAAGCTGTTCCTGTCCTAAGATATCTGACCAATTTTGGGTTTTAATGTTGAGGTAAAATTTGACGTCACTGGAAGGTTGTATCAGTTGAGAAGGCTCCAGCTAAGTGGAACTCGTGGCCCTCCATAATGTTACAGTACAGTCTATGTGGCAGTGACTTAGAGTAAGCAGCAGGTCGGGGACAAAATGTGCGAAGGATGTACTCCCTCCCGACAGGACGAGGGAATGCTGACAAACTGCTCATATGACCATCCTCCTCTTTCTCCTCATTATCATCCACAACCATGTTGATTTCCTGTCAAAATACAACAGTGACATTCACGAACATGTTGATTTCCTGTCAAAATACAACAAAGTGACATTCGCAAACATGTTGATTTCTTGTCAAAATACAACAAAGTGACATTCGCAAACACGTCAATTTCCTGTCAAAATACAACAAAGTGACATTCACGAACACGTTGATTTCTTGTCAAAATACAACAAAGTGACATTCGCAAACACATCAATTTCCTGTCAAAATACAACAAAGTGACATTCACGAACATGTCAATTTCCTGTCAAAATACAACAAAGTGACATTCACGAACATGTTGTTTTCCTGTCAAAATACAACACAGTGACATTCACGAACATGTTGTTTTCCTGTCAAAATACAACACAGTGACATTCACAAACATGTTGATTGCCTGTCAAAATACAACAAAGTGACATTCACAAACATGTTGATTGCCTGTCAAAATACAACAGTGACATTCACGAACATGTTGATTGCCTGTCAAAATACAACAGTGACATTCACGAACATGTTGATTGCCTGTCAAAATACAACAAAGTGACATTCACGAACATGTCAATTTCCTGTCAAAATACAACAAAGTGACATTCCCGTCAATACAAAGTTACTCCATTCATACCCATTTCTCTTTGGCCACTTCATTTTTTCCTCAAAGCTTGCTAGACATATTATGATATAACAGGACTGATTTTAAACTGAATGCATATTTGACGATTTACAACAACCCTGACATGCTTACATATTTCATGCTTGAACAGCTGTAAGATTTAGTTTTCGGTATCAACATCTTTAGGAGTTACCCACCTTTTGAGCAGCTATAAATAACTTGTGTATACAGGATCCGGCCGGGCCGTAGGGTCCACCGCGGACAGCCACCTCCTGGTGATGTAAAAGCTCGCTGACAAACTGCTCCATCTCCTTCTCAGCATTTTTGTGATCCAGGAGATCCTTGGTGAACTTGGACTTAAGTGATTTGGCCCGGGCTATCATGGTCTCCGCAAGGTTGATGTACCTCACCAGATCCTGAGGCAGATACATAATGAGTTAACGTAATTCTATTACAGCATCGATATATCTGACCACAGAAATCTCATCTCGTTATTGCCTCAGGTAGAGATATAATGATGTACCGTAAATATCTACATCATCATGCCAGCCACAGAAATCTCATCTGACTATTGCCTTAGGCAGAGATATAATGATTTACCGTAAATATCTACATCATCAGCCACAGAAATCTCACCTCCTCATCACCAGAGGCAGAGATTTAATGACTTACCATTAATTTCTATGTCATCAGCCACAGAAATTTTATCTCACTAATGCCTTAGGCAGAGATTCAATGATTTACCGTAAATATCTACATCATCAGCAACAGAAATCTCATCTCACCAGGTCCTGAGGCAGATCAGCTATATGAGAAATAGTTATATTTTAAGACATAAACATAAGAAAATATCATTTTATATCAGATTAACTGACCTCATATTTCTTGATATCCTGATGAGCCGCTCGGGTAACCTTGGATGCACGACTGATCAGGTTGTCCAAGACATCTTTTAATTTAGGGATATCAGAATCCTCTGAAAGAACATTAATTCAAACCAAAATGAAGCATCAAACACATTTTAAACTTTAACACTGAAATTTTAAATTTTAAATTTTTATAAACAAACACAACATTTCACAAAGATGCTAAATAATGTCTGTAAACTTTATTTATTTCACAATAATTACGAAACAAGTTATATAACTTATATAATCACGCTTGTTGGCCCGGATGGAAGCACGCGAGGGGTCTTACTTGTGGGAGGAAACCGGAGTACCTGGGGGAAAACCCATGTGGTAGGGCAGGTGACCCCATACCTTTTTACGTGCGATCGGGGAATCGAACTCCGGGCGCCTAGGTGAAAGGCAAGCTTACCACTTTGCCGCCCTACCACTAAATAATGTTTAGAGCTGTAACATTTCAAACCACCCACTCAGTTTATCTACTAAATTACAAAGTATGTTCGGCTCTTACCATTCTGAATGACTTTGATGATGGCCGAGTGAATTACGACTGGCATCAGGTTGAGGACAAGATTGGCTGGTTTCATCGACGACAGGAAATGTAGCACCTGTTGAAATGAAGATCGTCATTCTGAAAAGTCTGATTATTGGATGGAATTTTGGTTTTCAGTTAGGAAAGACCCTTCATTTGTACAGGAAAGAATTATCTTCAAAAGATGTTTCTGATTGCCCATTTGGAGCTAGCCCCTCTGGTCCCTTCAGAGGTACAAAATAAAGGGTGCGGAAAAATCTTACTCCGTGAAACGCTCCCACATGAAAGTTGTAAAAAAACAAAGATACATTAAAAAGTTTAAATTGTAAGGAACAGAAAGCGGTCAGGGTTATTTCTCAGCTTATAAATCCATACCTTTTCTGCTTCCTTTGTGTCATCAAAAAGTCGTTTCTGTCGGCGGGCAGGAACTGCCTTACTAGATTCCCAAGCCTCTCTCCAAATGTTACCGGGTATCATCATCCTCGGGCTTAAATGACCTGTTTTCATGGAATAAAGTTATTTATAATGGAACTGTATTAGGGTGCTGTGTTACAAGGTACTGTGAGGTTAAGCTTCAATATTACATAACTAACTTACATGAATAGGATCTGGCTACTTATTTTAGGCGTTTTTGTATCATTTTGGAACCAAAATCATCAGAAAACAAGACCAGAGGGATCTTGGCGCCCACCATTGAATGTTCTTCATAGGTTCCATGTCAGATTGATCTTTTCTCTACTTTTCTCTTCTTCTAAGTCTTACTAGTCTGTGTAAATTCAGAAGAAACCTCTAGTACTTTTCAAACAAGGGAAACCTATATATGAAATTTAAGATTTAGGCACCAAGGGGAACCTTTATATGGAATTTGAGAAAGATTCCTTCAGTACTTTCTGAGAAATAGCGATAACAAACTTCAATTGTCAAAATCCAAGATAGCTGCCTGTCGGCCATGTTGTTTTCTGATTGGTCTCAAAATGCAATATGCATAACTAGGCACCAAGGGGAACCTACATATGAAATTTGAGAATGATCCCTTCAGTACTTCCTCAGAAATAGTGATAACAAACTTCATTTGTCAAAATCAAAGATGGCTGCCTGTCGGCCATCTTGTTTTCTGATTGGTCTCAAAATGCAATATGCATAACTAGGCACCAAGGGGAACCTACATATGAAATTTGAGGAAGATCCCTTCTGTACTTTCTCAGAAATAGCGATAACAAACTTCAATGGTCAAAATCCAAGATGGCTGCCTGTCGGCCATCTTGTTTTCCGATCGGTCCCAAAATGCAATATGCATAATTAGGCACCAAGGGGAACCTACATATGAAATTTGAGAAAGATCCCTTCTGTACTTTCTCAGAAATAGCGATAACAAACTTCAATGGTCAAAATCAAAGATGGCTGCCTGTCGGCCATGTTGTTTTCCGATCGGTCCCAAAATGCAATATGCATAACTAGGCACCAAGGGGAACCTACATATGAAATTTGAGAAAGATCCCTTCAGTACTTTCTCAGAAATAGCGATAACAAACTTCAATGGTCAAAATCCAAGATGGCTGCCTGTCGGCCATGTTGTTTTCCGATCGGTCCCAAAATGCAATATGCATAACTAGGCACCAAGAGGAACCTACATATGAAATTTGAGAAAGATCCCTTCAGTACTTTCTCAGAAATAGCGATAACAAACTTCAATGGTCAAAATCCAAGATGGCTGCCTGTCGGCCATCTTGTTTTTCAATCGGTCCCAACATGCAATATGCATAACTAGGCACCAAGGGGAACCTACATATGAAATTTGAGAAAGATCCCTTCTGTACTTTCTCAGAAATAGCGATAACAAACTTCAATGGTCAAAATCCAAGATGGCTGCCTGTCGGCCATCTTGTTTTCCGATCGGTCCCAAAATGCAATATGCATAACTAGGCACCAAGGGGAACCTACATATGAAATTTGAGAAAGATCCCTTCTGTACTTTCTCAGAAATAGCGATAACAAACTTCAATGGTCAAAATCCAAGATGGCTGCCTGTCGGCCATCTTGTTTTCCGATCGGTCCCAAAATGCAATATGCATAACTAGGCACCAAGGGGAACCTACATATGAAATTTGAGAAAGATCCCTTCAGTACTTTCTCAGAAATAGCGATAACAAACTTCAATTGTCAAAATCCAAGATGGCTGCCTGTCGGCCATGTTGTTTTTTGATCGGTCCCAAAATGCAATATGCATAACTAGGCACCAAGGGGAACCTACATATGAAGTTTGAGAAAGATCTCTTCAGTACTTTCTGAGGATTAGCGATAACAAGAATTGTTTACGGACGGACGGAGGGACGGACGGACGGAGGGACGGACGGAGGGACGGACGGACGGACGGACGGACGACGGACCACGGACGCAGGGCGATTTGAATAGCCCACCATCTGATGATGGTGGGCTAAAAATTTGTGGAATCACAGTCCCCTACTGGATGTGAAATCACATGCCATGAATGCATGGGTGATGAATTCATGGATCAAGGGTAACAACAGTACTGCAGGATAGAACAAGAGATCCCAGAGGGATCTTGGCGCCCACCATTGAATGTTCTTCATAAGTTCCATGTCAGATTGATCTTTTCTCTACTTTTCTCTTCTTCTAAGTCTTACTAGTCTGTGTAAATTCAGAAGAAACCTCTAGTACTTTTCAAACAAGGGAAACCTATATATGAAATTTAAGATTTAGGCACCAAGGGGAACCTATATATGGAATTTGAGAAAGATTCCTTCAGTACTTTCTGAGAAATAGCGATAACAAACTTCAATTGTCAAAATCCAAGATGGCTGCCTGTCGGCCATGTTGTTTTCTGATTGGTCTCAAAATGCAATATGCATAACTAGGCACCAAGGGGAACCTACATATGAAATTTGAGAATGATCCCTTCAGTACTTCCTCAGAAATAGTGATAACAAACTTCATTTGTCAAAATCAAAGATGGCTGCCTGTCGGCCATCTTGTTTTCTGATTGGTCTCAAAATGCAATATGCATAACTAGGCACCAAGGGGAACCTACATATGAAATTTGAGGAAGATCCCTTCTGTACTTTCTCAGAAATAGCGATAACAAACTTCAATGGTCAAAATCCAAGATGGCTGCCTGTCGGCCATCTTGTTTTCCGATCGGCCCCGAAAATGCAATATGCATAATTAGGCACCAAGGGGAACCTACATATGAAATTTGAGAAAGATCCCTTCTGTACTTTCTCAGAAATAGCGATAACAAACTTCAATGGTCAAAATCAAAGATGGCTGCCTGTCGGCCATCTTGTTTTCTGATTGGTCTCAAAATGCTATATGCATAACTAGGCACCAAGGGGAACCTACATATGAAATTTGAGAAAGATCCCTTCAGTACTTTCTCAGAAATAGCGATAACAAACTTCAATGGTCAAAATCCAAGATGGCTGCCTGTCGGCCATGTTGTTTTCCGATCGGTCCCAAAATGCAATATGCATAACTAGGCACCAAGAGGAACCTACATATGAAATTTGAGAAAGATCCCTTCAGTACTTTCTCAGAAATAGCGATAACAAACTTCAATGGTCAAAATCCAAGATGGCTGCCTGTCGGCCATGTTGTTTTTCGATCGGTCCCAAAATGCAATATGCATAACTAGGCACCAAGGGGAACCTACATATGAAATTTGAGAAAGATCCCTTCTGTACTTTCTCAGAAATAGCGATAACAAACTTCAATGGTCAAAATCCAAGATGGCTGCCTGTCGGCCATCTTGTTTTCCGATCGGTCCCAAAATGCAATATGCATAACTAGGCACCAAGGGGAACCTACATATGAAATTTGAGAAAGATCCCTTCAGTACTTTCTCAGAAATAGCGATAACAAACTTCAATTGTCAAAATCCAAGATGGCTGCCTGTCGGCCATGTTGTTTTTCGATCGGTCCCAAAATGCAATATGCATAACTAGGCACCAAGGGGAACCTACATATGAAGTTTGAGAAAGATCTCTTCAGTACTTTCTGAGAATTAGCGATAACAATAATTGTTTACGGACGGACGGAGGGACGGAGGGACGGACGGACGGACGGACGGACGGACGGACGGACGGACGGACGACGGACCACGGACGCAGGGCGATTTGAATAGCCCACCATCTGATGATGGTGGGCTAAAAATAAGAAGCTGTCCGTTGAAATAATATTTTCCTTATGAGTGGTTATAGGTGACCTGCTTTCACCCTCACCTTTATTTTCCCTACAATACTTTATTTTCTAACAGTTTGAGGAATACCAATAATCAGGAATTACTGAAGGAATCCCCAACTCCATAAACACAATATCAGGATATAAAGCCCACCAAGATTCCAAGAAATTGTTTTTTTTAAATATAGGATCTCAGGACAAAAATTAGAACACTTAACAATGAAGAATAACTTTTGTTAAAATAGGCAAATCTTAAAATACCAAAATAAACAATGGGCAGTAACTTTTGCAAAAATCAAATACTGGTAGGGGTTGGAGAACTATTTGTAATTTACATACATTTTTTACTAACTTGTCCGTCATCATCTACGACCTCTTCTTCTATCCAATCCCGTGGTGAGTACCACCGTACAAAGTCAATCAATGTACATCCCGGATTGGCCGCCTGAAAAATACAAGGAATCATCGTCACCTTCCAACTATTTTTTGTAAAGAAATTCTTTTCAGAGATTGCTTTGGTTTGGTTTTATTTCCTTAACGTCCTATCAACAGCTAAGGTCATTTAAGGACAGCCTCCCCTGTGTAGGTATAGTTTTGTATTGTTTAACGTCCTATCAACAGCTATGGTCATTTAAGGACAGCCTCCTGTGCGTGCGACATGCATGCGTGTGGTGAGTGCGTATGTGTATTTTGGGAGGCTATGGAATGTTTGTAAATAGTCTCCTTGTGATAGGCCGGATCTTTTGCCGATTTATAGTGCTACCTCACTGAAGCATACTGCCCCACCTAGTCACATGATACTGACAACGGGTGAACCAGTCGTTCCACTCCTAATATGCTGAGGGCTAAGCAGGAGTAGCAACTAACTATTTTCAAAGACTCTGGTATGTCTAGGCCTTGGGACAGAGCCTAAAGCCTACCTCACAAGGACGAACGCTCAACTAAAGGCCAAAAGTGAGGCTGTGTCAAGGGAGACATTAGGAAGAAAGCTGTTAAGAAAGAAGAGAAAACATAATATCCCAAATTAAGTTGCCTCTTATGATCATGCAATGGGGCCAGCTGTACAATTCTTACGCCCTACCTGCAGGGCAGCTTTTCAGAGAAACTGATGATAATATTATTGAATTTGATGATCAGAAGCCAGGCAAGGGACCTCCTTTTACCTTGAAAGACTCCATGTCTGACATCAGACAAGCACTCTGCATTCTGGCTCTCAGCTGTGCTCCCTCTGAAGATGTCCCCAATCTGCATCATAAAGGTTTAACAATGGACTATTAAATTATAATAAGCATTTTGAAATAGAATTTATTGTCCAGGCATTAGGTATTAAACTTTGCCTATCTTAATCTATTATACAACACAATTGTGAAACGAGTTATAACAAGTTATATCAACTTTATTAATCTTAATCATGCTTGTTGGCCCTGATGAAAGCACACAAGAAGTCTTCCTACAGAGGTAACTGATGTGATCCTCAAACTTTTCAGGTTCGATTAGGGAATAAAACCCTGGGCTGAAAGGTGAGTGTCAGCTTTACCACAGCTCCACCAACCCACCAGCTTTTACCAGGAGTTATTTATACCACAATTTCACCTCCCTGATCAGATGTGAAACAAGAGGCCCATGGGCCTTAACGGTCATCTGACAAACACTTACACTTACAGCAGGGACACACACCCCAATCCAGCATTATTACCATAAATTATTTATCGCAGCCAGTTATGTTTTAGATCAAATTTGGTTTTTATCCATTTAGCTTGTCCAGGAAGAGCAGCATCATAAAGCAAAATTTTAGCCAAGTTCCCATTTTTGGGGCATGCCCCTCTGTCCCAATGGGTCAGACAAGACTCATTTATATCAATTAGGATTGCCTTTCCCCAATGATGTTTCATACTAAATATGGTTGTAATCAATTAAGGCATTAAGGAGGAATTGCATTTTTAAGAAATGTTTAACCTAAGCACTCCTTTTGCCCCATCTTTTTTTCCCCAGGGGTCAAACCTGTCTCATTAAAAAATATGATTGCCGTCACCTAATATGTTTCACATCAAATTTGGTTGTAATGCACCAAAAGGTTAGGGAGGATTAGGATTTAACAGCAAATATTCACCAAAGTTCCCATTTTGGGGCCCTGCCCCTCAGGCCCCAGGGGTCACACTAGCCTCGTTTATATAAAATATGACCACCCTTCCCAAAGGATGTTTCACACCATATTTCGTATCAATCCACCCAAGGGTTAGAGAGAAGTAGATTTATAGCAAAAATTCACCAAAGTTCCCCTTTTGGGGCCCCGCCCCTCTGGCCCTAGGGGTCAAACCAGCCTCATTTATATAAAATATGATTGTCCTCCTCCAATGATGTTTCACACCAAATTTGGTAATAATTCACTATGGGTGTTAGGAGGAATAGGATTTTATAGCAAAATTTCATCAAAGTTCCCCTTTTGGGGCCCCGCCCCTCTGGCCCCAGGGGCCACACCAGCCTCATTTATATAAAATATGACCACCCTCCACCAATGATGTTTCACACAATATCTGGTTGAAATCCACCAAAGGGTTAAGCAGGAGTAGGATTTTATAGCAAAATTTCATCAAAGTTCCCCTTTTGGGGCCCCGCCCCTCAGGCCCCAGGGGTCACACCAACTTCATTTATATAAAATATGACCGCCCTCCCCAAATGATGTTTCACAACATATCTGGTTGAAATCCACTAAAGGGTTAAGGAGGAGTAGGATTTTATAGCAAAATTTCATCAAAGTTCCCCTTTTGGGGCCCCGCCCCTCAGGCCCTAGTGGTCACACCAGCCTCATTTATATAAAATATGACCGCCCTCCCCAAATGATGTTTCACAACATATCTGGTTGAAATCCACTAAAGGGTTAAGGAGGAGTAGGATTTTATAGCAAAATTTCATCAAAGTTCCCCATTTGGGGCCCCACCCCTCAGGCCCCAGGGGTCACACTAGCCTCATTTATATAAAATATGACCGCCCTCCCCAAATGATGTTTCACAACATATCTGGTTGAAATCTACTAAAGGGTTAAGGAGGAGTAGGATTTTATAGCAAAATTTCATCAAAGTTCCCCTTTTGGGGCCACGCCCCTCAGGCCCCAGGGGTCACACCAACTTCATTTATATAAAATATGACCGCCCTCCCAAAATGATGTTTCACAACATATCTGGTTGAAATCCACTAAAGGGTTAAGGAGGAGTAGGATTTTATAGCAAAATTTCATCAAAGTTCCCCTTTGGGGCCCCGCCCCTTAGGCCCTAGTGGTCACACCAGCCTCATTTATATAAAATATGACCGCCCTCCCCAAATGATGTTTCACAACATATCTGGTTGAAATCCACTAAAGGGTTAAGGAGGAGTAGGATTTTATAGCAAAATTTCATCAAAGTTCCCCTTTTGGGGCCCCGCCCCTCAGGCCCCAGGGGTCACACCAACTTCATTTATATAAAATATGACCGCCCTCCCCCAATGATGTTTCACACCAAATTTAGCTGTAATCCACCCAAGGGTAAAGGAGGAGTAGGATTTTATAGCAATATTCACCTAAGTTCCCTTTTTGGGGCCCCGCCCTTCTGGCCCCAGGGTTCAGACCAGCCTCATTTATATAAAATATGATTGCCCTCCCCCAATGATGCTTCAAACCAAATTTGGAAGTAATCCACCCAAGGGTTAAGGAGGAGTAGCGTTTTGAAAGAAAAAGTTTACGGACGGCGCACGGCGCACGACGCACGACGCCGGACGAAGCACGATGACAATAGGTCATCCTGACCCTTAACTGGGTCAGATGACCTAAAGATATGGAGGTCCCGGCCAGTCGACTATGTCATAGTCGGCGACCACCATATCTTTTAGTCGACTGGTCGGCGACTACCATATCTTTTAGTCGACTGGTTGGCGACCTCCATATCTTTTAGTCGACTGGTCGGCGACCACCATATCTTTTAGTCGACTGGTCTATGACCTCCATATCTTTTAGTCGACTGGTTGCGACCTCCATATCTTTTAGTCGACTGGTTGTTACAACAAAGTCGCCCAAGGCCACTCGACAGATTTTTCAAGTAACAATCAAATATTTTATTATACCACTAATACATCACATGATTTATTTTACTCTACCTTGCTAGAATCTCGGCGTGTTCCTCCAGCATATCCTCAGTCATAGGGGCAGGTTCTTGTGTAACAGGAATGTACATTGATTCCTCAGAATCTATCAATTTGAGGTCTCCGAACGGAGCCAGTCGCCCGACAGGTCCGTGGGTAAAGCTCTCTTTAAAGGCAGTGTCACTGTTGGAGTCCATACTGTCACCACTCCCCGGCTCCTCCTGCCCATTATCACTATCAATATCACATTCATCAGCCTCTTTGTCCGGATCAGACAAGTGTTTTTTCCAGGAATCCTTCCTTTTAACCTGGTCATCCACACAGTCCTCAGGGTTTAGTTCCATACTGTCCTTACGAGATGTCGCTTCATCACATTCGAAAAACTCATCTTCACTTGAACTCTGCACATCCATGTGAGCTAGTTTTGTGGCTTTGTCACTTAAACTCGATAGTGATACACTCTTCTGTTTGAAATTTCCACTGGACATCGGCTGATCTGATTTACTATCAGCCGATGTCCTCCTCTCTGACTGAGCGTGCCCCAAATCAGCACTTCCTGTGCCTTTATCTTTCTTTGTTTCTTCGCTTGCAAACATATTGTCCAAATTACCTTCATAGCCTTTATATAATTGTTCACGCTTCATTTTTCGCTCAATGCAACAGTTAAGCATCTGAAATGAATAAAAATTTCCTTCATTAAACCTTTCAAAATATAATTCTCATGTTATGACAGCTATGTTGTGTTTACCCATGCTTGTAACCTTACTACGTTAAATATCATACAAGGTTTCTTCTGAGTCAGTGCTTTTCTCTCTGGGTTAAATACAAATGAACATACCATACTTGCCAACTTTTTAAAATTCTCATGGGGGAGAAAGTATGTGAGCGACATTTTTGACCGGAAAACACATTTCACGCGCGACACATTTAGCAAACAAAAACTAAGGGGAGATAATTTGCTATTGGAAAATAAATTCCTTGCATGAATACTTAAACTTCCTTCCCTCACTGAAAAAAAGGGGGAAAAAACTTATTTCAAGCTTGGCCAATGATCTTTTTTATTCAAGTTTGGAAAGATAATTATATAAGCAACATGTTACAAAAAAATAGCTGCAAAATTACATCATTTTTAATTATTTCTGGAAATGATTTAACTCACCAGGTAGATATGTTATGAAAATTATGTTGTAAGATAGATGTCAGTCAATTAAATGCAAATTATCACAATGATATCACCTTCTATCAAGCTTTAATTTCTCTCCAGCAGTAAACTTCAAAAGAAAATACCTAAAATGTCACGATAAATATCTAGAGTACAATATAATATCTGAATGAAATTTCAAAAAAAAAAAAAAAAAGGGCTGTACCAGCAGTTGTAATCAATTTAGGCTTACAACTCAGTACTTTGTAGCGCTAGCAGAGACATATATACTGTATATATGTCTCTGTTTGTAGGTGGGGACTGATACATATGTACTTAAATTCAAAGTTTCAACACGACAGTATTTAGTTTAAGAAAGTGAGTATTTGTGGACATGTTTTTGTCTTTCAAAATGTGAATTGGGAAAGTTTCTGCCAAAATAAGTCTCTGCTAATTGAAACTAAGTATGCTGATGCTACGGTGATTGAAACGACGTTACCTACCGGCAACCAGGCCTTCGGTCTATATGGTCGTTATTGTGAATTTATTTCCTTGTGCTAATTATCTAAAGATCAGCCAATGTTTAAATGTAGTTAAAATTTCAATAAGTAATCTGTCAAATTTGATACTCCGTTGATAACATTGCCAGTGTTGTTTTCACTTTTTCTGTCCGAGATATACTGTCAAGTAGAGGTCGTTTATGCGCTTGACATCAAAGGCAGTATACGAAGCCATGTACAAGCGTTTAATCAACCATGACTGACCTGCTACAAAACCATCACCACGCGTCCTCAGCTTAATTGGTTTTAATTAATTGTTTATTTATCGGGGTATTGTCACCCTTGCAGTCAGTGAAGTGTCAGAATTTCGTTACGGTCTGTAAGCAGGTCAGTTCACTGACCAATGCCCCACACGTCTTTCACTAGCCAGCAAGCGTTACCTGTCATAGGCCTAAATCAAACTAACAAGATGAATAGGGGCTCCATACGGGGTTATCAAGACATATTCTCCAAAATCGGGAGAATACACTATGTTTTATCTATACGATCGGGAGACGGGGCAGGGAGTCTGGAATCGGGAAATTCCCGACTAAATCGGGAAAGTTGGCAAGTATGACATACTTTATATCATTCTTCCTTAATTTCCCCCTTTTAAAATATAAACCAGGCTATCATCCATTCATTCTTCCAAAGATCATCTGTAACTTCTGTTACAGGTCACAGAAACTGTCATCTTCCTGTCTTTCTGGCTACTATCATACTTTCTGTGTTGCACTGGCTACTGTCATAGACACGCTCACAGATTAGGATTAAGACTTACCTGTAGTTTTTGGTAGATCAGACACGTCCACAGGTTAATTAGGAGAAATACGTACCTGTAGTTTTTGGTAGATCAGACACGTCCACAGGTTAATTAGGAGAAATACGTACCTGTAGTTTTTGGTAGATCAGACACGTCCACAGGTTAATTAGGAGAAAGACGTACCTGTAGTTTTTGGTAGATCAGACACGTCCACAGGTTAATTAGGAGAAAGACGTACCTGTAGTTTTTGGTAGATCAGACATGATCCAAGGTTAGGAGCTCCAGGTTCAATACTGTACAGCAAAAAATAATCATAAGTTACAATTTGTGAACCAGGCAAGGATCATTTTTCAGAACATCAAACTTTTCACACAAACATAATTTACTTTTAACAATTTTTACAACAAATACTGTTATGCATTAATTTTCAAGTTTTCGCAAAAACAATTTACCAGTAAGTTATAGATTTTTAAGATCTAAGTTTATCTATTTCATCTATTAAATAAAACAACATTATAAATTAAAGTGATCTGTATACTCAAATTCTAAGAATGAGACTGGAGACATATATTACTCTTTGATGAAACACTTATTTTTGATCTCCTAGTGGTACTGCATTTACAACATTCTCCGGACACTTACCATTAAATTAAACACTAATTCTCCCAGCGATACCTCACTCCCCAACAATCTCCTGACATGTACCCTTTAATGAAACACTAATTCTCCCAGCGATACCTCACTCCCTAACAATCTCCTGACATGTACCCTTTAATGAAACACTAATTCTCCCTGCGGTACCTCACCTCCAACCATCTCCAGACACTTACCCTTTAATAAAACATTAATTCTCCCAGCGGTACCTCACCTCTCACAATCTCCTGACACTTACCCTTTAATAAAACATTAATGCTCCCAGCGGTACCTCACCCCCAACAACTTACTGACACTTACCCTTTTATAAAACATTGATTCTCCAAATGGTACCACACCTCGAACAATCTCTGGACACTTACCCTTTAATAAAACATTAATTCTCCCAGCAGTACCTCACCCCCAACAACTTACTGACACTTACCCTTTAATAAAACACTAATTCTCCCTGCGGTACCTCACCCCCAACAACTTACTGACACTTACCCTTTAATAAAACACTAATTCTCCCTGCGGTACCTCACCTCCAACCATCTCCGGACACTTACCCTTTAATAAAACACCAATTCTCCCAGCGGTACCTCACCCCCAACAACTTACTGACACTTACTCTTTAATAAAATATTAATTCTCCCAGCGGTACCTCACCCCCAACAACCTTCTGACACTTACCCTTTAATAAAACACTTGTTTTCCCAGCGGAACCTCATCTCCAGCACAAACTCCTGCCAGAGCTGGGCGACGCCCCGTAGACCCCCGTTACTGATGTTAATGATACACAGACAGACGGCCAGGCTGTGGACCAGGTTGTCACTGGGACAAGACTTCAACTGTTTGGAAAGGTTCTGGGAAATATAAATGTTCAGCATCATTAACACTTTCTATGATACTGTAAATGTGTAAATTTAGTGGTAATTATATTTTAGCACATGTTTATATTCTAATGGTAATCTTATTAAAGCACTTTTCGCTCTAGAAGTTCTCTGCTGAATTATGATTGTGCTAATTACATGTTGTAGACCTTGACTTTGACCTACTTTCCATTGAAAATATGATGGCAAACTAATATGTTCACAGTAGCTCTCTCCCCCCCCCCCCCCCCTCTCTTTCTCTCTCTCCATCTTTCTCCATTGAATACTTCATCAAACCAACAGATTTTCTATCATCATATAACAAGTACAATTATAATGCCTTGATTCAACAGGCCTTCTTTGAGACCATTAACTAACAAATGTATTCCTTAATATTAAAACTTTTTATTCAAATTTCAGCCAGAATTTTATCACACTTGGGCTATTACTGAAGAGACCATAACTATTTTATTTTCTATACAGTTAAAATGTAAATATTATAATATACATTACCCTGATGACCTCTGTGTACCGGTTGTCAGACTCCGGAGCATCAACCTCTGTAGCGTCCATTTCTTTTTCTTCTTCTCCTTCCTCCTTCTGTTTGTCAAATGCATCTTTTGCATCCGGAAACAAGAGCTATGAAAGTCCAAACACAAGGCAGATATGAGGGATCATTACACAACCAATCATCCTTTATAATTTTAACAGAAATGGTCCATGGGGCCTGTATCAGTCATCTATCAGTTGCAATTTTGTTTTGTCAAGACAACGATACATTTTGAAATCAGCCTAAGCGCCCATATAACCAGATCGCCTCTAGACACACTTGTAGTTTAAAATACAAATAAATATCTAATTAAATCTTTTTTGTATGAAATGAAGAATCAACAGCTAGTTACTAAGCTGCTAAAGAACTTGGGAGACAAACATGAACTTGCTGGTCAATGACAAATAAATGTATCTGTAAATTTAAAAGCATCCTCAATACTCAAAGATTATCTTCACTTTCAATCTCTACACCCCCGGAATATGTCCAACCTAAATGTTCAAAGATCAACTTCACTTTCAATCTCTACACCCCCGGAATATGTCCAACCTAAATGTTCAAAGATCAACTTCACTTTCAATCTCTACACCCCCGGAATATGTCCAACCTAAATGTTCAAAGATCATCTTCACTTTCATTCCCTGAAAACAGACCTTATTGGTTAGCATAGTAACACTTCAGCACAAATGTAGGTCTAAGTTTGTATAGACTGTTTAAAACAGCCATATGAATTGTTTACTATAACAACTCCCAGCTAGGTGTCATGTCACTCACCTCCAGAAGTTCGGTGAGAAGATCTGCCGATATTGGCGCGACCCCCGTCTTGACTGTCATGCGACTACTGGCGCGATTGACAACGTTGGATATGGACGGGATGCTGTAGCCTACGTTTGGCTCGGTCAGTCTCTGTAGAGCTTGGCTGATATCGCCAGTCTGGTCTACAAACCAATAATACATCAATCCATCAAACCAATGATACATCAATACATCAAACTAATAATACATCAATCCATCAAACCAATAATACATCAAACAAATAATACATCAATCCATCAAACCAATAATACATCAATCCATCAAACCAATGATACATCAAACCAATAATACATCAATCCATCAAACCAATAATACATCAATCCATCAAACTAATACATCAATACATCAAACCAATATTACATCGATCCATCAAACCAATACTACATCAATCCATCAAACCAATACTACATCAATCCATCAACCATATACATCAATACATCAAACCAATAATAAATCAATCCATCAAACCAATGATACATCAATCCATCAAACCAATAATACATCAATCCATCGAACCAATAATACATCAAACCATCAAACCAATAATACATCAATCCATCGAACCAATAATACATCAAACCATCAAACCAATGATACATCAAACCAATGATACATCAAACCAATAATACATCAATCCATCAAACCAATAATACATCAATCCATCAAACCAATAATACATCAAACCATGAAACCAATAATACATCAATCCATCAAACCAATAATACATCAATCCATCAAACCAATGATACATCAATACATCAAACCAATGATACATCAAACCAATAATACATCAATCCATCAAACCAATAATACATCAATCCATCAAACCAATGATACATCAAACCATCAAACCAATGATACATCAATACATCAAACCAATAATACATCAATCCATCAAACCAATAATACATCAATCCATCAAACCAATAATACATCAATACATCAAACCAATAATACATCAATCCATCAAACCAATACTACATCAATCCATCAAACCAATAATACATCAATCCATCAAACCAATAATACATCAATCCATCAAACCAATAATACATCAAACCATCAAACCAATGATACATCAATCCATCAAACCAATAATACATCAAACCATCAAACCAATGATACATCAATCCATCAAACCAATAATACATCAAACCATCAAACCAATAATACATCAATCCATCAAACCAATAATACATCAAACCATCAAACCAATGATACATCAATCCATCAAACCAATAATACATCAAACCATCAAACCAATGATACATCAATCCATCAAACCAATAATACATCAAACCATCAAACCAATGATACATCAATACATCAAACCAATAATACATCAATCCATCAAACTAATAATACATCAATCCATCAAACCAATAATACACATCAATCTATCAAACTAATAATATGTCAATCCATCAAACTAAACAGTTTATGTTAACAAATTGATCATTATGATAATAAACTCATTATGATTTCAGAGTAAAAGAAACAGCATTTTAGCTGTAAATTAAGTAGACAATAACTCATGCTTATATATTGTCTTTCCTTGTCTGCTTTCGGTGTCCCTGCAGGTAAACTCAATCAGTGACAACATAATCACTAATCCTAAAGAACAGCAGTGTTAACTGTTTTTTATCTCTTAAAACTACATGTGAATCTGACAACACACTGTATGTGCATGCTTTTTCAGAAATCTGATTTCAGTAACATTCAAAATGAGACTGATCTGGAATTACAATGACCTTAACCTTTCAAGGTCATATGATTGTTAATGACTTCTGTTCTCAGGATGTATCAAAATAAGTAGAGGTCAATGAGGTCAAAGCAATCATCATCCAAGCGTCACATAAACAAACTAGATATTTGGGATCAGACTACCTATGAAACCTACCTGTCTCCTCCTCCGTCACCACCATATTCCAAAGAAGTTCCTCCGTACTCTCCTGTCGGTAACCATGCTTCACGAAGCTCTGTAGGTAATGGCCTTTATAGGAAATGAAACAATGACTATACCTCAATCATCTATTATATAATCTTCAGCCTTTTAAACAAAAGACTCGGGATTGTTTTTCGCTACATAAGACATGTAAATATTATTTTTTCCACCCAGATTTCCTAAGGAAACCTTTCCTGGTACACGGCTTATTAAGCACGCCCCTTTTGTGCTTTTGAAAGCACACAGTGCAATATTGAAATAATTCTGTGTTTCCAATATTTTTTCAATTAATTGTTGTATGTTATTATTATCCTGAAGTGACCCAGGTGACACATCTCAAACTAAGATTACAGAGAGTCCAAGCTCAATAGAGATGAAGTCCAGGAAGGCACAGATGTTTCAGTTTGTAGCTTATTCAGCTGATTCATACCTAATAAACAGTTGGGGTCATCCGACATGCCAATCTTTACTGACCACTGAGGAGCCTGGAGAGGGTCAAGGTCACTGAAAATATATTTAAGTATAATAAGCAACTTAACTGTTAAAGTATAATTTTTCTAAAGGTTTAAAAAATAAAAAAAAACACTGATGATATGAGTAAGTTTAAAAGCTTGATTCTGATTGGTTGGAAAAGCTTGATTCTGATTGGTTGTAGAACTGAGCAGGGATCATCAATCAATGAATGGGTTATGTTTCATAAATACTTGCCAGGGACATAGACCATATAAATAACTTGACACGTTGTCATGGGTAAAAATGTTATATATCAGGGGTTCACTAGTAAGGAAACCTGTGTGGATGTTCTGAGATTTACTTACAGAATTCTATATCACAATGATGGCTTAATGTGATCGTTCAATGTGTTCACAAAAACATGGTTCAAGAGATGTTTGAGGAACTTCAGTTCAAATGATAGTTCATAGTGCAGTTGTTCACAAAAAAAATCATAATTTCCAAAATAAATATCACAGATGGAAAGAGCTTCAGTGTGAGATCATTTACAGAAATTATCTCTGAGAACTATTTCAGTAAAATATCTACCCAATGGGAAGACGCTAGGTTTGTCATCAGGGACCACCCATAATTACGATTTAATTCAAACAGCATTTTCCCCAGCATCAATTGTGCATAGAATTTCTTTATTTCAGGATTTCTCCCAATGGATATTTAATTTATTTCATTAGCCAAGAGATGTTTAAATAATTTTAAAAAAAATCTCGAAAAATATCTTAATAAAGATAATATGCAGACATTTCTTACCCATAATCCTCCCAAGCTGACATGCCTACAGTAATATAGACATGAATCTGAGTTTTATACTGTAGTTACCTGTAATTCTGGTTCTCAACAATCATATCCTCTGACAAACTCGGCCAGGTACAGGCGAGACGCAGTTCACTGAAACAGGGTAATTTTTATATTAGAAAGACAATACACACACATTCTCAGACAAACTCGGCCAGCCACGACGCAGTTCACTGAAACAGGGTAATTTTTATATTAGAAATACAATACACACACATTCTCAGACAAACTCAGCCAGCCATGACACAGTTCACTTAGACAGGGTAATTTTTATATTAGAAAGACAATACACACACATTCTCAGACAAACTCGGCCAGCCATGACACAGTTCACTTAGACAGGGTAATTTTTATATTAGAAAGACAATACACACACATTCTCAGACAAACTCGGCCAGCCATGACACAGTTCACTGAAACAGGGTAATTTTTATATTAGAAAGACAATACACACACATTCTCAGACAAACTCGGCCAGCCATGACACAGTTCACTTAGACAGGGTAATTTTTATAGATGTATTTAATTAAAAAAACCCAATATACATCAAGTACTCAATTCCCCAGGTTTAGACTTATTTCTAATTACAACATAAACTAATATATAGTATATTGTTTAGATGTAAAATTTCATGCGGCTGTTTTTTTTTTTTAATTTATTGTCTTGGATCTTAAATAGTTTGCTGAACACCCATTTTTAAAGATACTGCAGTAAAAAATTCTATACATTTGTGTATACATTGTTAAAATCCAACATTACCAACAACAGTAAAACTAGTTTATGACAAATTCCACAGGACCAGAGGAAACAGTTTGTTATATCCGCGAAATTTGTTATACAGTTTTGAAAATTATCATATTGAGTCAAATTCATGATTTAATTTTTTACTCTATACAATAATTTTTTTTTTTCATTATCAAAAATAAAATTAAAAGTTGAACATATACATAATAATGTTACATATACAAAATGGCCGCTCACCTCACTGGGTCTTCACTCGCTCCAAAAGGAAGACTATTAAAGGATGTACACCCGATCTCATCCTCCATCAGTGAAGACAGATCTAAGGGAGATAATCCGGTTTTGGTTTACGATGTGTACATACACAATTCATCACAGAGTTGCAAGATACAATGATTTCAATATCATCATAAATATATCACATAATTTTTTCGAATTTCAAATTGGAGAAAATTAAAGTCTTCAAAACCAATAAATGTTTACATGTATAATGTTTTATCTGACAAAAATAGCGAAACAAAAAATCCATTTCAGCTGTTCTAAACAACAAACTCAGTAAAGAAATTCAACTTCAGTATGAATGCAAGGTATAAGATGTCTGCAGAATTCAAATGTAAAAATCTTAGTGTGAAAGTGAGAGAGACTTCCCATAAAATAGTTATATGGCTGGAAGGTAAAATGTAGGATCTAGGTGTATATGTATATGGTATCTGTATTGATGAGAAAATCCCAGCAGGAATTGGAATATGCACTTTGACCTTTCCACATGACACCTGTGAGACAATGGCTGGTTTACAACATACTAATATATATATGAAACAATGAGTAAGTTACGACTGATACTCATTAAGGTAGGCAGCAAACTTTTTATATTGATCTGGTAATTGTATGAGTACACCTTAAACCTACATCAATTAACCTTTTCAACCCTAAGAAACTTAAGTGGACTCTTCCAATCAATCATCATTTGAAGTCCAATATGGTCAGTAGGGGTGAAAGGGCTAGCGCTAATGTTCAGGTAGATATTTGTTGTAGTGAAGAAATTTGGATGGAGTGACAAGACTGACATTCCTAAATTCAGTTAGATTCATCAACATTTAAATATATTTTGTATCAGAATGGTGTTTTACAGAAACCATACATATCAAACAGAATAAGCATTTAACACAATGTAATTCACCACTCCAATTTCCCATACAGACATTAAATGCTTTTATAAGAGAATATATTCAATGAACAAGTTTTCTTCAAATGTATAAATATCAAATACTGTGTATGTTCCCAAGGATAAACTTCACACAGAGACTTAAACTTGATAATATACTCAAAATCCAGCTAATTTCTCACAAAATCTTAAATACCAGAGGAGCTGCTACATTATATGTTTAAAACCTGAAGAAAAATCTGTGTCTTCCTCGTCATGGCCCCACCCCCTGGGCCTTGACACACTGATTTTCAATGAATGTAGTTAGTAACTAGTACGGATGGCCCCACCCCCTGGGCCTTGACACACTGATTTTAAATTGACATGGTTAGTAACTAGTATGTATGTCCCCACCCCCTGGGCCTTGACAAACAGATTTTCAATGGACGTGGTTAGTAACTAGTATGTATACTGTGCATGACCCAAACTACATATTTAACAAAACACACAAAAGACTATGATGACAAACTGCACTGTCTTTGACCTTCATGCACGACTGCGTATATCTCCACACCTCAGTGATTAAACTTACTGAGATCCCCAGGGAAAAGTGATCAAAACTTAAGTTGTTTAGATATGGTCACCTGTAAGCTAAAGTGAGGTACCAGCACTTATCAAGACAAGACTCAATAAGTATCGCGGAGCAGACACCCATTCCTGGTGGAGCAGTGACATAGATTTTTGTGCTAAAAGCATGAAAATACAGAAATGTAACAAGAATTGACCTACTAATACATGATAGTTATGCATTATCAAACCAAACCCTTAAAAGCTGAGAGAGGAGATCTCAGGATAAAGAAAAGTTTATGTAGGACAGACATAGATGCTTTAATCAAATTTTGATGGGTACTCAAAAAGGGGCATAACTCTAGGGGCTAAAGCTAAAGCACTGACAGGTCTGCCCCTTGGAAAGTAAAAATAATGTGTAGTATCTCCAGTGCTCTTGACTACTTGTGAGTGACACAATAAATTACCTTGACTATATGTCATTAATAACACTTATAGTAATATTGGTGACCTTGACTACCTGTCAAAAACACTAGTGTCCTCAGTGACCTTGACTACTTGTGAGTGACATCATTAATGACCTTGACTACCTGACATTAATAACACTTATAGTAATCTTGGTAACCTTGACTACCTGTCAGTAGCACTAATGGCCTAAGTGACCTGTACAGCTAGCTGTCAACAACACTAGTGTCCTCAGTGACCTTGACTACCTGTCAGTAACTCCAGTGTCCTCAGTGACCTTGACTACCTGTCAGTAACTCTAGTGTCCTCAGTGACCTTGACTACCTGCCAGTAACACTAGTGTCCTGAGTGACCTTGACTACCTGCCAGTAACACTAGTGTCCTGAGTGACCTTGACTACCTGACAGTAACCCCAGTATCCTCAGTGACCTTGACTATAGCTACCTGTCAGTATAACTAGTGTCCTCAGTGACCTTGACTACCTGTCAGTAACACTTGTGTCCTCAGTGACCTTGACTACTTGTCAGAAACCCTAGTGTCCTCAGTGACCTTGACTACCTGTCAGTATCACTAGTATCCTCAGTGACCTTGACTACCTGACAGTAACCCCAGTATCCTCAGTGACCTTGACTATAGCTACCTGTCAGTATAACTAGTGTCCTCAGTGACCTTGACTACCTGTCAGTAACACTTGTGTCCTCAGTGACCTTGACTACTTGTCAGAAACCCTAGTGTCCTCAGTGACCTTGACTACCTGTCAGTATCACTAGTATCCTCAGTGACCTTGACTACCTCTCAGTAACACTTGTGTCCCCAGTGACCTTGACTACTTGTCAGAAACCCTAGTGTCCTCAGTGACCTTGACTACCTGTCAGTATCACTAGTATCCTCAGTGACCTTGACTACCTCTCAGTAACACTTGTGTCCTCAGTGACCTTGACTACTTGTCAGAAACCCTAGTGTCCTCAGTGACCTTGACTACCTGTCAGTATCACTAGTATCCTCAGTGACCTTGACTACCTCTCAGTAACACTTGTGTCCTCAGTGACCTTGACTACTTGTCAGAAACCCTAGTGTCCTCAGTGACCTTGACTACCTGTCAATAACACTTGTGTCCTCAGTGACCTTGATTACCTGTCAGTAACACTAGTGTCCCAAGTGACCTTGACTACCTGTCAGTAACACGTGTGTCCTCATTGACCTTGACTACCTGTCAGTAACACTAATGTCTTCAGTGACCTTGACTACCTGTCAGTAACACTAGTGTCCTGAGTGACCTTGACTACCTGTCAGTAACACTAATGTCTTCAGTGACCTTGACTACCTGTCAGTAACACTAGTGTCCTGAGTGACCTTGACTACCTGTCAGTAACACTAGTGTCCTCAGTGACCTTGACTACCTGTCAGTAACTCAAGTGTCCTCAGTGACCTTGACTACCTGTCTGTAACTCTAGTGTCCTCAGTGACCTTGACTACCTGTCAGTAACTCTAGTGTTCTCAGTGACCTTGACTACTTGTCAGTAACACTAGTGTCCTGAGTGACCTTGACTACCTGTCAGTAACTCTAGTGTCCTCAGTGACCTTGACTACCAGTCAGTAACACTAGTGTCCTGAGTGACCTTGACTACCTGTCAGTAACACTAATGTCCTCAGTGACCTTGACTACCTGTCAGTAACACTAGTGTCCTGAGTGATCTTGACTACCTGTCAGTAACACTAGTGTCTTCAGTGACCTTGACTACCTGTCAGTAACACTAATGTCTTCAGTGACCTTGACTACCTGTCAGTAACACTAATGTCTTCAGTGACCTTGACTACCTGTCAGTATCACCAGTGTCCTCAGTGACCTTGACTACCTGTCAGTAACACCAGTGTCCTCAGTGACCTTGACTACCTGTCAGTAACTCCAGTGTCCTCAGTGACCTTGACTACCTGTCAGTAACCCCAGTGTCCTCAGTGACCTTGACTACCTGTTGAAATCAACAGATGGAGTTTGGAATATTATCTGAATTTATTGTCAGGAAAGGAGTAGTTGGCCATAATCATCTGGATTTCAAAGCACATGCAAATCATCTTCCCTGTTTTAATTTGCATGTTATTGAATCAATTTAAACACAAATTAATTTACTGACAGAAAACAAATAAGTAGTTAAATAAGTACATCTGAGCACAGTGGCTGAATCAGAGGCTGAAGGATGTTTTTACCTACAAACACTAAATCAACTTACTTACCTATATAATATATAGATATGTAAATTAATTATGCAAATGTTATTTAGTGCCAACAGACACCACTCAGATTTAACTGTATTCTGTTGATGTCCTTTGTTCATGCTGCATTAAATTTTATGGCATTAGAAATCAACGAAATCCTAAAAAGCCAGTCAGCAGTTAGTAATTACCAACGACAAGCAATAACGATCAATTAACAAATTAATGATTACAACAATGATAACGATACTGATCGCAAATAAGATCACGTCCTGATAAACGAGCTGCTCAAATATAGCGTGGATCATAACATGGGGTACATATTTCTGTTTCTTTTGACAATAGACAATCGTAATCAATAAAACATTTTAAAAATGGCCATAAAACCATGAAAACTTCATTATAACTAAATCAAATGTATAGTTTTCATTTTCAGATTTTTATCACATGTAACTTTTCAGATTATGAGCACCGTGACCTCATACACTAATTTAGCAGACATAACTCCCCTAACCTCTATTCACTAATTTAGCTTAGAGACAGGTAACTTTCCAGACAAAAGAGTCCTAACCTCTGTTCACTAATTTAGCTTAGAGACAGGTAACTTTCCAGATTAAGAGAGGTCATGACCTTGGTTCAGTAACTTTCCAGATTAAGAGAGATCATGACCTTGGTTCAGTAATTTAGCAGACATAACTTTCCAGATTAGAGAGGTCATGACCTTGGTTCAGTAATTTAGCAGACATAACTTTCCAGATTAAGAGAGGTCATGATTTAGGTTCACTAGTACTGCAGATGCAGTTGCATCATCAT
Source organism: Pecten maximus (assembly GCF_902652985.1). Classification (NCBI taxonomy): domain Eukaryota; kingdom Metazoa; phylum Mollusca; class Bivalvia; order Pectinida; family Pectinidae; genus Pecten; species Pecten maximus. The sequence continues at coordinate 26,341,177 of NC_047033.1, forward strand.
GCATCTGATAATTATGCAAGGAAAAGGGAAGCTCTTACCATTTCCACAACTGTCAACCACTAGTGAAGGGAGACAACTCAGTTTTAAGATAAATTACAATGTTTTCATAATAACTGACACAAACACTGACAAAATCTGCATAAATTATCATAATCTGCATAAATTAAAGTATAGAAATATACCTATTTATTTGCCTTTTTTTTTTTTTTGTAAAAACCCATTCACCTTCATGGCTCACATCTAGTTTCCTCATTTTTACATCACCAACATCATCAGATAACCTTTTGATGTAAAACGCTAATACCAAATGAACTAATAGCGATTATTTGTCAATAGTCTTAGCATTTTAATATAAATAGATGTAAAAATGCAATGAAACATTGAAAGAGTTCTTTATCTTTTCCCCCCTTAGGCAACATGTTGCAAAAACTAACCTACTTCATCCAGAATTTGAATATATTTGTATTTCTTTTGCCAACAAAGTTTGATCAAGTTTTTGTACAGCACTTTTTGAGAGGTCAAATTCACATTGAGAAGATGATAACAGTTGTTGCACTATGTCTAAAACTTATTTCATGAGCTAAAAAAATCCCTTGTATTTGACTTAAAAAATGAAGAATAAAGGATTCAGAAGATTGTAAAAAATTTCACTTTTCAACATCTTGCTATTCATACTTAAAGACTTACCCGGTGGTTCTTGTGGCCAAGGGGAGTTAACCCATTCTTGAAGGAAGTAGGTAAATCGGACAGCAACAGTGACCTTTGGCCTTGGGGTTATTTGTGTAGCCTACAATCAAAGCAGCATTATCTAAATGGCTATAAATTTGAATTTCAGGTACATCACATATACAGAATGATAGAACTGAATTAGAAAAAAGTCAAAACACACTGGCTAATTGGTTACTGCAGAGGTACGTCCAACAGACCGGCTAAATGGTTACTGCAGAGGTACTTCCGACAGACTGGCTAAATGGTTACTGTGGAGGTACGTCCAACAGACTGGCTAAATGGTTATACTGCGTGTTACTATTTATAACATGCAAGTTTAGCTTTAAACACGTCCAACAGACCGGCTAAATGGTTTTACTGCGAAGTACTTTTTATAACTTACAAGATTAGCTTGAAACACGTCAAACAGACCGGCTAAATGGTTATACTATGAAAGTTTTTTATAACTTACAAGTTTAGCTTTAAACACGTCCAACAGACCAGCTAAATGGTTATACTGAGGTGGTACCCTTTGGAACTGTATGACATCAAAGTTGATGGTGGTCCCAGACATCAAACATATCCCAGAATACATCTGTCTCCAAAAGTGCTGGACTTGAACAAACACTGGTACAGGACTGAAATGAAGAAATTCAAATTCTGTCTTTTTTTGCATTTCTGACTCCATTATCACAAAGAAATTGTGAAAATATTTCATCAATATCAAGGATTCTGTAAGTGTCAATCTAGTGCTTTCATTGTTGTAATTGACATTCTATTTTATCTGTACAAAAAACAAAACAAGGCACTCTGATTACATCTTTACAAATCAGATACAGGGAGTTAATTTACATGAACAGTAAATAATTCACTCTATGCTGGAAACTCCAGGGCATGAATTTAAGTTCATACAACAAAACTTATACAGCGAAGTATTGCAAACTATATAATTATACAGAGAAGTGCTGTAAACTTATACAGAGAAGTGCTGTAAACTTATACAGAGAAGTGCTGTAAACTTATACAGAGATGTGTTGTAAACTTATACAGAGAAGTGTAAACTTATACAGAGAAGTGATGTAAACTTATACAGAGAAGTAATGTAAACTTATACAGAGAAGTGCTGTAAACTTATACAGAGAAGTGCTGTAAACTTATACAGAGAAGTGCTGTAAACTTATACAGAGAAGTGCTGTAAACTTATACAGAGAAGTGCTGTAAATTTATACAGAGAAGTGTAAACTTATACAGAGAAGTGTAAACTTATACAGAGAAGTGCTGTAAACTTATACAGAGAAGTGATGTAAACTTATACAGAGAAGTGCTGTAAACTTATACAGAGAAGTGCTGTAAACTTATACAGAGAAGTGTTGTAAACTTATACAGAGAAGTGCTGTAAACTTATACAGAGAAGTGCTGTAAACTTATACAGAGAAGTGCTGTAAACTTATACAGAGAAGTGCTGTAAACTTATACAGAGAAGTGCTGTAAACTTATACAGAGAAGTGTAAACTTATACAGAGAAGTGTTGTAAACTTATACAGAGAAGTACTGTAAACCTTTACAGAGAAGTGCTGTAAACTTATACAGAGAAGTGCTATAAACTTATACAGAGAAGTGTTGTACACTTATACAGAGAAGTGCTGTACACTTATACAGAGAAGTGTAAACTTATACAGAGAAGTGTAGTAAACTTATACAGAGAAGTGTAAACTTATACAGAGAAGTGCAGTAAACTTATACAGAGAAGTGTAAACTTATACAGATAAGTGTTGTAAACTTATACAGAGAAGTATAAACTTATACAGAGAAGTGCTGTAAACTTATACAGAGAAGTGCTGTAAACTTATACAGAGAAGTGTAGTAAACTTATACAGAGAAGTGTAAACTTATACAGAGAAGTGTAGTAAACTTATACAGAGAAGTGTAAACTTATACAGAGAAGTGTTGTAAACTTATACAGAGAAGTGCTGTAAACTTATACAGAGAAGTGTAGTAAACTTATACAGAGAAGTGCTGTAAACTTATACAGAGAAGTGCTGTAAACTTATACAGAGAAGTGCTGTAAACTTATACAGAGAAGTGTAAACTTATACAGAGAAGTGTTGTAAACTTATACAGAGAAGTACTGTAAACCTTTACAGAGAAGTGCTGTAAACTTATACAGAGAAGTGCTATAAACTTATACAGAGAAGTGTTGTACACTTATACAGAGAAGTGCTGTACACTTATACAGAGAAGTGTAAACTTATACAGAGAAGTGTAGTAAACTTATACAGAGAAGTGTAAACTTATACAGAGAAGTGCAGTAAACTTATACAGAGAAGTGTAAACTTATACAGATAAGTGTTGTAAACTTATACAGAGAAGTATAAACTTATACAGAGAAGTGCTGTAAACTTATACAGAGAAGTGCTGTAAACTTATACAGAGAAGTGTAGTAAACTTATACAGAGAAGTGTAAACTTATACAGAGAAGTGTAGTAAACTTATACAGAGAAGTGTAAACTTATACAGAGAAGTGTTGTAAACTTATACAGAGAAGTGCTGTAAACTTATACAGAGAAGTGTAGTAAACTTATACAGAGAAGTGCTGTAAACTTATACAGAGAAGTGCTGTAAACTGTCAGAGAAGTGCTGTACACTTACACAGAGAAGTAGTGTATAATTATACAGATAAATGCTGTAAACTCACCAGCCAGCATTACTCAGGGCTATGGAGACTGAACTCAACAGCAGTTTGATTCGACTTTCACTGTCGATAGCGTCAGACTTACTGGAGGGTGCTATCACAACAAACTCCTGTAAGCCGTACCTGTAATGATATGATCATTTCATCCTTAGGAATAACTCTTATTCAACTTTAGGATACACCCATCTGTCTATATAGGATATTACACACTTTCACCCTTCTGTCTATGTATATCAATTCTATGCTGTTTTAGTTTTAGCTTGATCCTCAGGGTTAATTAGTTTTAGAATATATGTACACTTGTCTTAAATTGATAATACATATATAAGTTAAAAAAAAGATTATCATAAAATTGGAAATTTATACCAGAGTATTAAGTTCAAATAAATATATAATTGACTGGAAAAATTATATCTATGGTGAAAACAGTGTTAAGAAGGTATTGCTAACCAATACTAATCTGGTCAAATAATTGGCATTTGTCAGTAAAGAGATACAGAAAAAGATCTTGACCTTGATATTTTACCTCAGTGTGCATATTTTTGTAAATTGAACATCCAAATTTCATGTAAATCCGTCAATAAATACTTAAGTTATCAGCCGGGAACTAAATTCATGGACAGACAGAGTGATTACTATAGTGCACCTGTATCGCCAATATGGGGCCCTTATAAAGAAACAGTGTATGAAGTTTGAATTTCAAAGGTTGACATAAAAACTTACTGTCTGGAAAGCAAATCTATCTTTAGTCACAGTGACCTAATTCTTTGACCTTTTGACCTGAAATCCCTAGCAAGCAGTTTGAGTTCTATCTGTCCTTTAACTTATTAGTTATTGACTGGAAATGATGATGACAGATGGAATGATAGATAAACAACGGCATTACAGTATCCTCTTCTGGGCCTAGTTGTTCAAAAGGTGATTCACTTAATCACTTGATTAGTGAAAATTTCATTTCTCATTTGTTGCAAAACCTGTCTGTATATCGTCTTGAAATTATGCCAGTTGGAAGAGAACAAAGAACAACAGAATTTCATAAAGTTTTGTCAAGTAAGTTCTACCAGAAACTTTTATATCAAGATTTGAAAAATGTTGTTGAAATCTAGCTAATCACCTTTTGAACAACCGGGCCCAGATCTCAAATCGGGGAGACAGACAAAGTGTACTTACAACCGAGACAGGAAGTGTGCCTTAGAAGGGAAGTCATTCTCGGTATTCATCATATCCATCATCACTGTAGGTATCACGTCTGTAATAAAATCGAAGGTACACCATTACAGGGGCTAAGCTCTCTGTATTATGTTGGTGGACAGTTAAATTTGTTTAGAGGAACAAGGACGTATCTCCAACATGGAGTGCTTAGAAGTAAAGGGTCGTATCTCAAATTTATCAATTTTTAGATTTTATTAAATTACAACTACGAGTGAGATTTTGTAATAGAATTTGTACATTATATAAAATTAAATGGTCTAATTCTGTTAAAATACTACCTGATTTAAAAGAATTAGACAATTTCCATTGATATAAAGTACATATTCTATAAGAAAAACTCAGTCAGAATTGTAATTTATCAAAATAAAAAAATTGATAAATTTGAGATACGGTCCTTTTCTTCTAAGCACTCCATGTTGGAGATACATCCCTGTTCCTCTAAACAAACAGTAGGCAAGGTGGCGGAAGTATTGTATGTCAATAAACAGATGAAACACTGTACATGACCCCACCACCTCTAGATGTTTTCCTGTTACAGGTGGCGGTAGTATCGTGTGACGATAGATAGAAGTATGTACAGGACCCCACCACCTCTAGATGTTTTCCTGTCACAGGTGGCGGTAGTATCGTGTGACGATAGATAGAAGTATGTACAGGACCCCACCACCTCTAGATGTTTTCCTGTCACAGGTGGCAGTAGTATCCTGTGTCGATAGACAGAAGAAGAAGCTCTGTATAGGACCCCACCACCTCTAGGTGTTTTCCTGTCGCAAACTTGATGTTCCTAAAAGCTATAACACAGACTTTAACATAGAAGATCCTAGAAATTTCACCAGGAATTTATTTACCTTCTTTTTCTTCGACCTCCTCAATTTCCTCCCCCTCCTCGTCTGGACTCTGTCTCAGGTCCGGAGTCTGGTCAGGGGAGGAAGCAGGTTTTAAATAGTGATGAGACACCATAAACTTGAAAGTCGGCAAATGTGATCTCTTCCGTTTTCTCTATCCAGGTTCCATTGTTCTGATCAGCCTGAAATAAGAGAAAGCTTGTGTAATGTACAGATATATTTCAGAAATGTAAGTTTTGCTTACAAAAATTTCTCATGTACATGCATGTACACCCTTCAGAGAACAATACATTGGTATCATTAACACTCATTTCCAATTAGCACTATTAAATCAGGACTATTTAGTGACATATATTAACCCTTTTGTAGAATATGATACTTGTACAAGAGGTTTGGTGTATCTAACTTTATTACACGTATAAATAAAATGACATGACCCAGGCATTAAACCCCTCGGGACAGGATGGGACCCTAGGATCAATCCTAGTACTAGAATATTGTAGCTATTCAAGATATGATCTAGGCACTCCAGTCAATCAGGATGTCATACTCACCATGGTGACAGGATGTTGTACTCACCTTGGTGACAGGATGTCATACTCACCTTGGTGACAGGATGTCATACTCACCTTGGTGACAGGATGTCATACTCACCTTGGTGACAGGATGTCATACTCACCATGGTGACAGGATGTCATACTCACCATGGTGACAGGATGTCATATTCACCTTGGTGACAGGATGTCATACTCACCATGGTGACAGGATGTCATACTCACCTTGGTGACAGGATGTCATACTCACCTTGGTGACAGGATGTTGTACTCACTATGGTGACAGGATGTCAAACTCACCTTAGTGACAGGATGTCATATTCACCTTGGTGACAGGATGTCATACTCACCTTGGTGACAGGATGCCCTACTCACCTTGGTGACATGATGTCCTACTCACCATGGTGACAGATGTCCTACTCACCTTGGTGACAGGATGTCATACTCACCATGGTGACAGGATGTCATACTCACCATGGTGACAGGATGTCCTACTCACCTTGGTGACAGGATGTCCTACTCACCATGGTGACAGATGTCCTACTCACCTTGGTGACAGGATGTCATACTCACCATGGTGACAGGATGTCATACTCACCTTGGTGACATGATGTCCTACTCACCATGGTGACAGATGTCATACTCACCTTAGTGACAGGATGTCATACTCACCATGGTGACAGGATGTTGTACTCACCTTGGTGACAGGATGTTGTACTCACCATGGTGACAGGATGTCAAATTCACCATGGTGACAGGATGTTGTACTCACCTTGGTGACAGGATGCCGTGGCTGAACACTGACTAGTTTCCACTCGTGAAGAATTTCTTCCAATCTGGCCACAAACCTAAAACCATGGATGCATGTAATTAGTGTACACAAACCTAAAACCATGGGTTACACAAACCTAAAACCAGTGGCGCACAAATTATGTTACTTGTGACCTTTGACCCAGGGACATTGACCTTTGACCAATGCAAGAGGCATTGCCTTTGGTCAGTTGACTCCATGTTAAATTCCAACAAACATTGTTTCGCAGCTATAGTATCATCACAAAATGATGATAATTAAAAAAAATAAAAATTTGACCTTGATTTTTAACCCAGTGAATTTGATCTTTGACCTGGTAGTTAGATCAGTTGACTTTTTGTTTACTAGGTAAATTGTGACCAACGTTGCTTTATAGTGTCATCACAAAATGTTCATCAATGAAAAAATACAATATTTGACCTTGACCTTGATATTTGACCTCAACGTGTATTTTTGTGAACTGAACATCTTGACCAAACTTCAAGTACACTGTAAACCGGTCGATGAATACTAAAGTTATCATGCTAGGAACAATATTTATGGATGGACGGACAGACAGAACTATTATTATTGTATATTCTGTATATAGGGCGTCTGTATCTCCGATACCAATTCCTAAATATATGACTATACCAACCTCTCCCATTCTGAGGCGGTCGTAAAATCTGTGATTTCAAACACGTCTGCATCCTGAAATAAATTCCAACAGAAACATTGAACAATGTTAAAACACAGGCAATCAAATGTCTGTCACATCAAGAGAGACAGGTTCTTGACACTGGACATCACAAAAAGATTGACTGACAAACATGAATCACAAAATTCAAGATTACCTGACAACCATGAATCACTAAATTCAAGATTAATCGACAACCATGAATGCCATTATGTAAAATTCTCAATTTTTATTTTTGTTTATCTATTTTCATATTAATGTATGTCGGCCCATTGAATGTGTATTATTTGATTAAATATTGAAACTCACTTCCCAAACCAATTTCTGAAAATATTGATGTATGTAACATGTTTATATTGGTTTCATACTATATCAGTCAACAGTCAGTCAAACCCCCCCCCCCCCCCCCCCCCCCCCCCCCACCCCCCCCACCAATGTGTTGGGACCACCTGTATTTATCCCTTCTTATAATAAAATGTATTTTTTTCATAGACTGGACACTTGTTGTTTTATAATTGTTTATATGTTCAAGTTCAAGTTCAAGTTTTATTTTATTTGAGTGTCACATGTCAATACAATACTTGATTAAAAAATGTACATAAGAACAATAAAATACATATTGACATCCAGCCATTATTGGCTTATGAGACACTAATTACGAATAAAATCTATTAAAAGCTATCACTTATGCTATCCGTTATTGTTAAATTATACAATGATTAAAATATATAGATTATCAATGTCACATACTTATTTTTGGAGTTCAGAGACTAACACTAGTCTGTAATAGGTATGGTATTATCAGGCTACACATGAGCCTTGAATTAATTAGTAAATAATTGTACTGCATATTAATGAGCAAATTGCTCATCTTAATAATTAATTAAATTTCACACTGGATATATGAAAGTTACAACTGTACCATCCTATAGTGTGGAACATGGTTAGTCTCCAACCCTCATATATACAAAATACAAGATATTACTTTCAGGAGAATTAAACATACTATAACAATGCTGTTGGTATATATTTCCTGCATTTGTACGTATTAAAAATGGTAGCTGCTAATATAAGCTATCAGAAATGCTATCCATTATCATTGATATCTACAATGATTAAAATCTATCGATTATCATTTTATCAATATCACACTTATTTTGAGGTTCAGAGACTAACATTAGTCTGTAATGGTATTATCAGGCAACATACATCAGCCTTGAATTAAGTAAATACCATAATTGTACCGTATATCAACGAGCAAATTGCTCAACTTAGTAATTAATTAATTCCACAAAAACCATCATGTAGTGTAGAACATGGTTAGTCTCTGGCTAACCCTCATATATTACAGCATACAAGATATTACTTTTAGAAGAATTAAACATACCAGGGTTCACGCAGTATGATACATATACTATAACAATGCTATTGGCATATTTTTCCTGCGATTGTACATGTTAAAAATGGTAGATGCTAGAAAATGTGGCTCTGCACTCTGCATTATACAATTTAACTTTTCTGTATCACTCATATTATCAAAAGAGCCATTTTCCAACTGCATTTTGGTAAAAAGGCTATGCCTGATATCTGAATAAAAATCACAGCTTATTAAAAAAAATATGTGTCACACCTTAATGCACTAATATGGCACTAGGGTAATATATATAGACTACATGTAAACTTGTTGTGCCCCCCGGGCCCTTCCCCCTCCGAATGTACAGGTAATGGACAGAGCCCTTGCAATTGGCTACCTGTGGTTTTTACCTGTACAGCTGTAGTCAACCTTACTTGGCTACCTGTGATTTTTACCTGTATAACTGTAGTCTACCTTACCTGTCAATATGACTGAACTTGTTGTCTTAAAAAATTTGGTCTTATTAAATTAAATTTGTATTTTTATGTATTGAAATAAAATTGTACTTCTAAGTTCTATATTGTCAGCTCAAATCATTTATGAAGTGAGTTGTAAACATGAAAAAAAAAATTACTTACTCAAACAAATTTTAATTTGATGAAAAATTTCAAAATGTTCAACTTAGTAATTGGCAGTAATTTAAAAACAAGAATACATCTAATTCTATGTCTCATCTGTCCCGATTTGTCAGTAAGTAACCCCCACCCCCCAGCCCACAAAAGAAACCCAACAAACCTCACTAATAAACTGATAGTATTGAAACACTAAATGTGTTACTGACATGTGTAAATATTGATTGATTACAAAGAAATAACAAATTCACCTGGAAAGTGAGAAGAAAACAACAAATTAGATATATTTACATTAAACTATCATAGAACTTAAATTGTTCGAAGTTGACCATTAACTAATTTTCAAGTCAGTTGTAATCCCAAAATATGCAAAAATAGGGTGTGATGAGATGTCCATATATTCCAGGTTTGGTCACCAGCTAGAGTGTATCAATACTTTTTGAGAAACTAGACTTAGAGCAAGGGTAAGTAATTTCGCACAGTACGTAAATTCACACACCTGACGATTTTTTGCGTTTTTCCTCCAAGCGGTCGAGGACTGTGTTTTTTGTTTATATGTTGACTAATGGCAACCTTTAGTGGAACATTTGCCGTTTTAAGTACATCTTTTCAAATTAAGTTCGTTTTGAAAACAAATTTTAACTGATACGACTCTCGTCCGATAAAATGGATACCAGATTATCAAATATTTTATTTAAAATAATCCCAGTTGTTGATTGGCATGTGACTTTGCAAATATTTAAGGAAAATATCATTTGATCAGATAATAAACAAAACTTGTTACAAATCCACCAAGTATAACTAATAACAGCGCTGACCTGCAGACACCCAGTCATTTTCACCACCTTGTTTACATTACCTCCGTAGGGAGCGGTCATTATTTAAAGCAAAAATGGCGATAAATTGACACTTTCCAATTTTACATTATTTTGTTTTTAAAGATTTTTTTAATCATATCATTGGGCTTTATCTTAGTTTAGGATGTTGTTTGTCTACAAAATGGTTGAAAACTATTTTTACCAACAAAATTAAAGAAGTTAGATGGGTGTGCGAAATTACGTACCCCCAATCTAACATTTTAGTATAATTTTCCAGCATCCCATCATTAATTACATGAAGCTAAGCACACAAACCTAAACCACAATATAATTGGTATTCCACCCATTAAAAGTATGTGTCTAGCTGTGTATGGTATAAAAAAGGAAAGAAATATTGATACATCTCTACCAGCCAGACAGCTTTTAATGTCAATTGTGCAAAATCATTGTACCATATAGGTTACCTATGATTATCAGTCACCAGGTGTGCCAGTCACAACACCTAGCAAGATCTCCTCCTCTAGACCTATTACTCCCATCCACAACATGCTGTACAGTGATGTACTTAGTTTTGTTTACCTGGCCTAATTAGTTACCTAAGTTTACCTGTCATCATCCTTTATTGTTCTAACCGAACCAGGGACATACCTGACTGAACCAATCAATACATTATCTGCATTGTATATTTGCCTGGACAGATGTCACCCTGGAACTACCCTTAACTGGCCCCTGGGCATGAGCATCGTCGGTTTTACCTGTAACTAACATATCCTCGATACGAGTATAGTACTGTACATTTCTGGGCAAGTTTATTATCAAATGCTGAGAACTTAATCTCAGATAACAAATCAACATTATTGATATAATCATTTTACCTAGCACTACATCCAGCATATTCCCCTGGTGATTCTTGAAGAAAATAAATATCACTATGTACCCTTTGGTCTGGTTCTACTCTAAGGCCTCATGATCAGTTATTACCATACCAAAGAAATCAAACGACTGCAAAATTTGGATCTAAAATGGGCCAGGTGCAATTCTTTTTAGATGCTAACGAAACCACATCGAGTGTTTTTCTTCTCCAGTAAGGTTGCAGAATTAAGATTGAATGTTTAAATAATGTGTACTCTGTGTAATAAATATCACAACAAGAATTCGTGTGGCCATTTACACGTAATCATTTCCTCTGCCTACTTACCTCATCAGCAGCCATGTCGAACCTTTCGGATGCTTGTTTTTCTATTATTCGGAACACCTCGGTCTTTTAAAATCTATGGGTGCGGAGACGGATTGAATAAAAGACAGACGGAACAGTATTTTTTTGCGGACGCTGATTTACGCCCAGAATAATCCTTGTATAACAGTTAAGCTTTGCATTTGAATGGAATTTATTTCATTTACTGTTTAACAGTATACATACTTTTCCTTCTCTTGATAATAATTGTTATTCTTTTTTATTTTTTTTTGCATCGCTTCAAATATGAATGTCTTTTTTTTCTGTGAAGGTAGAATCTAGATCAATACAGAGTTTGTGGAGACAATTCTTTTTTTTTTAGTTCACCACCATCATTCTCGGCCCAATCAACTGTCAAGCTATAGCTATATATTGACAAAGTGTAACAAAGGGGAGTAACTCTGATAGATCAGAATGACCATCAACAGATGGAGGGCTACTTTTTCACCAACATTTTTTTCGGCATAGCCGTCTAATTTTGTTTTGGCCCCGGATATGACGCGACAGGTGGCGTTATTGGTCAAGATGAAGTATGTGATTGGTCAATGTAGCAGTCAATGCAAAATGCAGATATGCAGTTAAAAACGAAACAAAGTTAAGATTGAATGCAAGCTGAATAAGTGGATGCATCTTTTCAAATGACATATTAATGAAATCATATTCCTGATTCAAATGCAGTCTTATTATTACCAAACATGATTCAAACTGATCTAATTTTGTTATCCGTGCTGAAACGCATTAGTTCGTTGATTTATTTCACCTGCGGTATTATAACCACCAGCATTAAAACTATGCCGTTTATCTTTTTTAAAGATATTTCTTGTTTCGTCTGTGGTGACCTGTCCTCCAGTCCGTCTGTCCATAAACAATTCCTGTTACAACATTCCTCATAAAGTACTGTAAGGATCGTTCTCATTTTTTTTTCGACATAGCCGTCTAATTTTGTTTTGGCCCCGGATATGTCAATGCAAAATGCAGATATACAGTTAAAAATGAAACAAAGTTAAAGGGACCTCACGGTAAACCAATATTTATTTTGTATTTTTCATCATATTATTGGGTATATCTTTTTAAAAAATAACCTTCTGAACAATAACCATTCGAATTCGATGATGTAGGCCTATGTACATAAAAACATCAATTATCAATTATTAAAAGGTTATCAAACAATCTAAATATGCAAAAATTTTGTGACATATACGATAAACGCATGTGCACAACAAACTAAAACACATGGAAACAAAAATGGCTTCCAATGTGAATCGACTGCGGTTGAAAACGATAACAGCTTCCGCAATGAAGAGAATAATAGGAAAATGGGTCAAACACAATCCTAGAATTAAACTTGGGAAGCAGTACAATAGACTGTAACAGTTCAAACATGAAAACAGCAGTAATACGGACGCCGCTCGTATTCTGCTTGATTGTTTGATAGTAGGTCATGACAATCTCGGTAATATTTACACAAACTCGGTAAGATTTCCACAAACTCGATAAGATTTCCACAAACTCTGTAATGGTTCCACAAACTCGGTAATATTTATACAGTCTGTACCAGTACATCGCTACTGTCACTATACTGTATGAACAATGTTTACACTTATTTACACATAAATATGTGTGCCGTAATAATATATACAGAACATGTTATTTAACATTTAAACCACTGTATAATATCGTTATCCAACTAACCCAGATGGAATATATATATCGCCTTGTAAACTATCGTGTGTTTGTGCTGCCACGATTTCAAAACAGTCATGTAATGATTTAAAAATAATTTCCGCGCTAAATTTAGAGGGGGATTCCCAACTAAATCGAGTGATCAAGCTGGACATAGGGATTGACTGTGAACATTGGGACAGCACAGAAACACATTCAGTGAAAATTGCAACGTTTTTACCTTGATGTCCCTTTTAAATTGAATGCAAGCTGAATAAGTGGATGCATCTATTCAAATGACACATTTGCAGTCTTATTATCACCAAAAATGATTCAAACTGATATAATTTTGTTATCCGTGCTGAAACTGCGCATTTATTAATTACAATGTAGTTCGTTAACTTATTTCACCAGTAGTTTTACATTATAACCACCAGCATTAAAACTATGCCGTTTATCTTTTTTGAAGATATTTCTTGTTTGTATTAATTTTATTTTTTCAAGTTTTTCAGCAAAGTATAATACAAAAATATAACAGCATACACTCGCACATGAAATCATCATCATCATCATCATCATCATCATCATCATCGTCATCATCATCATTCAATATAACATCATTTCCATGCTATACATTCACTTACACGTGCTAATTCATAATTATTTGACATAGTGACCAAAATCACTATCGTCATCACACCTATACATACATAATTAAGTCATCATCGTCATCCTCAACCTCATCATCATCATCATCATCATCATCGTCGTCATCATCATCATCATCATCATCATCAGTTCTCAAATTTTATATGAAGGTTTCCCATGGTCCCTATAAGTTGTGCATTTACATATTGAATTTTGAGACTAAATTGTCGAAAACATATTGAATTTTGACAGGTTAAAAATTGTTACCTTTATTCCACTATATCAAGTGAGAAAGTACTGTATGGATCTTTCTAATGTAATCTGAACTGAATGACCAGTGAGCTGATGTAATGATCTGATCAATGCCAATCATCCATCAACTGATACAGTGTTTACAGAGTCAAAGTCTAGATAACGAACATCTATTTTTAATTAGATTGCTTTTCCTCAAATCACTACTTGTCATGAAGGAGTGAATGGATGTTGACCAAATTTGGTCGGAAACATCTATGGGGAAAAGGGAACAAATTTTGTATAAATGGTGGGAAAGTCTCATTGGGAAAATAAAAGGAATATAAAATACTTTATTGAGCTTGACCAAGTCTTTTCCCTTTGCTGAAGAGGTATAAAAAGGGGGTATAGCTCCTCAGAAGCCTTAGGGTGGCCCGATCCCAACAAGGGAAATAGAGCAAATTCTTTAAAATCAACGTTCTTTGGTAATAATGAAAGGATTTGGTCCCTATGTGGTCTGAAGCATCCTTTGCTGAAGAGGAACTAATTTTGTATAAATTGTAAGTCTGACTCACCAGGGGCCTGAGGGGCAGATCCCATTAGGGAGAATATCGCAAATTCTTTTAAATCCTAGCGCTTCTTCTGTAGAAATATAGAGAGTTTTGCCATAATCAAAGTTTCAAAACTGCAAAATTCAGGTAAACGATACATGCCTTCTGGGCCTCTTATTTCTGTGTACATATGTAAATGCAAAATGCCTGTTTTTGTAGATGTTGAATATGTATGTTTTGGTGGAGGCGGATGACAGGTTTTTTTGTTGGGTTGGACAATGTGTGTTTTCATGGGGGTGGATGATGTATGTTTTGGTGGGGGTGGATATTGTGACGTGTTTTGGTGGAGGTGGACAATGTGTTTTTGGTGGAGATGGAATGATGCTTTTTTTCAAGGTTGAAGATGTGTGCTGTGTGGAGGTGAATGGTGTGCCTTTTGTCAAATTCATGTTTTGGTAGAAGTAGAAAATGTCTGTTTTTGTTGAGGTTGATGATTTTGACTTCTTTTTATTTACTGCTTTTATATCAACTTAATGTTTCCTTAACTGCACAGCTGGCTCTCTAAGCGGAAATCCTATCACAGATTTTCTCTTGTAACTAAAAACTTCCTCACATGTCAAAAGAAGCAGTAAGTGTATCTGCTATTCAACTGATACCAACATCTGTGTGGAAACCTATTCCACTGATACCAACATCTGTGTGGATATCTATTCCACTGATACTAACATCTGTGTGGAAACCTATTCCACCGATACCAACATCTGTGTGGATATCTATTCCACCGATACCAACATCTGTGTGGATATCTATTCCACTGATACCAACATCCGTGTGGATACCTATTCCACTGATACCAACATCTGTGTGGATACCTATTCCACTGATACCAACATCTGTGTGGATACCTATTCCACTGATACCAACATCTGTGTGGATACCTATTCCACTGATACTAACATGTGTGGATACCTATTCCACTGATACCAACATCTGTGTGGATACCTATTCCACTGATACTAACATCTGTGTGGATACCTATTCCACTCATACCAACATCTGTGTGGATACCTATTCCACTGATACTAACATCTGTGTGGATATCTATTCCACTGATACTAACATCTGTGTGGATACCTATTCCACTGATACTAACATGTGTGGATACCTATTCCACTAATACCAACATCTGTGTGGATACCTATTCCACTGATACCAACATCTGTGTGTATACCTATTCCACTGATACCAACATGTGTGGATATCTATTCCACTGATACCAACATCTGTGTGGATACCTATTCAACTGATACTAACATGTGTGGATATCTATTCCACTAATACCAACATCTGTGTGGATACCTATTCCACTGATACTATGTGTGGATATCTATTCCACTGATACCAACATCTGTGTGGATACCTATTCCACTGATACCAACATCTGTGTGGATACCTATTCCACTGATACCAGCATATGTGTGGATACCTATTCCACTGATACCAACATCTGTGTGGATATCTATTCCACTGATACCAACATCTGTGTGGATATCTATTCCACTGATACCAACATCTGTGTGGATATCTATTCCACTGATACCAACATCTGTGTGGATACCTATTCCACTGATACTAACATCTGTGTGGATATCTATTACACTCATACCAACATCTGTGTGGATACCTATTCCACTGATACCAACATCTGTGTGGATATCTATTCCACTGATACCAACATCTGTGTGGATATCTATTACACTCATACCAACATCTGTGTGGATACCTATTCCACTGATACCAACATCTGTGTGGATACCTATTCCACTGATACCAACATCTGTGTGGATACCTATTCCACTGATACCAACATCTGTGTGGATACCTATTCCACTTATACTAACATGTGTGGATACCTATTCCACTGATACCAACATCTGTGTGGATACCTATTCCACTGATACCAACATCTGTGTGGATACCTATTCCACTGATACCAACATCTGTGTGGATACATATTCCACTGATACCAACATCTGTGTGGATATCTATTCCACTGATACTAACATCTGTGTGGATACCTATTCCACTGATACCAACATCTGTGTGGATGATTATTCCACTGATACCAACATCTGTGTGGATACCTATTCCACTGATACCAACATCTGTGTGGATACCTATTCCACTGATACCAACATCTGTGTGGATACCTATTCCACTGATACCAACATCTGTGTGGATACCTATTCCACTGATACCAACATCTGTGGATACCTATTCCACTGATACCAACATCTGTGTGGATACCTATTCCACTGATACCAACATCTGTGTGGATACCTATTCCACTGATACCAACATCTGTGTGGATATCTATTCCACTGATACTAACATCTGTGTGGATACCTATTCCACTGATACCAACATCTGTGTGGATACCTATTCCACTGATACCAACATGTGTGGATATATATTCCACTGATACCAACATCTGTGTGGATACCTATTCCACTGATACTAACATCTGTGTGGATACCTATTCCACTGATACCAACATCTGTGTGGATACCTATTCCACTGATACCAACATCTGTGTGGATACCTATTCCACTGATACTAACATGTGTGGATATCTATTCCACTGATACCAACATCTGTGTGGATACCTATTCCACTGATACCAACATCTGTGTGGATACCTATTCCACTGATACCAACATCTGTGTGGATACCTATTCCACTGATACCAACATCTGTGTGGATATCTATTCCACTGATACCAACATCTGTGTGGATACCTATTCCACTGATACCAACATCTGTGTGGATATCTATTCCACTGATACTAACATCTGTGTGGATACCTATTCCACTGATACCAACATCTGTGTGGATACCTATTCCACTGATACCAACATCTGTGTGGATATCTATTCCACTGATACTAACATGTGTGGATATCTATTCCACTGATACCAACATCTGTGTGGATACCTATTCCACTGATACCAACATCTGTGTGGATACCTATTCCACTGATACCAACATCTGTGTGGATATCTATTCCACTGATACCAACATCTGTGTGGATACCTATTCCACTGATACCAACATCTGTGTGGATACCTATTCCACTGATACCAACATCTGTGTGGATATCTATTCCACTGATACCAACATCTGTGTGGATATCTATTCCACTGATACCAACATCTGTGTGGATATCTATTCCACTGATACCAACATCTGTGTGGATACCTATTCCACTGATACTAACATCTGTGTGGATATCTATTACACTCATACCAACATCTGTGTGGATACCTATTCCACTGATACCAACATCTGTGTGGATATCTATTCCACTGATACCAACATCTGTGTGGATATCTATTACACTCATACCAACATCTGTGTGGATACCTATTCCACTGATACCAACATCTGTGTGGATACCTATTCCACTGATACCAACATCTGTGTGGATACCTATTCCACTGATACCAACATCTGTGTGGATATCTATTCCACTTATACTAACATGTGTGGATACCTATTCCACTGATACCAACATCTGTGTGGATACCTATTCCACTGATACCAACATCTGTGTGGATACCTATTCCACTGATACCAACATCTGTGTGGATACATATTCCACTGATACCAACATCTGTGTGGATATCTATTCCACTGATACTAACATCTGTGTGGATACCTATTCCACTGATACCAACATCTGTGTGGATACCTATTCCACTGATACCAACATCTGTGGATACCTATTCCACTGATACCAACATCTGTGTGGATACCTATTCCACTGATACCAACATCTGTGTGGATACCTATTCCACTGATACCAACATCTGTGTGGATACCTATTCCACTGATACCAACATCTGTGGATACCTATTCCACTGATACCAACATCTGTGTGGATACCTATTCCACTGATACCAACATCTGTGTGGATACCTATTCCACTGATACCAACATCTGTGTGGATATCTATTCCACTGATACTAACATCTGTGTGGATACCTATTCCACTGATACCAACATCTGTGTGGATACCTATTCCACTGATACCAACATGTGTGGATATCTATTCCACTGATACCAACATCTGTGTGGATACCTATTCCACTGATACTAACATCTGTGTGGATACCTATTCCACTGATACCAACATCTGTGTGGATACCTATTCCACTGATACCAACATCTGTGTGGATATCTATTCCACTGATACTAACATGTGTGGATATCTATTCCACTGATACCAACATCTGTGTGGATACCTATTCCACTGATACCAACATCTGTGTGGATACCTATTCCACTGATACCAACATCTGTGTGGATACCTATTCCACTGATACCAACATCTGTGTGGATATCTATTCCACTGATACCAACATCTGTGTGGATACCTATTCCACTGATACCAACATCTGTGTGGATATCTATTCCACTGATACTAACATCTGTGTGGATACCTATTCCACTGATACCAACATCTGTGTGGATACCTATTCCACTGATACCAACATCTGTGTGGATATCTATTCCACTGATACTAACATGTGTGGATATCTATTCCACTGATACCAACATCTGTGTGGATACCTATTCCACTGATACCAACATCTGTGTGGATACCTATTCCACTGATACCAACATCTGTGTGGATATCTATTCCACTGATACCAACATCTGTGTGGATACCTATTCCACTGATACCAACATCTGTGTGGATATCTATTCCACTGATACCAACATCTGTGTGGATATCTATTCCACTGATACTAACATCTGTTCGGATATCTATTCCACTGATACCAACATCTGTGTGGAAACCTATTCCACTGATACCAACATCTGTGTGGATATCTATTCCACTGATACCTACATCTGTGTGGATACCTATTCCACTGATACCAACATCTGTGTGGATACCTATTCCACTGATACCAACATCTGTGTGGATACCTATTCCACTGATACCAACATGTGTGGATATCTATTCCACTGATACCAACATCTGTGTGGATATCTATTCCACTGATACCAACATCTGTGTGGATATCTATTCCACTGATACCAACATCTGTGTGGATATCTATTCCACTGATACCAACATCTGTGTGGATATCTATTCCACTGATACCAACATCTGTGTGGATACCTATTCCACTGATACCAACATCTGTGTGGATACCTATTCCACTGATACCAACATCTGTGTGGATACCTATTCCACTGATACTAACATCTGTGTGGATATCTATTCCACTGATACCAACATCTGTGTGGAAACCTATTCCACTGATACCAACATCTGTGTGGATACCTATTCCACTGATACTAACATCTGTGTGGATACCTATTCCACTGATACCAACATCTGTGTGGATACCTATTCCACTTATACCAACATCTGTGTGGAGACCTATTCCACTGATACCAACATCTGTGTGGATATCTATTCCACTAATACCAACATCTGTGTGGATACCTATTCCACTGATACCAACATCTGTGTGGATAACTATTCCACTGATACCAACATCTGTGTGGAAACCTATTCCACTGATACCAACATCTGTGTTGATATCTATTCCACTGATACTAACATCTGTGTGGATACCTATTCCACTGATACCAACATCTGTGTGGATATCTATTCCACTGATACCAACATCTGTGTGGATATCTATTCCACTGATACCAACATCTGTGTGGATACCTATTCCACGGATACCAACATCTGTGTGCTACATCTGTGTGGATACCTATTCCACTGATACCAACATCTGTGTGTTACATCTGTGTGGATACCTATTCCACTGATACCAACATCTGTGTGGAGACCTATTCCACTGATAACATCTGTGTGGATACCTATTCCACTGATACCAACATCTGTGTGGATACCTATTCCACTGATACCAACATCTGTGTGGATACCTATTCCACGGATACCAACATCTGTGTGGATACCTATTCCACTGATACCAACATCTGTGTGGATACCTATTCCACTGATACTAACATGTGTGGATACCTATTCCACTGATACCAACATCTGTGTGGATACCTATTCCACTGATACCAACATCTTTGTGGATACCTATTCCACTGATACTAACATCTGTGTGGATATCTATTCCACTGATACCAACATCTGTGTGGATAACTATTCCACTGATACCAACATCTGTGTGGATACCTATTCCACCGATACCAACATCTGTGTGGATACCTATTCCACCGATACCAACATCTGTGTGGAAACCTATTCCACTGATACCTACATCTGTGTGGATACCTATTCCACTGATACCAACATCCGTGTGGAAACCTATTCCACCGATACCAACATCTGTGTGGATACCTATTCCACTGATACCAACATCTGTGTGGATACCTATTCCACGGATACCAACATCTGTGTGGATATCTATTCCACTGATACCAAAATCTGTGTGGATACCTATTCCACTGGTACAAACATCTGTGTGGATACCTATTCCACGGATACCAACATCTGTGTGGATACCTATTCCACGGATATCAACATCTGTGTGGATACCTATTCCACTGATACTAACATCTGTGTGGATACCTATTCCACTGATACCAACATCTGTGTGGATACCTATTCCACTGATACCAACATCTGTGTGGATATCTATTCCACTGATACCTACATCTGTGTGAATACCTATTCCACTGATACCAACATCTGTGTGGATATCTATTCCACTGATACCTACATCTGTGTGGATACCTATTCCACTGATACCAACATCTGTGTGGAGACCTATTCCACTGATAACATCTGTGTGGATATCTATTCCACTGATACCAATATCTGTGTGGATACCTATTCCACTGATACCAACATCTGTGTGGATATCTATTCCACTGATACCAACATCTGTGTGGATACCTATTCCACGGATACCAACATCTGTGTGCTACATCTGTGTGGATACCTATTCCACTGATACCAACATCTGTGTGCTACATCTGTGTGGATACCTATTCCACTGATACCAACATCTGTGTGGAGACCTATTCCACTGATAACATCTGTGTGGATACCTATTCCACTGATACCAACATCTGTGTGGATACCTATTCCACTGATACCAACATCTGTGTGGATACCTATTCCACGGATACCAACATCTGTGTGGATACCTATTCCACTGATACCAACATCTGTGTGGATACCTATTCCACTGATACCAACATCTGTGTGGATACCTATTCCACTGATACTAACATCTGTGTGGATATCTATTCCACTGATACCAACATCTGTGTGGAAACCTATTCCACTGATACCAACATCTGTGTGGATACCTATTCCACTGATACTAACATCTGTGTGGATACCTATTCCACTGATACCAACATCTGTGTGGATACCTATTCCACTGATACCAACATCCGTGTGGAGACCTATTCCACTGATACCAACATCTGTGTGGATATCTATTCCACTAATACCAACATCTGTGTGGATACCTATTCCACTGATACCAACATCTGTGTGGATAACTATTCCACTGATACCAACATCTGTGTGGAAACCTATTCCACTGATACCAACATCTGTGTGGATATCTATTCCACTGATACTAACATCTGTGTGGATACCTATTCCACTGATACCAACATCTGTGTGGATATCTATTCCACTGATACCAACATCTGTGTGGATATCTATTCCACTGATACCAACATCTGTGTGGATACCTATTCCACGGATACCAACATCTGTGTGCTACATCTGTGTGGATACCTATTCCACTGATACCAACATCTGTGTGCTACATCTGTGTGGATACCTATTCCACTGATACCAACATCTGTGTGGAGACCTATTCCACTGATAACATCTGTGTGGATACCTATTCCACTGATACCAACATCTGTGTGGATACCTATTCCACTGATACCAACATCTGTGTGGATACCTATTCCACTGATACCAACATCTGTGTGGATACCTATTCCACTGATACCATCTGTGTGGATACCTATTCCACTGATACTAACATGTGTGGATACCTATTCCACTGATACCAACATCTGTGTGGATACCTATTCCACTGATACCAACATCTGTGTGGATACCTATTCCACTGATACTAACATCTGTGTGGATATCTATTCCACTGATACCAACATCTGTGCGGATGATTATTCCACTGATACCAACATCTGTGTGGATACCTATTCCACTGATACCAACATCTGTGTGGATACCTATTCCACTGATACCAACATCTGTGTGGATAACTTATTCCACTGATACCTACATCTGTGTGGATACCTATTCCACTGATACCAACATCTGTGTGGATACCTATTCCACTGATACCAACATCTGTGTGGATACCTATTCCACTGATACCAACATCTGTGTGGATACCTATTCCACTGATACCAACATCTGTGTGGATATCTATTCCACTGATACCAACATCTGTGTGGATACCTATTCCACTGATACAAACATCTGTGTGGATACCTATTCCACTGATACCAACATCTGTGTGGATATCTATTCCACTGATACCAACATCTGTGTGGATACCTATTCCACTGATACCAACATCTGTGTGGATATCTATTCCACTGATACCAACATCTGTGTGGATACCTATTCCACTGATACCAACATCCGTGTGGATACCTATTCCACTGATACCAACATCTGTGTGGATACCTATTTCACCGATACCAACATGTGTGGATACCTATTCCACGGATACCAACATCTGTGTGGATACCTATTCCACTGATACCAACATCTGTGTGGATACCTATTTCACTGATACCAACATCTGTGTGGATACCTATTCCACGGATACCAACATCTGTGTGGATACCTATTCCACGGATATCAACATCTGTGTGGATACCTATTCCACTGATACCAACATCTGTGTGGATACCTATTCCACTGATACCAACATCTGTGTGGATATCTATTCCACTGATACCTACATCTGTGTGAATACCTATTCCACTGATACCAACATCTGTGTGGATATCTATTCCACTGATACCTACATCTGTGTGGATACCTATTCCACTGATACCAACATCTGTGTGGAGACCTATTCCACTGATAACATCTGTGTGGATATCTATTCCACTGATACCAATATCTGTGTGGATACCTATTCCACTGATACCAACATCTGTGTGGATATCTATTCCACTGATACCAACATCTGTGTGGATACCTATTCCACGGATACCAACATCTGTGTGCTACATCTGTGTGGATACCTATTCCACTGATACCAACATCTGTGTGCTACATCTGTGTGGATACCTATTCCACTGATACCAACACCTGTGTGGAGACCTATTCCACTGATAACATCTGTGTGGATACCTATTCCACTGATACCAACATCTGTGTGGATACCTATTCCACTGATACCAACATCTGTGTGGATACCTATTCCACGGATACCAACATCTGTGTGGATACCTATTCCACTGATACCAACATCTGTGTGGATACCTATTCCACTGATACCAACATCTGTGTGGATACCTATTCCACTGATACTAACATCTGTGTGGATATCTATTCCACTGATACCAACATCTGTGTGGAAACCTATTCCACTGATACCAACATCTGTGTGGATACCTATTCCACTGATACTAACATCTGTGTGGATACCTATTCCACTGATACCAACATCTGTGTGGATACCTATTCCACTTATACCAACATCCGTGTGGAGACCTATTCCACTGATACCAACATCTGTGTGGATATCTATTCCACTAGTACCAACATCTGTGTGGATACCTATTCCACTGATACCAACATCTGTGTGGATAACTATTCCACTGATACCAACATCTGTGTGGAAACCTATTCCACTGATACCAACATCTGTGTGGATATCTATTCCACTGATACTAACATCTGTGTGGATACCTATTCCACTGATACCAACATCTGTGTGGATACATATTCCACCGATACTAACATCTGTGTGGATATCTATTCCACTGATACCAACATATGTGTGGATACCTATTCCACTGATACCAACATCTGTGTGGATACATATTCCACCGATACTAACATCTGTGTGGATATCTATTCCACTAATACCAACATATGTGTGGATACCTATTCCACTGATACCAACATCTGTGTGGATACATATTCCACCGATACCAACATATGTGTGGATACCTATTCCACTGATACCAACATCTGTGTGGATACATATTCCACCGATACCAACATATGTGTGGATACCTATTCCACTGATACCAACATCTGTGTGGATACCTATTCCACTGATACCAACATCTGTGTGGATACCTATTCCACCGATACTAACATCTGTGTGGATATCTATTCCACTGATACCAACATCTCTGTGGATACCTATTCCACCGATACCAACATCTGTGTGAATACCTATTCCACTGATACCAACATTTGTGTGGATACCTATTCCACTGATACCAACATCTGTGTGGATAACTATTCCACTGATACCAACATTTGTGTGGATACCTATTCCACTAATACCAACATCTGTGTGGATACATATTCCACTGATACCAACATCTGTGTGGATATCTATTCCACTGATACCAGCATCTGTGTGGATACCTATTCCACTGATACCAGCATCTGTGTGGATACCTATTCCACTGATACCAACATCTGTGTGGATACCTATTCCACTGATACCAACATCTGTGTGTATATCTATTCCACTAATACCAACATATGTGTGGATACCTATTCCACTGATACCAACATCTGTGTGGATACCTATTCCACTGATACCAACATCTGTGTGGATACCTATTCCACCGATACTAACATCTGTGTGGATATCTATTCCACTGATACCAACATCTCTGTGGATACCTATTCCACCGATACCAACATCTGTGTGGATACCTATTCCACTGATACCAACATCTGTGTGGATATCTATTCCACAGATACCCACATCCGTGTGGATACCTATTCCACTGATACCAACATATCCTGTGAATATCTATTCCACTGATACCAACATCTGTGTGGATATCTATTCCACAGATACCAACATCTGTGTGGATATCTATTCCACTGATACCAACATCTGTGTGGATATCTATTCCACAGATACCAACATCTGTGTGGATATCTATTCCACAGATACCCACATCCGTGTGGATACCTATTCCACTGATACCAACATATCCTGTGAATATCTATTCCACTGATACTAACATCAACAAACATAAGTGTTAATGTATCTGATGTAGTTTTTCTTCTACTTTCCTAGAAGTACTGACATCACAAGATACCTATGCCATGATGTCTCCTGCAGCCTTGTTCTGGTTCAACATTGTAATATTGTCGGATTGAGAGTCGACTTCATTAGGAAAATCAGAAACAAATTAGTTTGCTAGAAAATCATTATTATTTTGAATTGTTTTGTTAATTTTACTGCTAATCAGAGCATGCTAGTTTTAATGAGCTTGGATTTCAAAAGATTGAAAAAGAAAAGAAACACTGCTTTCATGGTTAGCATGATTTGTGGATTTATTGAGCTTTATATATATATATATATGTTAGGAATGAAAAAAATGATTTATGTTTGACATATCATCATAAGTTACATAAGAATAAAGGAATATGGTTGAAACATATTTACAAATTTATTCTGTTGTAAAATAATAAGGACGGACAGATGACATGTATAAGGTAATCACATAAACCCTTGGATATTGAAGGTGTGTCTACAATTAATTGCATGAAAATATTATTACACTGTTTAATTAATCATAGATCATGGAATTTTATCAGATGTTTCTGTAATACATGTATGGATATTGGTAGTTAGAATCCACTTCCTGTACTGTAGATCTTCTGTAGAGGAATATGCATCATCTCGATCAGGTAACACAAGTTCGGTTCTGAAACAAAATTTCAATCAAGCTGTTTAGACTTGGAATATAAGAACATTTGTTTGAACTAAATTTGAATTTGAAATATTTGTGCAATTAATCAAGTTCATTTCAAAGTTCAATTACGTCAATCAGTACAACACACATGATTGTGTTTGAACTAAATTTGAATTGGAAATATCTGTGAAATTAATCAGTCCATTTCAACGTTTAATTACATTGATCAGTATGCTTGTAATTTTCTTCTATACAAATTTTAGGCAGAGACTGTGTTTCATCCACTGCCACAATTTCAGTTTTAGTAAAAGATATGATAATCTGGATATAAAAGATATGATAATCTGGATATAAAAGATCTGATAATCTGGATATAAAAGATATGATAATCTGGATATAAAAGATATGATAATCTGGATATAAAAGATATGATAATCTGGATATAAAAGATATGATAATCTGGATATAAAAGATCTGATAATCTGGATATAAAAGATCTGATAATCTGGATATAAAAGATATGATAATCTGGATATAAAAGATCTGATAATCTGGATATAAAAGATCTGATAATCTGGATATAAAAGATATGATAATCTGGATATAAAAGATCTGATAATCTGGATATAAAAGATATGATAATCTGGATATAAAAGATATGATAATCTGGATATAAAAGATATGATAATCTGGATATAAAAGATCTGATAATCTGGATATAAAAGATCTGATAATCTGGATATAAAAGATCTGATAATCTGGATATAAAAGATCTGATAATCTGGATATAAAAGATCTGATAATCTGGATATAAAAGATATGATAATCTGGATATAAAAGATCTGATAATCTGGATATAAAAGATATGATAATCTGGATATAAAAGATATGATAATCTGGATATAAAAGATATGATAATCTGGATATAAAAGATATGATAATCTGGATATAAAAGATATGATAATCTGGATATAAAAGATATGATAATCTGGATATAAAAGATCTGATAATCTGGATATAAAAGATATGATAATCTGGATATAAAAGATATGATAATCTGGATATAAAAGATATGATAATCTGGATATAAAAGATCTGATGATCTGGATATAAAAGATCTGATGATCAGCACTTAGAAGACTTCTATATATGTATGATTATACTTTTGAGTTTATATCGGAGAATCTAGAATGATGATCAAAACTGTTGTCAGTAAACAAAACCAAGGAGAAGAGTTCGGGCCATCACTACAATACCATGTAATGAATATCGTAACTCAGGGGCATTTTTTTGACAGGATATAATGTTATACAATTGTAACACATGTTTTATCTTATTATAATGGGGTTTTTGTGCTAGATTATGATTGTGATAATTGTACTTTCTATACACTGTTTTTATATGAAATAATTTTGGCACGCCAATTCATCAACGTGTGCCAAATAAGGTACGATTACAGTGTACCCACCATTTTCTGTTGTAATGAGACCGTGTCGAATCATGAAGTCCATTATGACTAACGCACTATTGGGTTTAAATTCTTCATCAATTATCATTTCTTTAATCTGTAAAACATGAAGAGTAATCAGGATTAAAAGATTACCATACTAGGACAAAATTTGCCTTGATAATGTAAAACAAGACAATTCAGTAAATTACAGTCCCCACCAGATGTGAAATTATTCCTAGAATGCAGAATCAAGAAAATGTACAGAAGGAAGGATGGACACAAGTATGGATGGAAGAACGGACAGAAGTATGGACAGTAGGATGGACAGCAGTATGGGTGGGAGGATGGACAGAAGTATAGACAGGAGGATGGACAGCAGCATGGGCAGAAGAATGGACATGAGGATGGACAGCAGTATGGAGGGGAGTATGGACAGCAGTATGGGTGAGAGGATGGACAAAAGGATGGACAGAAGTATGGGTGTGAGGATGGACCGAAGTATGGGTGTGAGGATGGACAGAAGTATGGGCGGGAGTATGGATAGAACTATGAGTGGGAGGATGGACAGAAGTATGGGAGAGAGGATGGACAGAAGTATGGGAGAGAGGATGGACAGAAGTATGGGCAGGAGTATGGACAGGAGTATGAGTGGGAGGATTGACAGAAGTATGGGTGGGAGGATGGACAGAAGTATGGGTGGGAGGATGGACAGAAGTATGAGTGGGATGATGGACAGAAGTATTAATGGGAGGATGGAGAGCAGTATGGGTGTGAGGATGGACAGCAGTATGGATGGGAGGATGGACAGAAGTATGGGAGAGAGGATGGACAGAAGTATTGGTGGGAGGATGGACAGCAGTATGGGTGTGAGGATGGACAGAAGTATGAGTGTGAGGATGGACAGAAGTATGGGTGGGAGGATGAACAGAAGTATGGGTGTAAGGATGGACAGAAGGATGGGTGAGAGGATAGACAGAAGTATGGGTGGGAGGATGGACAGAAGTACGGGTGTGAGGATTGACAGAAGTATGAGTAGGAGGATGGACAGAAGTATGGGTGTGAGGATGGACAGAAGTATGGGTGGGAGGATGGACAGAAGTATGGGTGGGAGGATGGACAGAAGTATGGGTGTGAGGATGGACAGAAGTATGGGTGGGAGGATGGACAGAAGTATGGGTGGGAGGATGGACAGAAGTATGGGTGAGAGGATGGACAGAAGTATGGGTGAGAGGATGGACAGAAGTATGGGTGGGAGGATGGACAGAAGTATGAGTGTGAGGATGGACAGAAGTATGGGAGAGAGGATGGACAGAAGTATGGGAGAGAGGATGGACAGAAGTATGGGTGGGAGGATGGACAGAAGTATGGGTGTGAGGATGGACAGAAGTATGGGTGGGAGGATTGACAGAAGTATGGGTGTGAGGATTGACAGAAGTATGAGTGGGAGGATGGACAGAAGTATGGGTGTGAGGATGGACAGAAGTATGGGTGACAGGATAGACAGAAGTATGGGTGGGAGGATGGACAGAAGTATGGGTGAGAGGATGGACAGCAGTATGTGTTGGAGGATGGACAGAAGTATGTGTGGGAGGATGGACAGAAGTATGTGGGGGAGGATGGATAGACATATGGACATGAGGATGGACAGCAGTATGGGTGGAAGGATGGACAGACATATGGGCGGACAGACTAATAATGAAAGATAAATGATGGCAAAACTTTCCCTGTACACTACAGTATATTAAAGTTGTCATGTCTATTTGTACATTTAACTAATGAAAAAATAAAACAAAAAAATCCTTTATATGCATTAACACTAGAGAAAAGATTTATGTTAAAGTTATATCAAATACATTCAAAATTATCTTAACAATTCTCAAGTACAATAATAGAGTAGTCTTTTAAAGGTAAAACTTGTAATACATTTAGATAGATGACAGTTGCATAGGTGCATACATTATGTAACCACACTTGCCAACTTTTTAAAATCCTCATGGGGAAGAAAGTGTGTGAGCGACATTTTTGACCGGACAAAAACTAAGGGGTGATAATTTGCTATTGGAAAATAACTTCCCTGTATGAACAGTTACAAAAAATATATGCAAAATTGTATTATTTTTAATTATTTCTGGGAATTATTTATCATAACTCACTAATTAAGTTGTCTAAATAAAAGCATTTACTAAGACATTTATGAAAAGTATGTTGTAAGATAGATGTCAGTCAATGAATGTAAATTATCACATTCATTTATCAACTTAATCACCTTCTCCATGGACATCAATTCAAAATGGTCGACTTCTCCATCAGCATTAACAGGGATAAAAGTCTCCGGTAACAACATGTCAAATGTGAACTCGCATTCAGGGAAGATTCCCCTTTCATCTTCATAAATATAGCTAGAAATGAGAGAACAACTATTTACAAATGTACTCATACAGGAGAATAAAACGTCCACATTCAATTATTAATATAAGGAGAGCTCACAAAATGCTATCTCATAATTTTTAATCAAATATGTTAACAATAATGTTACATATGATGAACTTAATTCCTAAAGTATCATATATTTTAAAGGAAGTGCTAAAATCTTTTTAAAATGTCTCCAGGTTTTCACTTTTCAACTAATCTCTAGAAAACTTGGTTCTTACGTTACCAATGATTAAACAGTGTTTTTTATTGACATTTCAATTTTATTCATACATGAATACAATTTATGGGTCACTTTGTGACAGGTGCCATGACACTAGCTGTTCTGCCTGGTGGTACTTTTATTCCAATTACCCCTGTAGTCTCAAAATTAGACATACCCATGGAAGGACCACAGGGAAACACTTACAGATTTGTCAAGTACCATTTCAGAAATTACAATGATAGAAATAGTAAAGGATTTATTATTTGAAGATGAATGATGGATTGGCAAAGAACCATAGTTAAAAGGTAGTTATAAGTATTGAACTTAGGGTTTGGTTTGGTTTTGGTTTATTTTGTTTAACGCCCTATTAACAGACAGGGTCATTTAAGGACGTGCCAGGTTTTGGAGGTGGAGGAAAGCCGGAGTACCTGGAGAAATCCAACGACCTATGGTCAGTACCAGGCAACTTTCCCACGTAGGTTTCGAACTCGCAACCCAGAGGAGGAGGGCTAGTGATAAAGTGTTGGGACACCATAACAACTCATTATCCTGAGGAAGGAAATCCCCCCTGAGGAGTACGCAGTTACGAATATTACCGTATTTATTTTAAAATACGCTTCCTCATCTAGAGTCAAAATGTAGTAATGTATTTATCCTCAAATAAGCCCCCCTCCCCAAGTCTAAAAGTTTAGTACCATATTTATGGACCCCTTTTGGCCCTGGCCCTCAGCTCCATCATTTGTATTAATTTAAATCCCATCCACCTAGGGATTTAACCATTGAAATATAAATGTCATACATTGCTGAATACCAGAGAGGAAGCTGTTCATAGCATTATTGCCAAGTGGACCCTGTTTGGCCCCGCCGCTTAGGCCCCTGGTGGGGTCAGCCCCATCATCTGTATAATTTTGAATCCCAGCCACATAGAGATGCTTCCTAACAAATTCTGTTAAATTCTGATCAGTGGTTAAGAAGAGGAAGTCAATTGTTGATAGATGAACGTCGGATGCTGGATGTCAAGGTATGGCATAAGCTCACCTTGGTTCTATGGAAAAAGAGAGCTAATAAGTCCTCTCCCTTATTGTTATAGTTAAAAAAGAGTACCTTATTTATCCTGAAATAAGCCCCCCTCCCTAATGTTATAGTTAATTAGTACCTTATTTATCCTGAAATAAGCCCCTCTCCCTAATATTATAGTTAAGTATTTTATTTATCCTGAAATAAGCCCCCCTCCCTGATGTTATAGTTAAGTACCATATTTATCCTGAAATAAGCCCCCCTCCCAAATGTTATAGTTAAGTACCATATTTATCCTCAAATAAGCCCCCCTCCCTTTGTGTTATTGTGTTACACTTTTTTTAGATTACAATTTTCAAATTGATGATTCTGCAAAAATGCATTTATTTGAGAATCAAAATTGTCAATTTAGAAAGTGTTCTTTTTACCTGATACAACCTGTCTGATGAAGTCCTGAAAACATCTCCATGGGAACTGAAGCTTCCTCTTGACATTCCTTTATAGCACATTCTCGTACACCCAAACCTGAGCTCAGGCCACCAGCACACTGTCAACAAAAACAGACAATCTGTACAAAAACAACATTCCTTAGAATACAGATCCAACAAGGGTATTAGAAACATGGGTCTGTTATCAATGAGGTTCTGAGAGATATGTTTGTCTTACCATGTTATCAAGGAGACCCGGATATGTCTGTTTTGTCTTTGACCTCCGACCTACCCACATCATTAGCTGGCCATCTTTATGACAGTAACCGTTGATATGGACACCATATTCTACAGTTCCAAACAGACCTGTTATAATCAGACAATTACAACAGATACTCTTTTTATAATCTGATTTCAAATTATACAATTTTCAACTTTAGAAGTATGTCATCCTCTCAAAATTACTTTATATAAAATGTACAGGATTGTACTGGACCAGAGACATATATAGACTGAACTAATGAAATGCTGTTTCCTAACTGAAACTTTATGAGAGACTGAAATTTTCCAATACATTTGTACTTACTTTACCATCCTGACTATGACAAAGGGAGATAATTCTGTATTTTTTGTTGGTAAGTATGTAAATTAAAATGAAATGAACATCTGAGTGAGGACCATTGTCTTACAAAAATGATGCTAAATCTCAGGCAAAGAGTAACTTTGATCAAATAGAAACAAAAATAGGCTGTTGTTTATTTTTATACAATACCAACCTTTAAAAGGCAGAGTTTAACTTTATCCCAAAGACATTCCATCATGCTCCGTCTCTATTTTTTGGTTTTTACTCTCATAAGCTTTAAAGCATATTCTAATGATGCAGTTATTATTTTTCTTCATATGTTGTTGTTATTCAGATATCATATTTCAATTGTATTCAATTATTCAATTTTTATGACAGGTACATGTATATAAGTAAACTCATTAGTTAGCCAGTAGTTGCACAATCTTTCTCCTAAATTCCTGCTTCGATACAAAGTGAATTGTAAAAGGAACAGGTCGATGTGGCTTGTATATATAGTGTTAAATACGGTCTCTATCACTCGACTGACGAAGCATGCGTCTTTGGCTCAGGAGAAAGAGCTGTGGCTTATCATGGCGGAAACCCAGGTTCGATTCTTGTCGGGGCACTCTGCAGGAATGTGTTTTTCCCTGTTCTTTCACAATGGCACCCGAACATGAGGCCCCTGGCAGAATCAAACCGGGTCTCCGGCATGATAAGCCACCGCTCTACCTCCTGATCCAAAGAAGCATGCTCTGTCAGCTGAGTGACTGAGACCGTATTTAACACTATGCACAAGCCACACTGACCCGTGCCTTTTACAGATTTATAAGCTGTTAAACTGCTAATCTAGCTATCTAGAAATAACGTTGCATTCTATAATGATGTACAGGGGACGAAAAATGCAACAACCGGACCAGGACTCGAACCTGGGTCCTCTGAACTCTGGGCGGGTGCTCTTACCATTTGAGCTACCTGGATACTGCCGTTCAACCCAGTTAGGTTTTGCTACAATGTCAAATATATACTTTAGTGATAAGTTGTAAAACTTAAGCTAATAAAAGAAACTGAAACTGAAACTTACCAGTACCTGAGCGCTCGATGGCTAACAGTGGAACTTCAGCAAATGTGTGTCTGATATCATAAGTCTGGAAACACAGTTAACAATAGTTTAGAAGTAGCAACAGAGGCAAAGACAGAATAAGAAGAGGGTAAGGGAGGAAAAGAGGGACAGAAGGAAAAGAACAAACAAGATGACTATTTTGTATCCATCACGGGCAAATACACAGGGACATGGCACAATGTCCAACCTGTGGTCAATGTATAATGCATAAAATATATTCATAAATTACTCAGAATGATAAAACACTAAAGAACACTTCTTTTGGAAAAGGACATTAATTTGTAAAGAAGACATTTCATCAACTGCTGAGCAAGTAGTTCACATTACCAGTGTCATAGCATACATGGTTAATATGGTTAATTTCGAAAAGGGTAAATTTCGCAATTTCGATATGATAACATTACGCATGGGGGTAATTTTCGTGATTGTTTCAACTTTGTTTTGTGGTTCGGGATTACAAAAATTGATATCAAAATAATATGCATAGGGAAATGTTTGCGATCAAAAGGATTCCGTGTAATTAGCGTTAATTTCCCCCTCACGTAAATTTCCACATTTACAGTAGTGTCATCAAATAGGTGATAAGGAATCGATCCCAGAACCTGATTAAATTCTACTTGGCTGAGTCAGAAGCAGCTAGGATTAAAGCTACTAAGATTTTACCAGGCTGACATCAATTAATTGTTTTTCTGTCAGTCATGAAAACTATATCCCTGTACTGACCTCATTTCTCCATCCCCTGAGCGATAAAAAAACATCTTTTTGGCGCAGGTCCTCTAGTACTTTAGCAACAGCTGCTGTACGTTCATTCGCAGTCTTAAATGTGTCTTTTATAGATAGACTTTTCCTACTGGTCAACTCATCTGAACCAGAAATGACAAACACATCAGGGTAGTTGATGAGGTGTTTCCAAACATCTGGCTGAATCAGACCAACCTGACAACTGTGGACAAGGAAAGTGTGACATTCCGGTCTAGATGAACCTGAAAAAAGAAAGAATATCAGTAAAGTTATAGTGTTTTTCTTGTGTCATTTTAAGGAAATTTGATTCACCAATTTGGGAAAATTTTAAAATGCAAATTATGAATATTCCATTTAATTTTTTCTGTTCTTGTTTTTTTTTAAATATTAAACAATTGACACAGTTATATTGCCAGTAAAATGCAGTGATAATGTCAGATTAGCCATTTAAATTCATCACATTATCTCTCTCGATAAAGGGGTATTAATGTAATAAGTGTATTTAAAACAAAAAGAAAGTGATTTTAAAACAAACACTGGTATGACAATTATGACATGATGACATACCACAATATTAACGTGTTTGGTGGTACTTATGACACGGCTGTAACACTGTATGACATGACGACATACCACAATATTAACATGTCTGGTGGTACTTATGACACGGCTGTAACACTGTATGACATGATGACATACCACAATATTAACGTGTTTGGTGGTACTTATGACACGGCTGTAACACTGTATGACATGACGACATACCACAATATTAACATGTCTGGTGGTACTTATGACACAGCTGTAACACAGTATGACATGATGACATTATGACATACCACAATATTAACGTGTCTGGTGGTACTTATGACACGGCTGTAACACAGTATGACATGACGACATACCACAATATTAACATGTCTGGTGGTACTTATGACACGGCTGTAACACTGTATGACATGACGACATACCACAATATTAACATGTCTGGTGGTACTTATGACACGGCTGTAACACAGTATGACATACCACAATATTAATGTGTCTGGTGGTACTTATGACACGGCTGTAACACAGTATGACATGACGACATACCACAATATTAACATGTCTGGTGGTACTTATGACACGGCTGTAACATAGTATGACATGACGACATACCACAATATTAACGTGTCTGGTGATACTTATGACATGGCTGTAACACAGTATGACATGATGACATACCACAATATTAACGTGTTTGGTGGTACTTATGACACGGCTGTAACACAGTATGACATGATGACATACCACAATATTAACATGTCTGGTGATACTTATGACACAGCTGTAACACTGTATGACATGACGACATGACGACATACCACAATATTAACGTGTCTGGTGGTACTTATGACACGGCTGTAACACAGTATGACATGACGACATGACGACATACCACAATATTAACGTGTCTGGTGGTACTTATGACACAGCTTTAACATTGTATTGTACTTGAATGATGACATGTTCCACTTAAATACTGGCTTTTCATTCAACAACAGTCAATTTCCTTGATAGGTCGTTTGTACCTATGTACTGCTGAAGGACTAGGCCTATAAATCTAGAGGTAAATTTAAAGGAACTGTCAGCTGAGATTCAAATACATTTACGTACCGTATGCTTGTGTCTATATCAGTTGTAAAGTCGTAATACGGAAAGTGAAAGTAGAATTATTATTCTACATGTATTTTTACAGCAGTGCATTCGAAACCAGACAATGTTTTTTTTATGAAACATATATGTCCAAACGTTTATCAAGTGTTTAGCAATCACGTACCAGGCAAGATGAAGGAATTACATCTCTCTACCAGCTTTAGAAGACCTCTGGACAACTTCTCAAGTTTAGTAAGACCTGCCATGCTGTGTATAACGTGTACTGCTCAACAGGAAACTGAACACGGAACGGAGCACGGAGGAAAAGTTATGAAACTTCGGAAACGAAAACGGAGCGATATCTATTTAGCAGAAATGATCACCTGCTCGTAGACTATACTATATTGATATATTCTATACATTCTGAACACAAAAGCACGCACTTTGAAGTATGAACGTCAATAATTTCTTTATGATTTGATAAAACACTTTCATATATATACAGATATAACATTTCTACCAAAGGGACATAACTCACAAAATCCAATCACCTTAAACTATAATACGACCAAGTGCCCCGGAGGAATAAGCGTCTTCTGCTACATAGACGACACCTGCCATGCCACACAAAACTTAGTCGAATCTGGTTTAACGAGTCACACACCTCGTTTATACTGGATTCATTAACTTCATTCAAATTGGAATGGGGAATAGTAGAATCTAGTGAGAGTTGAAAAATCAAACGTTTTGATGGAAGACACGTTCTTAAGAGGTGCATATGATCATGATTAATCAAAAGATCTTTAGAGTTTTTTTCATTTCATTTTCACTTCTGGAGTAAACAGTATCCTACTAGGCCTGAAGCCCACTTTTATGAGAACGTTGATTATAAGGATTTGAATGAAGTTAATGAATCCAATATAAACGAGGTAGGTCAGCATCATTCTCACTATAAGGGATTCTGAATGATTTCAATACTGAAGATTGACTGGACGGCATTTCGTCTTTAGAAAAGCCGGACATGTACCCTGGTTGTTTATTGTATTACAAATTGAGTTTGAATCCCGAATCAAGATTCGATTTTTTTTGCTTGAGTTACGGCTCTTTGCACATAAACAAATTTCTTGATTAAATCGCTACCGCTTGCTACATCAATTTGTTACCTGCTATGTGGATTTGTCATTTTGGATTACAGTTTGATACTGACGAACCCTAGCTGTGTATATATCCCACTTTTTTCTTGCCGGAATTATGATACAGTACAATGCACGAGGAAAATTATCGTAATTAACAGTTTTCGGACCTTTCTCCACTTCCTCTAGCCATACCAAATAGAAACTTTGTATGTGGCTGTTAATTTATAGCAATGGATAACACTTGTATCACTATTAATACTCCATTTTTTGTTGTTGGAGTTATGGCCCTTTGGACAGCGGAATTGTCACAATCAAATAAACTGTTTTCCGTAATATCAATAGTTGGTGCAGGCTCAATTCTGATGCCGTTTTGTAGTTTCTTGTTAGAAGCTGCACGTGCTTTGTTTTTTTTACCTCATACATTTATCAATAAACTCTCCAAAAATAGTTGATCATGTATATTCAACTGCAACTCTATTAGTCTGGTATGTCATTCATAACTTACCGTATTTTTTTTTTTAATTTAGCCGTAACGACACCTATGCATTCATTGACATGTGACAATGATTGATAAACTTCCATTGAGCTAACTCTGTGTAAATTCACGAAGTCAAAAAATCTAGTCTCTACTGTTTAAGTGGGTGTCTTTTCCCCAATGTATAACATACCCGTATAACACGATATGGGCGAAACTCTTTATAAATATCAACTAGGTTATAATAATGAATAATTTCTAAAAAAAAAAAAAGAAAAAAAAAAGACCTTGGTGCTAGCATCATTGATCATTTTGTAACTGTTGTCATATTCTATATCAGGATTGATCACAAGATGAAAATCTCCACAAATGATTACGCTATCATTCCCGAAACTAAAAACCAGGTTCGTCTGAATTTGCATAGTATATCGTAATTAATGTAATATCAGTTTCAGTTCAACATCGATAACTAAAAAATAACTGTCAACAAGACTTTTCCTCTTACTTAACTTTAAAATTCAAAATTATTATCCAACAGAATTACAACACCACCAGCATTGGATTTCATAAAAGTAAAATAACATTCACATGCCCACTCATTTTGATTAACATTTTCATTTTCCTTAGGAAATTGAGTATCTTTTATAAAATATGTTTAATCGTGAACAGAGAGTTGTCATCAATGGTAAAAAATGTAATTCTTTTAATGCTAAGGCTGCTGGTCCACAGGGCTCTGTCCTCGAGCCTCTTTTATTTCTGATATACATAAACGATACCGTTAACGAATTATGGCCACGACCAAGTTATTCGCCGATGACATCTCTCTCTGCGTCACTGTTGATATTCCTAGAGTAAGCGCAGAAGTTCTTAATAGTGGTCTTGATAAAACTCATAACTGGTCGCAAAGATGGTTGGTAAAAAACAGAAACTCGTTAGTAGAATAATCATTCAACCCTTTCATCCTCCCTTAACCATGAACAATACTGAAATCTCTGAGGTTACTTTACACAAACACATACTAGTAGGTAATTTGCTCTCTGGAAATGGTTATTGGAATGAGCACTACTTATATATCTCTGAAGTATCCTGGTACATATATGTCTATAGATGTATATCTCTGAAGTATCCATGTACATATAGGTCTATAGATGTATATCTCTGAAGTATCCAGGTACATATACGTCTATAGATATATATCTCTGAAGTATCCAGGTACATATAGGTCTGTATCTGTAAGTATCCAGGTACATATAGGTTTATATCTGTAAGTATCCAGGTACATATATGTCTATAGATGTATATCTCTGAAGTATCCAGGTACATATAGGTCTGTATCTGTAAGTATCCAGGTACATATAGGTCTATATCTGTAAGTATCCAGGTACATATAGGTCTATATCTGTAAGTATCCAGGTACATATAGGTCTTTAGATGTATATCCCTGAAGTACCCGAGTACATATAGGTCTGTAGATTTTTACTCCTGAAGTATCTCTCTGATTCCATATGTAGGTCCATGTTGTGGGTATGTAATTCTGAAACTATCATACCAGAGCCATCTTGGATTTATGAGTGTTGCAGTAATCACCGTCTTTCTCAAATCAAATCAGATAGTCATCAGGAAGTCATCTTTAATATTTCTAATATTATTTCCGAGAAATTACTTCAAATTCAAGGTTTCCAATGGAG
The DNA here is from genome assembly GCF_902652985.1 of Pecten maximus. Classification (NCBI taxonomy): domain Eukaryota; kingdom Metazoa; phylum Mollusca; class Bivalvia; order Pectinida; family Pectinidae; genus Pecten; species Pecten maximus. Next base: position 26,380,671 of record NC_047033.1, read on the forward strand.
TTTAGGTGAGCATACTGAATTCCACCTAATAAATGGACTACCCTTTCAAGTGCAACCTCTATTTTTTCTTTGAAAGAGGATATGTATGTAATTAATTAAAGCCGAGTAATTATGTTAAGTCCACAAAAAGGCTAACTTCAGCAAGATATGTCAATTCTCTTGGCAAAAGATGTTCCAGAGAAATTCATATGGAAATAATGTTCTTGACAATATTTTTGTTAAGGGCACCATTGTTTTTTGTTTGTTTTGCGAGGTCTCCGCTTTTTAAAAAAAATTGTCTATTAGGTCATGGAAAGTGAATTTTGAAATCGATTGTAACAAGACGATTTGGGTCACCAGAAGAACAAACAACACAGTCAGATATATAGTTGTAAATATATATATTTTTCAATAGTCTTTTTGTGAATAGTATTTATACACAAACATTATCCTATATATACAAACAAAAGTCAATATAAACATGCACTACAATAGTCAATAGACCTATGTATACACATTCTCAAAAATCAGTAAATAATATAGAAACTGATTATATCATTTTGAATACCATTGTCTTCCATACATTCGTCACACTAGTGAAATTGAGGCTGAGGTGACCTACTTTATGTCTGTGTGGTTAATGGTCAGAACCAGAAGTTGACAACGAAGTCTGTCAACTATCAGTCAGTTCTAACACACTCCTATCTTAAACAGAGTTGTCCGACACTGATAACATTGTCAGTCTTGGCTAGCAGGCCCCTCAACATGTTTTTTAAGTCAGATACTAGAAAATCTGACATTCATACGAACTTTTCAAATATAATTGCACACATCCCAAACCATGTATTCCTCTCATACTCCCGTTTCTACGAAGAAAATTATAAAAAAAAAATCTTTGCATCCAAAAGAAAAGGCACTACCTCCCCTAGGCCCATTATATGTATAAGGGAGCCAAGAGACATACACTGCGCTCTATATTCTCTTGATTGATAGCATTTATAATTTCAGTCCTAATTTTTTTTTTTTTTTTTTCATTTAGATTTTCATTAAAAAAAAATCTTCCTTCAAAATGTCATAAAATAAGATAAGATTCTTCCAAAGTTTTTCTCAAATCTACAATATTCAGATAATGCGACCCTCACAATTCAGGACATGATTCACTTACACATTTAGAAACATTTTACTTGATTTTCACAAGAAATAATAAACTTTTTCACTTTGAATTAAAAAAAAAAAATCAGTTTGCGTCAAAACACATAGAAGCAGATGCATGGATGATGTTTGAACATTTCAGATCTTGCACAAAAAGCTGACAACAATTCATAATTTTAAAGGACGCTGACAATCTTACAAATCAGATCATTTTAATGGGATGATGACATCTTACATTTCAGATCATTTTAATGGGACGATGACATCTTACATTTCAGATCATTTTAATGGGACGATGACATCCTAATTTCAGATCGTTTTTGTGACTGATGACATCCTATATTTAGGATAATTTTCATGGGACGAAGACATCTTGCATTCAGCTTGTGTTAAATAAGACAGAGTGGATGGAATGTCAGTAAAAGCGTGCATATAAACAAATCACAGATGACATCGTAGCAGCGAAGAAAGGTTCTGAATGGCAGAAATAGATCCCATGTTTTAACTAGCTTTGCTACAGCTTTTGAAAGGTGAAGTTCAGACTTGTCACCATCACAATGGAAGAATAAGCTTAGTTGTAATTTCAGATCAGAAACGCAAGGTTATATCTAGTGTTGCTGTTTGGTTACATATATATATATATATTGAAAATAGTAAAAACCGACAGACATGAATTAGCACTTTCGCTCCATTATGGGAGCTCTGATCTTCAGACTGACTGTCGATTTTTACTATTTTCAATACATTTTCTTCCACAAGGAAACCATAATTTGTTTTAGTATGTATATATATATATATAATTAGAATGCTAATATTTTTGTCCGAGTTGGTTTGTAACAAAAAATGCATTCCTACATATAGATCTACTCCAAAAAAAATACCAGCATATCAAAAATTAATATAAATTGATGTTGCATCAGAGAAACAATGTAGTAGTCTTTGGCCCATCAAGACTGAGAGGAAACTTAAAAACATCATCTGAACACTTAGAAAATTAACAGGGCAGACAGACAGGTAAAGCTTTAACAGTTTTACCGTCATGACGTCCCTGAGACAACAAAATAAAGGAGTTACTGGTTTAGATCATAATTAAGTGATTATATATGGTACCAAATAAGTTCTACAAGATACTTAGACATGTAGAAAATGTTTATACATATTAGTTTTATGTCTATCGAGGGTTAATTACACCGAGTAGAAAATCTTAATGCCCATTCAAACATACTTAAGACTATGATTTAATATTACATACTGTACATACAACTTTTGGAAAGAGAGTTACCTCCCTTCATCTGTGAGAGCACTTTACTAAACTTTTGGCTGACCTTCACCTGAATTTGATTAATATTGTCTTATGTTAGTGACTTATATCGTGTGTAGCTGAGGTTTGACACGTACGTAATACAATATTCTTTTGTGTTTTTATATAAATGTGACGGGAGATATTTTGGGACAATTATTTGTTTATATAAAGACTTAACGAACAAAACACAATTTGGCATAATTTTGACAGCATCATAAAAAGAGAAAAGATATAGGTAAATATATTCAAATACCCGGGTATAACTGTTTACCTTATATAAAATTCCCTATAAACACATACTACAGAGCTATAAATCACTTCTGTGCGATATTTCACCTTAATTCCCGAGGCAACTAATTCAATAATTAAAAATTTTTGCGAATGGTATTTCAAAGACAATCACTACCAATATTGAAATAGTAATCTCTCAATCACAAAATCTTTCAAATTTCGAAATAGCGTACCTGGGAAAATGAAGTGATCTTTAGCTGTACACATGGTGCTACACACCTAGACACTAACGGCAACGACACCTCCCTATCCGTTATAATACTCACGACATCGCAGTAGTTATGTTTGTAATATTTTAGTAACACCATCTGATCATTCCCTCGTTACATGAATGATTATAAATTTACGTTGTTAGTAATGTTATGTCAGTTTCCTATCTCTACCGATTAATATAAAGAATTATCGCCAACTTACAGGCTGTAATATATTCACTGCTGTACTAAGGTTACAGGATACAGCAAACAACCCAGGCTGGCTGATTTTCTAAAGCATGCTTTAAATTTAACAGTTACAAATTAATAAGTTTCCAATTAAAAAAAAAGAATTATATCAAATATTATTGATGAAGTGTAAAAGGTCACGACCTTGAAAGGAGTCCTCTTTTCTTCACACGCACACATAGCAATGAGTACAGCACTTACAAGTAAACTGTTGGCCAGAATTCACTGCTTATTGGGTTAAATTGAGCTTACAAGTTGGATGGTATACAATTGAATTAAACAAATGAATTCTAGTCAACATTTGCCACAAATAATCAATAATGATGGTTGTGAAAGCAGGGCAATCTTTTATAGTAAAAGTCAACAAAAAACATTTTCGACTGAATCTGACGCAAATATGATTGAACAAGAAACTTTTGTTTCAATTTAGTAACAACAATGCGATGTTACATTTCTATAGTAACAATGTTACTGTCTATCTAGATGTATACGCAGATGGTTCTATAAATAGATATCCGATGGTTTCAAAGTTTACTAATACTTGTTCATGGTGAGTTAAACACGAAAAGATTGCCATCACAATTTATAGTCATATAAGGCAAGATAATGTTATATAATTTATAATTAAATATATCTATACATGTATATAAGTGGTTAAACCAATCAATATCACAGTTACTGAACATATGTATACAAAGGCAAACTTAAAAGACATCTGTACGACATATGCTATACATAGAATAATATATATCTGATAATTGTCATGAATAAAGTAACAATACACGATTCTCAGAAATATCCAGTATAATGATAGCAAAGAATGTATGGGAACGGAGCTCAGAATCACATTCAATTGTTTCATTAGACAGTAAAGCCAATTAGTTTGAGGCTCAACAACTATAACAAAATAATGAAACGATACAATATAGAAATTAGAAACAAGAAAATATAGTTAACGATGTCTAAATCCGACAACATTCGAGTTAGCGACTTTTTAACATAACAAAGCATGGAAAAAAGACAAAATGTTCACCATACTGTAAATATATACGTATGATATCTGAAGATTTAGAGATTACCTGACACGTGTAAATGTTCTGTTTCTAAAACTGGCATGATTAGTGCGGACAAGTCCATGATCATGGAAGTGTCTATGTGATAGGCCTACATGGGGACACATCCACGATTGTGTAAGTGTCTATGTGATAGGCCTACATGTGGACAAATCCACGATTGTGTAAGTGTCTGTGTGATAGACCTATGTGGACAAATCCAAGATTGTGTAAGTGTCTATGTGATAGGCCTACATGCGGACAAATCCACGATTGTGTAAGTGTCTGTGTGATAGGCCTAAATGGGGACAAATCCACGATTGTGTAAGTGTCTGTGTGATAGGCCTATGTGGACAAATCCACGATTGTGTAAGTGTCTATGTGATAGGCCTACATGGGGACACATCCTTGATTGTGCAAGTGTCTGTGTGATAGGCCTACATGGGGACACATCCACGATTGTGTAAGTGTCTGTGTGATAGGCCTACATGTGGACAAATCCACGATTGTGTAAGTGTCTATGTGATAGGCCTACATGTGGACAAATCCACGATTGTGTAAGTGTCTGTGTGATAGGCCTACATGTGGACAAATCCACGATTGTGCAAGTGTCTGTGTGATAGGCCTAAATGGTGACAAATCCACGATTGTGTAAGTGTCTGTGTGATAGGCCTACATGTGGACAAATCCACGATTGTGTAAGTGTCTGTGTGATAGGCCTATGTGGACAAATCCACGATTGTGTAAGTGTCTGTGTGATAGGCCTACATGTGGACAAATCCACGATTGTGTAAGTGTCTATGTGATAGGCCTACATGGGGACACATCCACGATTGTGTAAGTGTCTGTGTGATAGGCCTATGTGGACAAATCCACGATTGTGTAAGTGTCTGTGTGATAGACCTACATGTGGACAAATCCCAATTGTGTAAGTGTCTGTGTGATAGGCCTAAATGGGGACAAATCCACGATTGTGTAAGTGTCTGTGTGATAGACCTACATGTGGACAAATCCACGATTGTGTAAGTGTCTGTGTGATAGGCCTATGTGGACAAATCCACGATTGTGTAAGTGTCTGTGTGATAGGCCTATGTGGACAAATCCACGATTGTGTAAGTGTCTGTGTGATAGGCCTACATGTGGACAAATCCACGATTGTGTAAGTGTCTGTGTGATAGGCATACATAGGGACAAATCCACGATTGTGTGGACAAATCCGCACAATACAAATTAATTAAGCGTGTATCAAATATTTCTGATTATTTATAGTAATTCATAATTAATCTTTGTACCAGTTTTCTACAGATCCTATGCTCAGTGTCAAGTAAAATGAGGTATTTTTTGCAACATCTTTTACATTCTGAAGAAACTGGCCTGCTGATGCTACAAAAAATAAACCTTGTGACAAAATGATGCCAATTCAATGGCTGATCGCAGCATTCTGCTGAACGACAAGTGCTTGAAATTTGTAACATACATATTACATTTCATAATTACTTGACATTTTCTTCAAAAAAAAAAGAAAAAAGATTCTTATCAAATAATGACAGGCTATTTCATCTCCTCTAATGAAGTTGTACGAAATATTGACGAAATGAAAATCAATAGAATTGGAATCATAGCCTGGTATTTGATGTCGACAAATTTCTTGACTCGCTAATTTTTCTGAACTGATGTATGCGTCGGTAACAATGCCATAATGTTATAAGTATTTATGAAATGATACTGGTGTTTACGAGGTAGAATGTAAATCTTACTAACATTGTATGAAATCTAAATCTCAAATGAGCATTACGATCCATTGCTCTTATTGAAAAGGTATTACAATTAAATGTGTTTGTAAGTGTTGGAAATCCGACTTCCTTTGTTCATACATACATACGAGAGTAGGTGATCATAGACACATAATTATTTGGCAAATTGTTTGAAGATATTGAAATACTTAGTTCTGAGAATGGTGAACAATCATCAAATGAAATGCATAGTTCTTCAAACCACTGAAGGCTACAATAGGGACTTTTACAGCATTGATAGAAAACGGAAAAAATGGTGCTGGGTATACGTACAAATACGATCAAATATAACATTGTCATGTAGATTGGCTAACAACAGGATCAATGGTATCACAATGTTAACATACAAATCAAGCATCAAGGTGACTCGACAATGTACATTCAAACATCCAGATGATCCTGAATCAGAGAATCTCAACCTCCAAAAGCTTAAGGATGTCCAAATTTGGAAACAATAAAAAGCACATGATGTGTCCTTTGTTACAAGCCTAGATGTCACATGATGTGTCCTTAGTTACAAGCCTAGATGTCACTTGTGCTATAAGTCTACGGTTTGGTGACGTTTCATATGTAATGCTAAATGGTCCGAGCGCGAGAAACATCGCTCACACACTTTACACCGGAATGGTTTTGAACCTGTATGTTTACGATAATGCCGCGTAAGCTCGTCAGAACGTGCAAATCTCCAATCACAGCCTTCCCATGTACACTTGTATGGTTTTTCACCTGAAAAAAAAAAAAAAATCAAAATCAGCCAATCTCCATCTAATAATTCAATTTTTCATAGAATCCTGTCTTTATCAAGGTATTAGCATATCTTACACATCTTTACAATCTGATTAAAACACAATTCTAGTATTTATAACACTATGAGCTATAAGAAGTTAATTATCTAACAGATGCTTGATATCATACCTGAAAATCATTGTACATTTGATAGGTTAAGCTGAAGTACAATAAAGAATTTTGGGATATTAGTAAATGTACCTTAATGAAGTAGAAGTATGAAACTAGTATGAAAATTATACCTGTGTGTGTCCGTAGATGTGCTTTGAGATGTGAACTTTTTGTATAGACTTTTTTACAGCCACTGTACGGACATTTGTGATTCCTACGTCGGAGGTCAGGACTGACTTCAGGACGTATCCGCCCATTCACAGGTAGCGGTGGGCGTTGCTGAGGTTGCGCAGTGTATGGACGCATGCGGCCATTAGGACCAGCCACATATGCGATGCGCTGGTGACGATTTATCATCTCCGCGGAGTTCAGCCTTACAGCCACTGTGGTTGTACGACCAGGTTGAGCAACAAGTCTAAGAGCAAAAGGGTCATTTGATTTTGGCATTATGGGAGACAAAGGGGGATCAGCATTGTTGCTATCCCACGATACACCACTGGACGATGAACTAAAACTGTGCAAGCTAATTGTGTCAGAAGGCTGATCATTCAAATTCAAATGTGCTGCTAATTCTTCCAATTTAGCTTCAGTTTCATCTTCATCATAATCCTCATCGTCATCATCTTCATCGTCGTCATTTTCATCATCTTCCTCTTGTTGGTACAGAGGTTCTGGGATCTCAGACTCATCCTCATCGTCCTTGTATTCAATTTTTATATTGTTTGGGCTAAGGAATTTGTCCGGTGGCGAAGATCCGGAAAGAGCGTTGGCAGGGTAACATCCTTCCCAGGGAATCCCCGAACCCTTGCTGATTTTTTTGAAGGAGGTCAGTTTTGGCTCACTTTTGAGGTAACGCTCCATTTCAAGGCAGTTCTGAAAAGACACAAGGGATAAACAACATTAGCACAATTAAGTCTTGTAGAAACATTATCTAGATAAGAAAAACGTCCGACATGCTAAATATATATATATATATATGTCTAAATATGCAGATATATTCCAAACAAGGAAATCTTTAATTGGTCTTTCAAATAAGAATGAAAACTAGAAAATGTCTGTAAGACATGAATACTCCTGCTGAACACCCCAAAACACATTTTGGTGAGGATCGCATCAGGACGGGATGGGACTGATATGGCCAACACTGTATACCCCCTCCCCATTTCATAGTTGGGGTGTAAAAAAGTGTTCTTTAGGTTTGTCTTCACTTTGATTAAATATACCATACATAATCCCCCTCCTCCCCCCCCCCCCCCCCCCCCCTGATAAATAAGTTTTGCTATTTACAAGAATAATTGAATTCCTTGTAACTGTATACTGTGACATGAAATACTAATTCATCAGTGATGTTTTGATCTTTGACTATCGGTATCAGAAGTGACATTCGATACGCAGATATATATGACGCAGACTTAACATTTCGATTATCTAGACTATCAGTAACAGAATCGATAGGTATTCATATCGAATTTCATGAGTTATGGTAGAACGATATCTGTTGAAGAGAATTATTTCCCTTTCATTGTGAAATGTATTTGGACTTGACGAGGCTATACTGATTCATGAGATGGTTGTATCAAATATTGACATCAAACTATCAGGTACTTGAACTTACTACCTCCAGGTACTAGACCTGCAGATCACAGCAATATGATACATTGTCACACAACAGAACAGTGGGCTGTAATATACAGCCAATCTAAAACCAGGTAATTAGACATAAATATACGGTCACAGAGCTACAAAAGGTGAAAAGCTGGTCACCACATGTACAGCATCAGGTGCTCATCCATCCTGATGCTTTACCGTAAATTACGATGGTTATACAAGCCTCGTAATAATTAGATACCAACAAATCATGTTATAGAACATTCCGAAAAATAGTGTTTTCCACAATATCACTTTATCTTCCTTCCTCATTAGGAGCCTTATGATGGCTTTACAAACCTCAGTAGCTAACAGTAAATTATATAGAACGTCACAAGATATTGTACTTTTCCAAAATGTTTGTAAAATGTTATTTATGTTTTGACTGAATAATTATTTTGGACCTGTTTGAGCTCTCTTTTCACTCATGGTTTAATAATTCATCAATAGATACAATGTTTGTATAATTAGCTACTTATACGGCATGTATCAACATGATTTACGGGAAATATTAATAATCTGCTGTATCCAGTTTCTTCATCCTTGCGGAAGATTTTATTATTGCAGCTAATGTCTGTATTTGTAGAGGTCCTTTTACAGAACAATTGATCATTCTCCATAAATGGGAGATGGCTAGATAGAGTTACATAGATAAGAGTTGTGTTGCTGGTATATAAATTTGCAGTTAATGAGTATGGTACAGAATATGTCTATAAACACAGAGAGTTATTGCCCCTTACTAGGTTTTACTGTTCTCTATCATGAATCCACCACAATGTAACAAATTCTAGTCAAAATCACATCGTAAAAACTGACAAAAGGAAAGTAGCAATCAAAGCAAGGAAGAATTCCTTTGATGTGAAATGTATTGTCAGTATACACATCCTAATAAAGAAAAAGACTTTATAACTATATATATGGTATGCACATACATTTATATTTGATCATCATCCAAGAATAACCAAACAGCAATCAATATTTGTTGTTATGTCCAGAGAACTGTGTACTCTATACATCCTAAGGGAGTATTGCCTACCGTATACATCCTAATGGAGAACTGGCTACCGTATACATCATAATGGAGAACTGCCTACCGTGTACACCCTAATGGAGAACTGCCTACCGTATACATCCTAATGGAGAACTGCCTACCGTATACATCATAATGGAGAACTGCCTACCGTATACATCCTAATGGAGAACCGCCTACCGTATATATCCTAATGGAGAACCGTGTACCGTATACATCCTAATGGAGAACTGCCTACCGGTATACACCCTAATGGAGAACCGCCTACCGTATACATCCTAATGGAGAACCGCCTACCGTATACATCCTAATGGAGAACCGCCTACCGTATATATCCTAATGGAGAACTGGCTACCGTAGGCATCCTAACCGAACACTGTCTACCTTATATATGTATACATCTAGCTGCTAAACTGTTTTAACTTGATTTTTCTACACTATTTGTAGTTAATTATTGAACAGCAGGATTAAGTTTCTTGTGGTTATATATATATATGTGACAGGTGACGGTGAATCATTACACATATCAATCAATGAAGACAGAGAAAACATTCAGATGTGACCGAATAAATTTCTACTGAAAGGAGTTTGAATGAAAACAAAATGTTTAAGATAGTTATGACACTGACTCATAGTGGAGGTGTGTAGTGGGCCCAGAAATATATTCATAGCATGTATTTCATATGCATGAGAAAGTGTTGAGAAAATTTTACAAATTTGTGGACGCGTGTTAAATGATCTGTGACAAGACATGGCTGAGCGAGCTGACAAATAGAGATAGAATATCGGTGATCTGATAATATTGTCACGAGCTCTAGAATAGTTCTTTTAAGTGTAGCTCTAAAATAAACAAGAGGCCTATAGGGCCTGTAAGTATATTACACACCTGGACAATAAAACATTTCTAAATAATTATTTCACACCTGGAAACTTAAACGTTTCTAAATATCAATTTCACATCACAAAAATTAAAATGCCTGTTAATATATACTTCAGATCTGGAAATTTTACATGTCTCTAAAAAATGATATTTGGAAACTTATACAAGAGTTTGTAGAGATGCATATCAAAATATAATTAATAAAGGAACAAATTTATAGTCAAACCAGTCAAATTTACAGGAACATACATGTACTTTAATTTTCGTGCAAATATTTAAATTTTTCACCAACTCAGCTTAAAATATAACAACAGCCCCAAAACAGCTAGGCACCCGAAAACAGGTTATGTGATAGCCTTTATGTAGGTAATTATGCTTTCTTGTTATGTTAAACCGAGACCAGAGCCCTTTAAAGTTATATATACTATGGAATGACTGTGAAATGTATTGCAGGCACACCTTGTGTACGACTGAGATTAAATTTTTTTAATATGATGTTCAAACACACAGTGGCAAAAATATTTTGTTCATCAATGACGAGATCTGCTACCACTACGTACCTGGTGAGTGTCTACACTTGACCCACAAACCAGACCTTGTCAAATCACTGATGCAGAACAAAGTAGGTGTATAGCCCACGCACAGAATGTGAAGATTTTCTCACATAACTTTCACAAAATTAAATGCAAAAAAATCAGTTTTTTGATATTTATTAAACTTACATAAAAAAGAACCAATCTGATGAATTATCATTGAGAAAAATTGATTACTAAGTGTTAAATCTGATAAATTTATGAGCATGTGTGATGGATTTGATTGATACAGGTAAACCTATTCATGTTCACTCAAAGAATGTATACAAATTGTGGGTCTATTGAAATTGTCTGTCGGCAAGATTCTTAACTGGCTCTGGGTATTCAGCCCCGGGTATTATACCAAGCTGTGTTCAGGTAGGGGTCACATTCAAGTAATGCTGATTTACAACAAAAGGAAACATGCAAGGTATCGCTGACCATAAGGTTATGGGGACCTGAAACCCAGGCTTTTAACTATTTATGCATTTAAAGGAAAATATTTTCTTTTCTATGAAGGGCTGGTTGTGTTACAGTGAATGGCGTGACTGTATGATACAAGACACTATCACAATATCGCTAATATATACTCACTATTGTATCTTATTGTACTGCTTGTCATTTTTATCTGAATACAACACCTATTCAGAGACACCAGAAAAAATATTCCCACAAAATTTGGTCATACATGAATTTGAAGAACTTGTTTTCAAAAATATGAAGTGAAGTTATGACAAAAAATGCAAACTGCAAACACCATTAAATTATTTCAATGTGAAAGGAAGCAAACAGATCAGATTCTCCTTGGATATTTTTTATCAAGTCTAAAATTTTGTTATTTTGGTATCATATATATGATATATTGAAAATATGTTTACATATCATCACACCGAATTGTGAGTTATAGCCGACATGCAAGAGCCTGGTGTCAGGGCCAGAGGAAACTCTGGCTATAAGATGTAAACTTGGGTCGATGCAAAAATGATATTTGATCTTTGCCAGAATAAAAATTTTTTTTTTTTTTAAATAATCCACATTATTTTTTTTTTTTCAGTGATGTAACATCAATTCCAAAATTGAAATTTTGAAAAAATCTGACACACATGATATCCGTCGTAGGAGAAGTTGCATGTGGACTGCAGACATAAGTTATCAATGGAGCCTATCAGAGAAAACTCTGTCGTACTACAAGTATCTTTAAGACCACTTTAAACCTATAATCCTCAGCTTAGGACTTATGTGGTGTCCTGCGGGCGGCATGTCCTAATGCTCTGACCAGAGGTTCACCCAGTGACTTTTATGAAAGTTTCAAGGCTCCGATCGTTGTCAGATCCTGTTCACAACAAGGCGCGGCATTACAATTTTTAATCCCTTAAATCTTCGACACACACCCCAATGTTTTTTTTACATAATACATTCTGTGTTGAATTGAGATGTTTGAAATGCCATTGTGGTTAAATAATCAAAGAATGATCCATACTTAGCTCCAGGCACCCTGATCCTTGGTCTAAATCAAAACAAGAATCTGTGTCAAACTTATCAACATATATATATCAACATTCTTCAATCCTGAATTCGACCATGAAGCCAATTTAAATCTGTCTACACCAATACCCATAACCCCTATTGGGACAAAACAGAAGTGCAAAAACTTATACAATGTTCATGTAGTTCTAAATGTGATCTCTTAACAAAGAAATATATAAATATGAACTTTAAATAGTGAACATAGCATCAAAAAGCAATTAAGTCATTCCAAAAACATTTTTTTTATCAAAATGTGTTGCTGCATAGTGTATATGTTTACATTGAAATTTTCATTATATTTGACTTTTGAAAGCTGCATATTTATATTGAAATTTTTTACCGGAATATATCTTTAACTTTTGAAAGCTGCATACATGTATTTACATCGGAATTTTTATATATATTTGACTTTTGAAAGCTGCATATAAATATTGGAATTGTTTACCAGTATATATATATTTGACTTTTGAAAGCTGCATATTTACATTGGAACTTTCATACATACTAGACAAAGAATACTAGACCTCTTAGTGAATTAAACTTGAATTAAGGTGTAAAATTACCCGATATCTTTATAACATGGCAGCTGATGTAATCAAAAACAAACAGACCGACGGAAACTCTATCAGAAACATTATAACAGGGTGGGTCAACAGACTCCAGTATAAATAAGTTTCTGTTGATACAAACTTGATAATATATTCCCAATGTACACAATTCCTACAGAGGCTGTTCTGTACGGACTTAAGTTTATTATAAATCTATTTTCGCTTGTCTGTGCTTCCTTGTCTCTGTTCATATTTTTCATTTATTTTGATACAAGAAAACGCTGTTGTTTCGAAAAGGAATTTTGTGTATGAAAGATCTGCATTGACTTCCAGACATGTCTGACACCAGGATAGTCATGACCTAGAAACTCTACGATAATATATATAATCTGCTACATTTTCACATTTTTACCTCGGCAACAATAAGTCCATGGTAACAATCACATCTATGTATTTTTGCAGTGTAGAAAAAAATGCTAGGAATGCTATTTCATGATCACTGCCCTATTTCATAATACAACAGCCTATGCACCCAAAAGTTGATGTGTTGCCAATCCCCCCCCCAATATTACACTATTACTTTATTACTTATTGATAATTTGTAGTTTTATATATATATATAATATATATAAAACTATATATAACTTACTATATGTCACAACAACAAACTAAAGCTATCTTAAAATGATTCACAAATTATTAGAAATTATCATTCAAGTTTATTGTCAACTGACAAGAACCATCCCATCCCCTAAAAGCCTCTCGCTGTGATAACCGACTCCTATCACTTTTCACAACTCATGTCATGCTTTCATGGCTGTTGAGTTTCCAAAAGACAACTCGACCATTGGTAAAGTCAGTATCTCAAGTTTCTTATCAGGTTGAGTGAACCTACATGGTTAGTGTAACTTTTCTACCTGATGTAAACGACCTTTTTCCAGATAAATAGATAATTGGTCAATGACCCTACCCGATTTTTTATCATACTCTAGGTTTCAGGTTTCATTGGCCAGGTATTTATGTCCCCCACCTCCAAATCCTCAGGCCTCTATGTATCGTCACGCATTTCTTTGGAAGTTGAGAAGTTTGACGATGGCTATAAGAGAGCTATGAAAAGACTGTAGTGGTCCTTTCTTACTCACCCAGAAAAATAATTCTTGGTTATTTGCACAATGAGAGACATATGATACATAGTTTTAATATGAACTAACCGACTTGTGACAGGGTATTTCACAATGAGGTCAGTAGCCTTTCTGAAAGTTTATCCAGTTTTTGGCTGACCATGGTCTCACAGATTTAACCCCCTGCCCCCCCCCCCCCCCCCTCCCTGCCCCCTCAACCAACCTCTGCCCCTGAAGAGAGGAGTAAGCATCATACTTTTGATTTATCCACCAAGACCCCTTAACCACTACAAAGGCCTTCACCAAATTTAGTTAAAATCTCTTAAGCAATTCAAAATGATCATTTAGCTCACTCATCCCTTAGGGCCAGGTCAAAGTTCACTAATATTCATGACAGTGTACATGTCTGAATGATGGGTGTCCTTAAGTATGTGATGTATATATATATATATATATATATATCACAAAAGCTCAAACCACTACAGACACATTCCAGATATTTCATTGCCTATATATGGCTGAAACTGATTTTGTTAGGTAAATGATAATAAAATAAATAGGAGTGCATAATGTATGAACATAGACGTCCTAGCTGGGCAATTATACATTGAAATAAGCCTATAAAAACTGCAGTACTTAAACCTTGCTGTATAAATCGGACTTTTATATGCTGTGATGGTCCCACAGGACACTTCAAACAACAATCATCCCATCAAGATATTCGGCCTCAGTACAAGTTAAAGTGTTAAACTTGAAAATGACTCGGAGAGAAGGAATTTCTCTGAAAGCCCAATCAGTCAAGCACTCGATCCAGTCTATTCATCAGAGGTTCTGAGTTCGAGTCGAGGAGGCACTCGCTTGGGCACTGAGGGCTATCTATCAGAGGGTTCTGGGTTGGACTCATAGAGGAGGCACGTGATCAAGCATGGAAGGCTATTTATCAGAGGTTCTTAAGATTGAACTCATTGAGGATGCACTCGATGGAGCAGTTCTGGGTTGGATGCTAAATGGAGGAACTTGTGACCCTGGTTCAACTATATTTAGCAAAAATCAGTGGGGGAGTTGGTATAACTGCTCACAGATAAATACCCTGTTATATAGTTAGGAGTGTTACACCGGAATGCTGATTAGAGATTATTAACAGATTAGGTAAACACAGACTTGAGTAGCTTTAGGGCGTGCCACTGGAGGAGGTGTTAATATCACTAATACCTACTATTCTTCCTAAGACCATCCTCTACCTGTCTGTAACACCTGGTAGTCCATTGTACTCAAGAATTCTTAATTAAACTGGGATGAATGGCTATGGACACTTGAAAACATGTGATGAGTCTGCCTGGGGCATTTACGGTTCTTAGGCTGCCCAAAGTCTTTATGGAATAATGATCATGGTGGGTACACAATATCAATGGTGTATTGGGGATTGTTGTTGGAAACGAAATTGAAATTTTTGTGAAATGTTGAACTGTGATTATTGGCGTGATCGAATTACATGTGTCCTGTTAGCCTATTTCAGCACTACAATGGACACATTGGAATTCCAGATCAAACCTTTTGTAGGACCAGATCTTACAAATTCCAATCAAGTTCAATATCTAGCAAAGTTCGTGGTATGAGTCTCCCCTCCAACCATTTCACTAAAACTTTAGGTACATGTTTCCCCGTAGGGCCAATCATCTCACTAAAGTTTGAGGAACAAGAGTCATAATTACTAAAACCTGAGGTAGGAGTCAATTCATTCAGGACTAACCACCTCACTAAAACCTGAGGTAGGAGTCAATTCATTCAGAACTAACCACCTCACTAAAACCCGAGGTCAGAATCACCGCTCAGGACTAACCACCTCACTAAAACCCGAGGTCAGAATCACCATTCAGGACTAACCACCTCACTAAAACCCGAGGTCAGCACCTCACTAAAACCCGAGGTCAGAATCACCGTTCAGGACTAACCACCTCACTAAAACCCGAGGTCAGAATCACCGTTCAGGACTAACCACCTCACTAAAACCCGAGGTCAGAATCACGGTTCAGGACTAACCACCTCACTAAAACCTGAGGTCAGAATCACCGTTCAGGACTAACCACCTCACTAAAACCCGAGGTCAGAATCACCGTTCAGGACTAACCACCTCACTAAAACCCGAGGTCAGAATCACCGTTCAGGACTAACCACCTCACTAAAACCTGAGGTCAGAATCACCGTTCAGGACTAACCACCTCACTAAAACCTGAGGTCAGAATCACCGTTCAGGACTTAATTACCACCTCACTAAAACCCGAGGTCAGAGTCACCGTTCAGGACTTAAATTACCACCTCACTAAAACCCGAGGTCAGAATCACCGTTCAGGACTAACCACCTCACTTAACAAGAGATCCCAGAGGGATCTTGGCGCCCACCATTGAATGATCTTTATAGGTTCCATGTCAGATTGATCTTTTCTCTACTTTTCCCTTCCTCTAAGTCTTACTAATCTGTGTAAATTCAGAAACAGCCCTCTAGTACTTTTCAAACAAGGGTAATTATAACCTATATATAAAATTGAAGATTTAGCGATAATGGCTGTCTGTTGTTTTCGGATTGGTCCCAAAATGCAACAACAGGGACCAAGGGGAACCTACATATGAAATTTCAGAAAGATCCCTTCAGTACCTTCTGTAAAATAGCGATAACAAACTTCAATTGTCAAAATACAAGATGGCTGCCTGTCGGGCAGGTTGTTTTCTGACTGGTCTCAAAATCCAATATGCATAACTAGGCACAGAGGGCAACCTACAAATGAAATTTCAGAAAGATCCCTTCAGCAATTTCTGATAAATAGCGATAACAAACTTCAATTGTCAAAATCCAAGATGGCTGCCTGTCGGCCATGTTGTTTTCCTATTGGTCCCAAGATGCAATATGCAGAACTACAGACCAAGGGGAACTTACAAAAAATGTTTGAGAAAGATCCCTTCAGTACTTTCTGAAAAATAGCGATAACAAACTTCAATTGTCAAAATCTAAGATGGCTGCCTGTCGACCATGTTGTTTTCCGATAGGTCTCAAAATGCAATATGCATAACCAGGCACCAAGGGGAACCTATATATGAAATTTGAGAAAGATCCCTTCACCACTTTCAGAGAAATAGCGATAACAAACTTCAATTGTCAAAATCCAAGATGGCTGCCTGTCGGCCATGTTGTTTTCCGATTTGTCTCAAAATGCAATATGCATAACTAGGCACCAAGGGGAGCCTACATATGAAATTTGAGAACGATCCCTTCAGTACTTTCTCAGAAATAGCGATAACAAACTTCAATTATCAAAATCCAAGATGGCTGCCTGTCGGCCATGTTGTTTTCCGATTGGTCTCAAAATGCAATATGCATAACTAAGTACCAAGGGGAGCCTACATATGAAATTTGAGAAAGATCCCTTCAGTACTTTCTCAGAAATAGCGATAACAAACTTCAACTGTCAAAATCCAAGATGGCTGCCTGTCGGCCATGTTGTTTTTCGATAGGTCTCAAAATGCAATATGCATAACTAGGCACCAAGGGGAATCTACATATGAAATTTGAGAAAGATCCCTTCAGTACTTCTCAGAAATAGCGATAACAAACTTCAATTATCAAAATCCAAGATGGCTGCCTGTCGGCCATGTTGTTTTCCGATTGGTCTCAAAATGCAATATGCATAACTAGGCACCAAGGGGAACCCACATATGAAATTTGAGAAAGATCCCTTCAGTACTTTCTCAGAAATAGCGATAACAAACTTCAACTGTCAAAATCCAAGATGGCTGCCTGTCGGCCATGTTGTTTTTCGATAGGTCTCAAAATGCAATATGCATAACTAGGCACCAAGGGGAATCTACATATGAAATTTGAGAAAGATCCCTTCAGTACTTTCTCAGAAATAGCGATAACAAACTTCAATTATCAAAATCCAAGATGGCTGCCTGTCGGCCATGTTTTTTTCCGATTGGTCTCAAAATGCAATATGCATAACTAGGCACCAAGGGGAACCCACATATGAAATTTGAGAAAGATCCCTTCAGTACTTTCGGAGGATTAGCGATAACAAGAATTGTTTACGGACGGACGGACGGAGGGACGGACGGACGGACGGAGGGACGGACGACGGACCACGGACGCAGGGCGATTTGAATAGCCCACCATCTGATGATGGTGGGCTAAAAACCTGAGGTCAGAATCACCGTTCAGGACTAACCACCTCACTAAAACCTGAGGTCAGAATCACCGTTCAGGACTAACCACCTCACTAAAACCCGAGGTCAGAATCACCGTTCAGGACTAACCACCTCACTAAAACCCGAGGTCAGAATCACCGTTCAGGACTAACCACCTCACTAAAACCTGAGGTCAGAATCACCATTCAGGACTAACCACCTCACTAAAACCCGAGGTCAGAATCACCGTTCAGGACTAATAACCACCTCACTAAAACCTGAGGTCAGAATCACCGTTCAGGACTAACCACCTCACTAAAACCCGAGGTCAGAATCACCATTCAGGACTAACCACCTCACTAAAACCCGAGGTCAGAATCACCGTTCAGGACTAATAACCACCTCACTAAAACCTGAGGTCAGAATCACTGTTCAGGACTAACCACCTCACTCAATGTTTACTGTGATATACTGAATCTGTTCCCTGCATGTGCTATGTCCCCAGGGGTGCTTCAGCAGGCAGGGGGTAATTATCATGTATCAAGTGGGAGTCCTGTATTGGGAATGGTGTTAAGTGACATCTCTTTCTCTTTACATATATGTACATACTTCTTCGGTGCCTGAGGTTCAATTTTGAATTTTACACACATATATTATACTATGTATACATCTACTGTACAGGTATATCAAACATCCCACAGGTGAGGACTAGGGAACACACACAGTCAAATGTACATAGCTTGCCAAGGCAAACACCTATATAGTCAGGACACAGCCAAGACACTTCTTTATTGACATTCAAGTCCATCAAATTACCAGAAAGTGTCAAGTGGCTAGAACAGGTCACAACAGGAGTGTACGTGCCACAGGCCAAAGTGGTCAGAACGGACCTGGTCGTCATGGCCAGTGAACCATGACAAATACGGAAATACGTTTGTGATTGTCATATGTTTGATGAACCATGTCAGAATTACACTGGTCACTTAACACACATCAATGAAGGTCAGCTGACCATCAGAACAACACAGGGATCATTGTCACAGGAATGTTTGTAATTGATGTATAATTCCATATAGCAATTATGCAAGCACATAATCAACAACACTTGTCCTGACAATCTTTGTTTTCCGAGGTAATCAGTCATGAAATAATTAAGTCAGTGAAATGATTGTATTTGTTTGAGATTTCATAGTGTTGTCAATGTCATTCACGGTCCTATGATTACATATAGGTGTCAACAACCTGGCCTACGGTGTCACAGTCCGTACCGGTCACCCATACTACGGTCATCTCGGTTCTTTCACAGAAGCGAAAAAAAAAACAATTCAGAAAGGGAAATTGCGATGAAAGTCAACAAAATCCCAATGATTAACAATTAAAGAAGAAAATTTGTTTTATCATTCATGGCAATGTGAAGGGTAGTTATAATAAATATAATATTGCATCAATTAAACCTCTCCATATCCCTTCAATTATCAAATTCCCCATGAAACGTTTGTAGTGAACTTTCAAAGTTTGAAATGTTTATCAAATACTTGAGACAAGTTTCAGACTCGATGTTTGCAGTTCAAAGGTGAAATGTTAAGTTGAAGTCTGTAATTAGGTGACAATTAGTTCAATTTTAGGACTGTTTGCAATGAAGTCTGGTCGAGTTGAATGCAAAATATTTTTGACCTTATATTTGAGGCTGTATACAAAAACTATATCTGACAAGATTTGTATAAATGTATTGCTATACCTAGACATTGAGAGAATCTATTAAAGATTGCAACTTTTCTGTTATGTCTACAAGTCTAGAAATGAATTCCTCTTACAACTGGTTAATTGGACAATAAAAATGCCCATAGCATCTTCCCACACCTTATAGCGGTCAACTAAATGTCGGCCATGACAGATTGAGTGGACATGGATGCCAAGGACAACAGTGACAGTATAACATGTCCAATAAAAACTTGTGTTTTGAATTAGACGGCCCGCGCTCTCACCTGGTCAGAGTTAACTGTGGCTGATACAGGCCCCAGGTCATGGTAGAGACATATATCACCCATATAAACCTGAGCCAGCTATTACAGATACCGTAGTTATCCTGTAATAAGCCCAGGTGGCAGAATCATAAATTCTGACTCAAAGTTAGGGTGGGCTCATTGCGGGTCATTTAAACAGTGCTAGCAAAAATTTTGTTGGTATTTTACCGAACTGTAATGTACATGGGTATACTTATTGCCATGGCAGGCATGCATGCACTAATTACCAGGTATGGGCTTTTTACCAGGCATGCGCTTATTACCAGACATGGGCTTATTGCCAGACACGGGCTTATTGCCAGACATGTGCTTATTGCCAGGAATACACTTATTGTCATGCATGTACTTATTGCCAGACATGTGCTTATTGCCATGCATGTACTTATTGCCATGCATGTACTTATTGCCAGGCATGTGCTTATTGCCAGACATGTGCTTAATGCCAGGCATGCACTTATTGCCATACATGGGCTTATTGCCTGATAAGTAAGGTATTCTGTATTAGAGTGAAATAACCATCCTGCTTAAACATCTATCAATATGACATTCTATCCAGCCAACCTAATTGTGATATAAATAATTTTGTATGTTAACACAGATAAACTGTTGTGTCACCTAGTCATCTTGGTAGCCATTCATTTCTGCTATCATCTGTGCCGTGACCTGACCAAGATAGGACGCTCCGGCCTGGCAGACTGTACATACACAACCTACTAATTCTAACCATAAAACACTAAAACCGACTCCCCCAGATTAAAGAAGATATATGGATTATATGGTAAATAGTAACGAGCTATCAGGGAACTGTAATATGGAAGATCGACCATTAGGATGGCTGAGCTGGTATACTACACAGCTATGTAGGCCACACTTACTATGGAATGCCTGGAATGTTAGATATGTTATCTATATGTCAGTGAAGCTAGTGTCATCCAAAATTTATGCTAGCATTTGTTTACATCTATCCCAGGCTCCATCTCTACCGACTCTGAGTACTTCATACAAGGTGATTCCATCATTAGTTACAACACAGGGCTAACGCCTCTCATAACAATTACCACTCCAGATAATGGAAATCTTCCGGTAGTAACGCTTACATCTTCATGTAAGCAAGAACTAACATATGAGAGTTGATAGATGTCTGGTCTAGCGTCTACAAGGATGGCCAAGACATGAAAACAAACATAGCCTGTGTGCTGAATCTCGGGGACATAATATACTGCATCTTCTATGTTAATGTCGCCCCATAACAAATGGATTTAGAATTAAGTACTGATTGTGAGACAACCCCCTAACACATGAATTTAGGACCTAGTACTGATTGTGAGATGACCCCCAAACACATTGATTTAGAACCTAGTTTAAAGTCCCCGGCCCCCTAATACGATGATTTAGGACGAAGTACTGATTGTGAACGAACACCTAACATGCCGATTTAGGACAAAGTACTCAGTATTGTGAGACAATCCCTTAACTTAACACAATGATTTAGGACTATGTACTCATTATGAGGATGAAGACTGATTTTTGAGATGACCCCTAAGTTAACACATTTAATAATGACTGAGTACGGATTGCCAGACGACCCCATGATTTAGGATAGAGACTGATTTTGAGACAACCCCTTAAGTAAACACGTGAGACACCCCATGATTTAGGATGGAGACTGATTTTGAGACGACCCCCTTAACATGTGAGACGACCCCATGATTTAGGATGGAGACTGATTTTGAGACAACCCCTTAAGTAAACATGTGAGACATCCCATGATTTAGGATGGAGACTGATTTTGAGACGACCCTATAAGCATGTGAGACGACCCCATGATTTATAGGATGGAGACTGATTTTGAAATGACCCTCTAAGCATGTGCGACCCCATGATTTAGGATGGAGGCTGATTTTGAGACGACCCTATAAGCATGTGAGACGACCCCATGATTTAGGATGGAGACTGATTTTGAGACAACCCCCTTAACATGTGAGATGACCCCATGATTTAGGATGGAGACTGATTTTGAGACGACCCCCTATGTAAACACGTGAGACGACCCCATGATTTAGGACCAAGAATCCGAACACATGATGTAACCTACGTGTACCAAGATTCCGTCCTGGAATGAGTCTGATACGTATCTAGATTCCAGGTAGAGCCTGCAAAGGTGTTTTTTTCCCCACAGCTGTTGAACAACTTTTGTAAATCTCATTTCTGTCACTCTTTGGTGGTGTATCTTTAGTAAAGGCAGTTTACATCAGTAAGGAACAAGATGTAAATATTTGATTAATATTTTGTCTTAAATGTTTTTTGTAAACAAGCCTCAACCATTTTTCAAAGATAAAAGGTAACAATGAACCGAGTTAGATAAAAAAAAAACTGACTCGTTAATCTTCCGATATAAAACAAATCGGAAAACTTCAGTAACATGTTGATATATTTTTACCATATTTTAATTACTCGATATGTCTTGCAGTCTGGCAGGAACAATTTGGTGGTATAGTACTGGTGATAAGTTTGTAGGTCTTTTACACTAGTTATCGCACAAGTCACACCTACGCATGCTTCAGCAAAAAACCAACAAGGAATTCAAAGTATTGCTCACCAAGTAGCTTATCAAACATAGGGAAGGTTTCTATCAGTTGTATATGTACACTATAGTATAAACTACCAACAGATGACCACATGTTTCTCCTTAAAACTGACCATTATATACAAGACCAGCTGCCAAACAAAATGAAAACTGACCTTTCTACCTGGTATACGTAACTGTAATACATTTGATCACATAGAACTTTTTATGATACATATATCTTCATAATGCATTTATAACAAAAATACACAAATTTATACACATCTGCATCTACACAAACTAATTAAATTTATTTGATCTTCATGGTGAAGACACAGAATTATAAATACAAATTGTAGCTGAATTCAGATTTTCGTATCACCTATTACCATACACTATACATTAACGCCTTAGTTTGTGGCAGGGTATTGTGGCAGGGTGTTATAGGCAAAATGCATGTTATATAGGTAATGAGTGCTGAATGATGAGTAATATAGTTAGTAATAATTAACCCGAGTATTGATCCCAGATCTGTTATCTACTAATCTATATATATTGCCACTATCATATACATGTTCTAATTCTGTAAATAAACCAATTTGAATTAATTACACCAGCATTCATAGCTTACAATATAAATGGCAATTTGAAAGTGCAGAATATCTATGGTAACGTGATAAGGCTGTTACAGATTTATGGTAAAGTGACAAGCTTAGCTATAAAGTCCTTATATTTTGCTATGAACACAATATGAAACCGAGTTTAGAATAATTACGGTACAGTGACAAGGCTAACCTTTGTTATGAACATAATATGAAACTGAGTTTAGAATAATTACGGTACAGTGACAAGGCTAAAGTCCCATATTACATCATCGTCAGACGACTACTTAAGGCTACAGAGGAAACAGGATATATACTACTGATGATCGCCAATTATTTTAACACATCAAACATGGCCTCCTCATATCCAACGAGAACTCCAGACAACTAGCACGGCCTGTCACACTACTACAAAATAGTTTTATCCTCTATAATATGCCTCACATATCAGCTGTATATGAAGCCTAACTGTGGACATCTAAGTGCTTCATTGATCAGGAGAATACACACATTCTGGATGCTGGAACGATCAACATTGAGATGCTGATGAGCTCATCATTTTGTAAAAATCGAACGACAACTTGCAATTGATAATCTAGATCTGTGGTTAAATTCAGCAAAAAACAGTGCAATATACAGCTGTAGTGCTTAATATCAGTCCATGAAATTGCAATACTCTGATGGCAATTTATTGTCCTATAAATGACATTTGTAGCTCACAGAGAGTTCAAGGGCTGCTTTATATTTTAGGAACCAGCTTAACAGCATGCAATATAATGCGCCACATGAAAACTGACAAATTTTAATGAATCTTTGAATTGTTTTTATATTTGTATGGCATTCCTATACGATGTCTATGAATGCCATCAGAATTTTCTCACAAATCACGATCAAAACAAACAAGAGGAGACAACTCCAGTGTATCATGATCAATACAAGGGGGACAACTCTGGGGCCTCAGATTGATTTCAATCCGCGAGTGCAGTATTACGAAGTGTTGCGGATAATTTGTCACATCACACATAGTTATTACTTACATGATATTGTATTACATGCTTGTATCAAAATTCTGACATGTCCGTGACACATTTGTATCAGAAACAGGTAAAACTGCATTATTTCAGTATGACTCACATGCACAGGTAGACGTGCAATATTGAGACGCAAGAATGAACATACATGCCTGTGGTTAAATCTAGACAACTGATTCAGACTTCAGATTAAAACATCAGGCAGAATAATGAAAGTGTGTGCAGAAAAAAGTTCTGCATGCTATATATGTATGGCAAGACAAAACAATATCATAATTGTGTTGAAATGTCGTTATATGTATATATTATACCAGATGTATTAAACACAATCGAAATGTAAAGTAAAACCTAACACTATGGCTGACCTATGTTCAGGATCAGATCATCTGCAGCCAAAGTCTCACACCTATCATCAAATGGTTTGGTCTGAAGATCAAGGGTTGGGTGTGGTCTATTTGTGTTTTATGGGGGTGTAAAGATGGCATGAACACCTGCTGTTGTATCAACATCTACCTGATAATCCAGGACTGATCTCACACCCAGGGGAAGCCAAAGCCTGGGGATATCTGTGTCTGTATTCAAGGTTCAACATCAGGGCCAACAGGAGAATACACATTAGTATCTATTATACTATAGTGACTCCCCAAACTTATTTCCAACCAATCTTACACTGACAAAATACATATTTTATGATCCAGTTCTCGCTGGGGAAGTATACTATACTCCTCTACACTAATTACACTGTCTGCCAGAACAACACTTCACATCATTGTCATTCATTACATATTTATATGTAATGTTTGCCTTCTGTTTGCCTTCAGAATATAGACTATATTGGCCTATAGACGATGTTGGTCTACAGACAATAGACGATGTTGGTCTACAGACAATAGACTATGTTGGCCTATAGACTATATATTGACCTTTAGACGATGTTGGTCTACAGACAATAGACGATGTTGGTCTACAGACAATAGACTATGTTGGCCTATAGACTATATATTGACCTTTAGACGATGTTAGTCTACAGACAATAGACTATGTTGGTCTATAGACTATGTTGGCCTATAGACTATGTTGGTCTATAGACTATGTTGGTCTATAGACTATGTTGGTCTACAGACAATAGACTATGTTGGTCTATAGACTATGTTGGCCTATAGACTATGTTGGTCTATAGACTATGTTGGTCTACAGACAATAGACTATGTTGGCCTATAGACTATGTTGGTCTATAGACTATGTTGGTCTATAGACTATGTTGGTCTACAGACAATAGACTATGTTGGCCTATAGACTATGTTGGTCTATAGACTATGTTGGTCTACAGACAATAGACTATGTTGGCCTATAGACTATGTTGGTCTATAGACTATGTTGGTCTACAGACAATAGACTATGTTGGCCTATAGACTATATATTGACCTTTAGACAATGTTGACCTGATGTTAGATTATAGACTATATTGGCCTGCTGTTGGCCTATAGACTATAGACTATGATGGCCTGATGTTGACCTTTAGCCTATAGGCTATGTTGGCCTATAGAATGTAGACTATGTTGACCTATAGCTATAGACTATGGAATATGTTGGCCTAAAGACTATGCTAGCCTGTAGACTATAGGTTAGCCTAGAAGTTAGGCTTTGCCACAATTGACTAATATGGGCTACATTTAAAATGTATAGGACCATGCAGTGGACCCAAACAACATCATGTCACATCCTGTTCCCATCACAGACATTTATTTCCGGTCAAATTGTCTGTACACCAGGTTGCCTTGACCCAAAGGAGCAAGATGGATGCCGTCCTATCCAATCAATAATAAGCCTGAGTGGTGCTGACTACTGTACACACACATGATGGTAAAATCTGTGTTGGGATGATGCTTGTTTGTGTAATGACAAACATGATAAGAATTCAGACATTATTTCAGCTGATTGGGACTGACTGATGGTTTGTTATAGAGGGCGGGTATTTAGTACAATTAGCCAACAGTTCTGGCTCTAGTTCAGTCAGAAACAGACAATATGGGCTCACTGACAGAAGCAAACATGGACAGCAGAACAAATTGATAGAGAGGAGGGCTCATTTTTCTGTTCATGTGTTTTGTTTCTTGGTCCAGGTGTTTATACAGTGCAACTCAGATATCTCGGGGAAGAAATCAGAGTTCATGGCAATATAAACGTCAGAGGCTGACACTGCAGTTCATAGCAATGTAACTGGCTTTGGGGGAAGGCCCCAGAGTTCATAGCAATGTAAGCTACACAGAACTAACCTTGCAGTTCATTGCAGTGTAATTGACATCATTTGATAAAACTGGAGTTCATAGGAATATAACCAACATCAGGGGTTGATAATGCTGTTGATAGCAATGTAACCAACATTAGATTAGGAGAGGAAGTTATAGCAGAATATTCCCGGCCAGCTTTATCGGGAGCATGCACTGGTGTCTATAAACACAATCAATGGGGAATGATCCCCAAAGACATATTATAGGCTGCAGATGTACTGGTACCCTACCCAAGCAGCAGAATACCATTAGCAATGAGAATTAGACCAATGGTTTAAACAGTACAACAACCAAGAACACTGGCAGTAAATATACAAATTTTCTAGGGCTGTGACAATAACGTTGGCACTGTATTGATAATTTTCAAGAGAAATTGCAGTCAGATCTGAGCTAGGTCCTTCAGGCGTATCATAAGTCTTTGTTATTATGTCATATTCAGCAGGATATTGATGATGTTACACACATCTATCACCACATCAAACCCAGTACAACAATTGTTGGGGAGGAGCCACAAGTTGTGCGAGGAGCCGTAAGTGGGGTGTGGGTGGGGGTGGGAGTGGATGTGGGGGTGGTAGAGTCTAGTATATGGGTGACTTCTTTGGAATCCGTATGAAGGCTATCTCTTTCCCTTGTGAAGACTGCCAAGTTCAGCCTCCTGCACCACACAAACAAGACCAACCTTTTGTTTCTGGGCACAACTTCAAAGTCAGGCCCGATAGCCTTTCTAGTGTGTTTCCTGTAATGGGTGTGTGTTGTTTGTATCAGGGCCACAACAGTCATCAAGGCTGGTTAGTTTTAACAATACTTCAAACTAACACAGCTCAATGGCATGATTTAATTTCATAATTCATAATTACTTGAAAAAGTTTCAAAATATGAAAAGAAAAAAGTACTTTTAAAATCAGAATATCTGCCTTACATATGTGGGTTTTTTGACAGCCCTCTCTGTTTTATATTCAACAGAAAAAATATTCTCAATTTAATGGTGACATAATAGAATAAAACACATTTTCAGTGATTAAATTTTACTGAAATTAAGCAGGTGCATGTACACAAGTTCACAAGATACTATGTACACAAGTTCACAAGATACCATATGTACACAAGTTCACAAGATACCATGTACACAAGTTCACAAGATACCATATGTACACAAGTTCTCAAGATACTATGTAGTACACAAGTTCACAAGATACCATGTACACAAGTTCACAAGATACTATGTAGTACACAAGTTCACAAGATACCATGTACACAAGTTCACAAGATACTATGTAGTACACAAGTTCACAAGATACCATGTACACAAGTTCACAAGATACCATGTACACAAGTTCACAAGATACCATGTACACAAGTTCACAAGATACTATGTAGTACACAAGTTCACAAGATACTATGTAGTACACAAGTTCACAAGATACTATGTAGTACACAAGTTCACAAGATACCATGTACACAAGTTTACAAGATACTATGTAGTACACAAGTTCACAAGATACCATGTACACAAGTTTACAAGATACTATGTAGTACACAATTTCACAAGATACCATGTACTTAAGTTCATAAGATACCATATGCATGCATGTACACAATTTTCAGTTCAGAAGATTATAATTCCAGACACAGAAACATCAGAGACTGCTGTATATGACCGACTGTAGAGGGATTATCAGTGTTGACAGCCGGTACAGCTACAGAAGATAACAATACACTAACTGAAGTCTAACTACTGTCTTATCAATTTTTCAAACCATGTGTTTCCACATAAGATTCCACAATACCATTCAGCTGCCATCGACCAGCCAGATAGATAGACTCTCTCCCACACAATAGGTTTTTCCTGTCTGACCCATATTACATGTATCTGGTGAGTGTAAATTGAAAGAAAACATGAAGCACATGTCATAATGGAATGTTATACAAATTTTTGAAAAATTCTTCAACTGTCGACAAAGATCTGATAACTGCAGATCTTCACTAAGCAGTTTATATAAGGTAGAAATCTCGATTTGTCAGACTGACAAAGACCAATTGTATCTCAAACATCTGAAATCTGTCAGTTAAAACAAGATTTGTTTTGAAGTACTTCAGCAGTATGCATGGAGAGCTGTATAGCTTTACCTAAAGTACAATGACAGTTGATATTGATTGAGGGAAAGTTTACATAGCCTAATTACTGTCCATGCATATGCTAACATCAAATCTCACAGTACAGAGTAGCATTCCATCAGAGTAAACATCAAATTTCACAGTACAGAGTAGCATTCCATCAGAGTTGGGGATGGAATTTTGACAGCTACTTGTACAGGTTAGGCCTTGGGCTGTTGCTGACAACAGTACTGGTCTAAAAGACCTGTGTAAACATGGGAATGGTATCTGATAAGCTGACCAATTATCACTAGATACAAGATGAGATTGGGGTGGCCTTGTCCCTCAGGCCAAAACAACCAGAAATCTGATGTGTCCAGGAGTATTACTAACACAGTTTTAGACTTAAAGCTCCATCTAGGTGATAAAAACTCTGGAATAGGATTAACAATCTTTATATTCCCAGCATTGCAGGCGATATATAGACTTAATGCTCTGTTTTATATAGACTTATAATGCTCTGTTTTATATAGACCCAACACTGTTTTATATAGACACACTGCCCTTTTTTATATAGACCCAATGCTCTGTTTTATATAGACACAATGCTCTGTTTTATATAGACCCAACACTGTTTTATATAGACCCAATGCTCTGTTTTATATAGACCCAATGCTCTGTTTTATATAGACTTATAATGCTCTGTTTTATTTAGACCCAATGCTCTAGTGTTTTATGTAGACCCAATGCTCTGTCCATGTTTGAGATAACATATAACATTTGAATTACATGTACTAACACAGTCACAAAAAGAGGAAATCTTTGAAAAAGGGAGGAATATAGAAATATTGACTGTATTAGATTCAATGACTTCTCCTAAAGTCACATTTTTTAAAATGGTAATCGATAACATATTATTGTCAGGGTTTGAATAATTAATATACTTAATAAGTTAATATGCTGTTATTGGCGGTGTTACCTGTGCCTATAGGGGTATCAGTTACGTGAATGGAGTATTTGTCTATGTTTACAAATAGTTGAGAATCTAACCCTCGAGTTCCTGGTTCTGTATTTGTGGTGCTGCGACCAGGATTTGAATCATCAGGCACCATAGAAATATTCAACAGTGTTTGATGTTTGTTTGTTTGTTTTTGTTTAACGTCCTAACAGACAGGGTCATTTAAGGACAGGCCAGGTTTGGAGGTGGACGAAAGCTGGAGTACCCGGAAAAAAACCACCGGCCTACGTGTTTGATGTACTGTTGATTATGTAAACCTTGTTTGTCTCCAAGGATGTGGTGAAATTGGTAGGACAGACTTTCATATACTAAATAGTGATGAGTAAAAATCATGTTGGTACATGTACAGCACTGCAGATATCTATCATCAGTCTTCCTGTTAGTCTGGGATCTATTTCTTAAAATTTTTTGGTTTTTATTTTGTAAATGACTTATTGACAATTATATATATAGAGGATATCTAATAGTGTCTTCAGTACTACCAATGTATTTCACAAGTGGGGCTAATATTTTGATATTTTCCATGAGTGTAGCACAAGTGAAAAATATCAAAATATTAGCCACACGAGTGAAATATATTTGGTATTACTGAAGATTATACTATTATATATCCTGTTTATTGCACTTTTATGGGAAAATATACTAGATAAGCTTTTAATTTTCCCTATTGCCGTTTGTATGCAGTGTATTGATTGGACACATCATAAAAAGTCATATTTTTCACCAGTAAAAAAATACTACTTTTATAGAATTAATGAATATTTTTCGATATTCAACTGGTGAAAATGTAATAAATCACCGTTTTCTCCCAGTCAATGTATTTTTTGTGTTAAGAATTTTATACAGGAAGCTGGCCATAATTTTATCAGCAGATAATAATGTACAATTGTGACCCTGATAGGGAATGGCTTATTATATCTCGATGGAGTATTGATTAAATCTGTTACAATATCTTGTGTTCATCGTTTTGTCATACTCTATGATATAATCTGTAAATTATATATATAGACACAGCTATCACCAATTCATAATGACGGTATCTGTTTGATAATCTGTCCGAATGGCCTGTATTAATCCAAATGGTGTGATCACGCTAGGATGGTGTAATCTAGATTTAGAACCATATTTACTAAAGATTGCTACAAAATACCCAGTCCATATAACTACATAATACCCATGACAACCCTTCGGGTTAGTCCATATAACTACAAAATACCCATGACAACCCTTAACCATTTAACTACAAAATACCCATGACATTATCTTTAGTCCATATGATATTACAGGTACAACCCTCAAGCCCATCTATTTACAAAACACCAATCATAGCTCTAAGTTTGAATCTTATAATACTATCATCTGTATATTGTTTACATATATCATACATAACAATTAGGTCATTTACATAATCACATGTACATAAACACTAAAGCAATTCGCAGACAATTATGTGCCCCCCCCCCCCCCCCCCAACCTCCATCACCACCATATGCATCACCACTATCACCACACACACCACACAGACTTAAGTGCTTGTTTTCAGATTCCACCATCAACATGCATGCAGATAAAATATTTCCCATCCTGATCAAATAAGAGATATTTATATAATTGATAATTCATGTATGACTGGCCATTTTCCAAATCTACTTTATTCAATTGGATGGCAGTGTCTTTCCAAATTTAAATTCCAAATATACACTATTGTCTCTATTTTTTTGTCTTGTTTGTTATAAAGATAAAGAGCTCTTTCAAATTTATATGCAACATTCTCAGCAATTTTCAAAAAGATATTTGACAATCTCAGCATTTTTCAAGGTAATTACCAACAATTGACAAGCAAACATTTCACATCCTCCGAGAAAGTAAGCAAAATTTTCCCACAGTTAACCGGTTTGGGTTAAGCAATTCTTTTCAAACCAGTTCTTTGTCACTGGCGTTTGATAAAAAACATGATGTGACGGTTCAAGTAACAATATAATGGGCACACAGTTTTGAAACGTTTCAGTAACTTATATGAGTTATTTATAAAACATTGATAAATTGTCCTGAAATTTTTTTTTTTAGTGAGTGGCGGTTAAATTGAGGAGATGCTAGAGTTGTTGCTGAACTCACTGAACTAGACAAAACGATGTTTCTCATATCTAAGCACGGTGCCTTTTAGCGTTCTATAATTATATCAACTATGTGACTTTCCTGAATGTCAAATTGAATGTAAACAGGTTCCGGTTTTTTATGTCCTAGCTAGACCTGCATGAATATATCTAGATATGCTAATCTGACCATCTACATGCCAGCCGAGCAAGTGCATTGCCATAATCATTTATCTGTGTTGTTAATGTTTCCAAGTCAAAATGTGTACGGTGCTCGAGAAATGAATTGTCAAAATGAGCTTGAAAAACAAAATTGTCAAAGTGTATTTTTTTTGATGTACAATGTAAAATTCTATTAAAAATTACTTTTTAATTGTGCACAGAAAGAAAAAAAGCGTACCGTGTACCTAACTAACAGACATCTTACATTCATAATTATTTATAAAGTAGAATAAATGAAAACAGAAGAATGTTTGACGGAAATGGGAAAGGTCGAGGGAAAAATAAAAATCAACTCCTGTTGAAGCCCAGAGCCTTTGATTCGACATTCCCTCAACCTTAGGCATGTTTTACATGAAATATACATAAATGTACGCTATCAAAACACACGTGTGATGGATTATTTCGTAAGATGTATAATAAATAAGAATCTGTAGGAACGAGCAGGGAAAGCTACACACACATAAGATTTGTATACTACGATGTAGCTTATAAGTGCATACAAAATTTATCACACAAGTCTCAAAACCACATATTTTTCAGATCTTAACCTGATTTGGGTTCTACTTAATTTTTTTTTCTGGTTTGATGTTTTATTTTCAGAACTATCATACATGCTGTTTGCAAATTATTATCGGCTGTAATGCTATATTTGCAACATGATAATGAGTCTGTATATCAAAGAATTTTTTTTTTTTAGATCATAACTACAGACTACACCAGTTACTACTACAGCTGCCTGATGCGTATTAGATAGTGTACATTCCAAGTGTGTACTATGTTTGACCTGCAGGGGCCAAGCTTATAGCTATACACACAAATAACCCAGATGTCGGCTCATGCACAAATACAACATTTTCATTTCATCAAAATCTCAGCCTCAACATCACTATTTTTGTTTACTAATAAATAAAATATTCCAGAAGAAAATCTTGAGCTCCGACACTGATGATGGAGTGAGTCATTCTTGTTGTGCAGACTAGCTTTAAGGTCAATAATTATAAGCCAAGGTCAAGGTCGTAGTGAGGACTTAGCCTGTATGCATGGACTACATATTGCAGTGAGGGTCAATATAACACACATTTCTCAGTAATTATTAAGCAATTAATGGCAACAAATACTGGTACAATGTATGTTTCTAAACCCCAATACATTCATGGGTTCTGCATACATGTATTGTCATAAAACCTTTTTAGGAAAACATGCAAATACAATTTATTTAATCCTTTTCATAATGATTTCCTTGAATAAACCATTTCAAGGGATTTTACAAAAAAAAAAAAAAAAAAAATTCCAAGTCAATTTAAAACATGAATGTTAATAAATTACATAATTTTTTGTGGCACAAAATTAAACAAAATGTCATTTTCTTAAGACTTCATTTCACATTGATTTATAGCTGTACTGTAGTAGGAATAAATTTTACAAGCTGTGATTTTGTGAAAGGTGAATTGTCTGAACATTATCAGAGTTTTAAATCCAGAACATTAATGTATGTGTTAAACTAGTATGATCAATTTTAAACTTTAAAAGTTATTTGACTTTTGTGGTGTATTTAATCATCTGAATATTTTTCAGTCCTTATATTAAAACACTAATGGGTTCTTATATTATACACATTCCACTCAGAAAAAAAAAATTCTCCCACACTCAAATTTCTTCTACAGGTAAAAAGGTATTTACAGGTGTGTTCGGGACATAATTGAAAATCTGAAAATCATTCTAGCTAGTGGGTATGGCACAGGTATGTAGTAAGTACACTATGTAAATTAGAACATCAGCCGTAAGTCTGAAGTAAAAATTAAAACAAACAACTTTCATAATTGTGATCATATAACAAACCAATAGTGTATATGTATACATGTATACACTGTCCTTTTATGACCCTGGCTATTGTGTATGTGTGGACACTAACCTCAAACAAGCAAACAGTTAAGAAAAGAAACAATTTCATGCAACGAAATCTAACGCTGTTGACAATTTCTTAAACCTTGACATCAAACAACTTCATAAACTTGACATTATACAACTTTATAACACAAAATCTTTAATATGTTTAAGCTTTATAACTTAATTACACAGCCAAATCTTTACAACATCCAAGTTCATATAACAAAATCTTAGAACCATACAACTTCGTACAACAAAACTATATGTTGTACGTAGCACTGTACAACTTTATACAACAAAACTGTATGTTGTAGCACCATACAACTTCATACAACAAAACTATATGTTGTAGCACTGTACAACTTTATACAACAAAACTGTATGTTGTAGCACTGTACAACTTCATACAACAAAACTATATGTTGTAGCACCGTACAACTTCATACAACAAAACTATATGTTGTAGCACCGTACAACTTCATACAACAAAACTATATGTTGTAGCACTGTACAACTTCATACAACAAAACTGTATGTTGTAGCACTGTACAACTTCATACAACAAAACTGTATGTTGTAGCACTGTACAACTTCATACAACAAAACTATATGTTGTAGCACTGTACAACTTCATACAACAAAACTATATGTTGTAGCACTGTACAACTTCATACAACAAAACTATATGTTGTAGCACCGTACAACTTCATACAACAAAACTGTATGTTGTAGCACTGTACAACTTCATACAACAAAACTATATGTTGTAGCACTGTACAACTTCATCCAACAAAACTATATGTTGTAGCACCGTACAACTTCATGCAACAAAACTATATGTTGTAGCACCGTACAACTTCATGCAACAAAACTATATGTTGTAGCACCGTACAACTTCATACAACAAAACTATATGTTGTAGCACCGTACAACTTCATACAACAAAACTATATGTTGTAGCACCGTACAACTTCATACAACAAAACTATATGTTGTACTTGTAGCACTGTACAACTTCATACAACAAAACTATATGTTGTAGCACCGTACAACTTCATACAACAAAACTATATGTTGTAGCACCGTACAACTTCATACAAAAAATGATTTATCATACAAATGCAACTTCATACAACAAAACAGCAGTATCAATGAACTCAGAACTTCTTTTTTTACACAATTGTATTTCCTACAAAATGTGAGCAAGCATATGTATGCGTATATCAACTTTTCCTTCCATGAATTAGATTGCACTACTATAATTCATGGGAATCTGGCACCATGCCAAATCCACTGTGATCATTTTTAAAGGGCATGCTTACACACTCACACAATACCAAATATGGGCAAGGGTTTCCATTGTAGAGTATAGACTAGCTATACACATAACCCCATCAACAGGGACAGCACTTTTATTTATCTCAAATCTACTGTAAAGCATGAAATTACTTTTTGTTAAATTGTATGAGCAAGATCTGGAGTTTGATTCAAATGAATGAGAAATATTTACTTAAGACATTAATGTTAGCCCTGGAGTTAATACTATAGCTTATCAGTGGTATAATCTATGTAAACATTCACAAATAAATTATCAATTTGTGTGTCCTTTAACACCCTTCAACAGGAATGTCCTTATAGCTTCTGTCACACTATTATATATAGCTGTATCTCTCGCCTTAGATATACAATACAATGTGCCTTTTGTTTCATGATAATTCAATATAACTGAAGAATCCTTGGTACCAATGCCATGGTTTATTCAGAAGAAGATCACTACCCTGAGTATATGGATTTTCTACTACATTAGGTGTGACTTTCAAATCGAAGGTTAATAGCTCTCAAGGTGAAGCAAACAATGAGTTAAGTATTTCTTTATACTTTCATTTGAGTGTGGGATATATACTGTACCCACTCCAGGGTATATACGAGTGTGGGGTATATCGTGTACCCACTCCAGGGTATACGAGTGTGGGGGATATCGTGTACCCACTCCAGGGTATATACAAGTGTAGGGTATATCGTGTACCCACTCCAGGGTATACGAGTGTGGGGTATATCATGTACCCACTCCAGGGTATATACGAGTGTGGGGTATATCGTGTACCCACTCCAGGGTATACGAGTGTGGGGTATATCATGTACCCACTCCAGGGTATATACGAGTGTGGGGTATATCTTGTACCCACTCCTGGGTATACGAGTGTGGGGTATATCATGTACCCACTCCAGGGTATATACGAGTGTGGGGTATATCTTGTACCCACTCCAGGGTATATACGAGTGTGGGGTATATTGTGTACCCACTCCAGGGTATATGAGTGTGGGGTATATTGTGTACCCACTCCAGGGTATACGAGTGTGGGGTATATAGCTGTACCCACTCCAGGGTATACGAGTGTGGGGGAAATCCTGTACCCACTCCAGGGTATACGATTGTTGGGTATATCCTGTACCCACTTCAGGGTAGTATATGAGTGAGGGGCATTATACACTCATGTTCAGCTTATTTAAACCAAAATCTTTATACACAGATCCTGTCAACTAGACATTCTCTCACATATATATGATACTGACTGCACATATGTACATATACATACATTGTATTCACTCTTAGTATATACATACAACATATAGATATATAATCTGACACATATGTAACATATTATAA
Organism: Pecten maximus; assembly: GCF_902652985.1. Taxonomy (NCBI): domain Eukaryota; kingdom Metazoa; phylum Mollusca; class Bivalvia; order Pectinida; family Pectinidae; genus Pecten; species Pecten maximus. The sequence continues at coordinate 26,417,575 of NC_047033.1, forward strand.
CAATACTAGCACATACACGTGATATATATATGATGATGTTAAAGCTACATTTTCGTCAACTCATGTACATACATTCAAAATTAAATAATATTCCTATATATCATGGACACTTTTACTTGTGTACATAATATACTGGTAGATATTTTGTTATCAATGTAAAATTCTCTTACACAGAAACACACATGTACCTACATATAGTAATAACTGATCATAGATCTATGATAATAATAATCATTGTTACAAGTATAATAAAGCTATGTCGATCACCATAGTAACACAATATTTGTGATAATACATTAGCTTTGCAATATGACCAGGATTTCCAGAAATCTCACAGCTTTATTGTCCAAACAGTGCCAGTCATATTCCATCAATATATATACTTCCCATTTCAGTTCCATATGGACCAGAATCACCATGGAAACCCATCATCGTGATGACCAAGATGGTGAACTTTCTCTTTACTCTACCATCTACTTCGAAGTCTATATATATTATAGTGTACATGTAATACATATCATATATAATATCTGTACAATTGACCAAGATTGTGAGTATACACACAATTCTGGTCAATTGTACAAATATTATATACAATATGTACCAAACACCCAAAGAATAACTAATCAAAGGCCTATGAAGCCTTCCATGATTCAATATGGTATTATTTAATGTGTATTTAAATCTCAGATTGTAATTACATTGAACATTCATCAATCTATATTTGTTTTATAATTTTTTATTTTTTAGACCTGATATTTGGTCTAATCTGGTCAAGGTGTAACTAGTAGTGGGCAGAAACTCTTCCCATTGCTTGGAGTTCTCATTCACCTATAGCTAAATAGTGGAATTCTCCAGCGATTGTATACATGCAGTACTGCCTCTTAAATTGATAGTTTGCCAGCCAGTATTGAGTTTTGGCCTTTTCTTGGCTCTTCTCATATCTCTTTTTCTCTGAAGATATCTATCTTTGATAGTTGTAAGTGTGAAATTTACCATGATAAAAGGAATGTGTCAGTCAGAAGTGTACATGTAGTACATACACATACTGAATCATACTGAATTTACATATATGTACCAAAATGTATGTGTACACAATATACATGTACAGTACTGATGTATGTAGCAGTTTAAATATAAATAACTCGATGATTATATATATCTATGTTGAACAACAGATATCACATATATGATAAGCTCTATAAAACAGACATTCACTTCATTTTGATGGTATCATAATAAACTTAATCCCAACAGCTATGGCATATACAAATGTACTACAAATGCATTGTATCAACTTAATTAACCATTGAATGCACATAATTATGACTTCATGAAATATTCCAAATATGCTTATAATTTGGCTTCTTTATTGACACATTTCTTTAGGACTGTAGCTGATCTACCAGGCTATGCTGTTGAACAGTCAAGCTTCAAATTGCCCATTTCATTTTATCTCCAATCTATTTATTATTGAAAGGATTTCACAATAAAAGCTAGGGAAATACATTTCATTGTTATAGTTGAAAGGCAGGAAATCACATGTTTGCAAAACATTTATTCTCAAATAACAGCTCTGAAATGTCAATTGGAAATGCCAGTCGAGAAAGCAAATTAGGTATATTGCCATTGAGCAGTCAAGTGCAATAAGACCTTCAGAGAAATTAATCCTGACTCTGACAGATTATCTTTTTATATTCCTAGATCGAATAACTGAGGTGGATGTTAGAACTTGATCTGGGTGATAATGATGTAAACATCATATCTTTTCTCATTAGTTCTGCATCTTTTGTGTCTTCAACAAATGTCTCGCATAATTCTGGTGTGCAGTGTCATCTCTTTACATCAAATGTCTGACATCATTCTGGATAGTGTCATCTCTTTACATCAAATGTCTGACATCATTCTGGATAGTGTCATCTCTTTACATCAAATGTCTGACATCATTCTGGATAGTGTCATCTCTTTACACTAAATGTCTGACATCATTCTGGACAGTGTCATCTCTTTACATCAAATGTCTGACATCATTCTGGACAGTGTCATCCTTTACATCAAATGTCTGACATCATTCTGGACAGTCATCTCTTTACATCAAATGTCTGACATTACTCTAGACAATGTCATACATCAAATGTCTGACATCATTCTGGATAGTGTCATCTCTTTACATCAAATGTCTGACATCATTCTGGTGTATAGTGTCATCTCTTTACACCAAATGTCTGACATCATTCTGGTGTGCAGTGTCATCTCTTTACACCAAATGTCTGACATCATTCTGGTATATAGTGTCATCTCTTTACATCAAATGTCTGACATCATTCTGGACAGGGTCATCTCTTTAATCAAATGTCTGACATCATTCTGGATAGTGTCATCTCTTTACACCAAATGTCTGACATCATTCTGGATAGTGTCATCTCTTTACATCAAATGTCTGACATCATTCTGGATAGTGTCATCTCTTTACATCAAATGTCTGACATCATTCTGGTGTATAGTGTCATCTCTTTACACCAAATGTCTGACATCATTCTGGTGTGCAGTGTCATCTCTTTATACCAAATGTCTGACATCATTCTGATGTGCAGTGTCATCTCTTTACATCAAATGTATGACATCATTCTGGACAGTGTCATCCTTTACATCAAATGTCTGACATTATTCTAATTTTCAATGTCTGCTTTGACATCAGAAGGGGTATTTCCAGTCTCTACCATATACTTTATAATATGAGAATGTGTCCTTCATATTCAGAGAGGTTTAAGTGCATTACATTTTAATGTTCTCCTTTCATGATGGCTATGAATTACAGTACAGGATGTTGGCTATGTGGATTATAGGTTATAGAGCAATATATAACAATAGGATAAATAATGGATGCAGGCAGAACTGAGACTGCCTCTATAATATCATAGTAATTCAAATGTCTTGGTAATTCTAACGTATTGTATCTCATAACACTCAATATTACACAACTCTGTCATTATCTATTTTCTACCTAAGGTTTATATGTTGAGTGTAAAGGAGGCTGTAGTTTTGTTACGTTGTGTTATTTGTGCAGCAGTTGTTCAATAACATACAACAGTGTTGTACACAAACAAAATCAATACTGCCGGGTCGATACACTCCACAAATAAATGGTGCAGTATTATGGGCACTGGGTACTAGTACAAACAGTAAAAACATGCCGTGTGATTGAGACATCCTGAGTATTTCTTTACTACCGACAGAGAGAAATAAACTACATCTGTATACAGGATACTAACATGATGTCATGCGGCCAACCAACGGATTTCCTGTACGCAGTGCTACACATATGACGCCAAAAATCGAACTGAAAGTTCGTAAGCATTGCATATGTGTACGTTACAGACACAAATTGACCGCGGGCATGTAAATAAATATCTTACGCGATACACTGTTTGACAGATGTCATATCTTTATTAACCTATTAACTAGATAACCCAGGGGGATGTGTTGGTATTACATGACACTATAACGAAAACAGAAGTTTGAATATATCTTATTTTGTACATAAACAAGCCACCATTAGCACGCGGTCATGCTATTTAATTATGTACCAGTTTTATATGGTTTGCGGTTGACATACCTGTTGCCATCGGTCCTCGAGAGACGGCTGAGCCGAAAAGTACCCGGTATCATGGACAACTTGTAATTCCCGAAATATATTTCCACTCGGTAAAACGTCCATGTTTGCAATATTGTGTGTTATGCCTGAGTCTCTATCGTCCTAAAGACGGAGACGATGGAGCTGTGTCACTCACACAGGTCCAACACTACAGCAAAACATCCAAACTATTCCAGTCGAAATGGTCTTCATTCAAGCAAGATAGCGATTTTTCGGTTTCGGGAAAAGGCTTGTCGACCGACAGGGTCCTACACACGCTTGGAGTATATGTTGTTTACAAGGCATAAAGCTGTGCTGTCCTGACCAATCATATTCCCCGTTGCATGAAGAAAAATCTTCGGAATGTTCATTGACCGTGTATGCGATGAGTGCTCTGCGTACCGAGCAACATGATTGGCTGAAACTATATGTAATCCAGCCCCTTATGGAAGAAATCGTATGCAAATGAACTGTCTATATTTGGTATGGTATAAATAATCTGTCACTCGCGATATGGTGACAGTCTGATGTTGGCTGAGTCACAGACAAGTCAGTGAGAATGAGTGGGAAGGTAGTTGTGAAATCGCTATAGGTAAAACATCACGTAGATATATATTTATATGTTGTTTAGAACCAAAACATTGACTCATGATCGTGTGTCTTCGATGATCGACTATATTGTACTCAAACATACAACTAACGAAGTGTTTGTTTAGAGATTGAACTATTTTTGACAAGGTATATAAACTTTTACAACAATGAGGAAGTCTCCATTTAAATGCTTCACTTGAAACTGTATACAACCAGAGACATATATCACATATAGATATAGACGTCTCTGATAAAACGATATAGATTATTATCGATGCCTATGGATATGCTTAAGAAGTCCACTACACATTAGTTTAGCAAGGCTTTGGCATACAATGTACGTATTTTGGAAGCCAGCGGGGTTAACGTTTTTATCATTATGTATATGGGTCATTTGGTTGATGATGGTTCTTGTACATGTGGTGCTAATATTAAAAATGCAATTCATTTCTTTTTCCAATGTCCACTTTACTTGACAACAGTTTATAACCTTCTAGGCTATGTCTTAACGTTTTATTATATGATGCCATTGACTTGCCAACTGATTTAATTAGAATCATACTTTACGAAACTAGTTCTTATCTAAAAAATGTAAACGCTTTCACAAGTATAAGTAATAATTATGTCTATACACTCATTTGTATATATAAAAGTTCTATCAATTGAAATACATCACGAATACATAGTAGTATGAGAGTGAGTGAGAATGTGTTTTCTTTGTTTATATATATACATGTATATCAATTATTAACTTCTAATATTTTCCTACTACATACTGATTTTGTAATACTCATATGTTCGTTAAACTGGAAATATATAGGAAAGGACTAACATATGCTGAGCCTGTTGTCCAATCCATTTTGCCAACACCAAATCTTGATGATATTCTATGTATAAATACCTTGTTTTTATACCTGTTGTGTTGACAATAAAATATTTTTTATATAATTATAAGACAATAAATTACTTTATGAAATCACGGACGTTGAAACGCTGTATCATCATTCTTTATACTGTATTAACAATATTTATAATGATATATAAAAGTACTTTGTTGTTTATATTTTTAAATTACAAAGTTTTATTTGATGAGGAATGTAGAATTATATCTCATTATATGTACGTCCCCGGTAATATTTTTGTTGGATCAGTTTGATCGCCCATTGGATAGGAGGAGTTACTCCGCTTGAAGCCTAACGCCATATGAAATCATAAGCGGAGTTACTTCCCCTTAACCACTGAGTATGTACATTTTAATAAAGGACTAGCTGCGATACCGAAATTAGGTTCCAACAAGCTTCAATACTTGGGAGGATATATTTTGGGTCATTTTCCAGTATCGGAGCACATGACCACTATCGTCGAAAATTATCACTGCAAAAATAGGCCTAACCGACTTTGTTCTTAACTTTGATATTCCGAAATCGAAAATGAAAGGGTACTGTCGTAGGTCGTATTACTGTGGTACCAATGCCGTTAGACTAACCCTGTCGCAGGTCGTATTACTGTGGTACCAATGCTGGTAGACTATATAATGTTATACTGTAATTGTTATAAAGCTCAGGAAATGGCTATTGGAGCAATACAACTGAATCATAATTGCTATATGTCGGCCGACACCAAACATTTGTGTTAGCGTTTTGCATACAAATAAATATTGGTGTTTTAGGTACAAATATTATTTATTGATGTTTTACGTAAAAATATACTGGTGTTTTGTGTAAAGATATTATGAACCCGGTATTTGTCTTTTACGTACAGATATTGTTGTTTTACGTACAACAATACTAGTGATTTACTTAATTATATACACGCACAGATATATTGGTGTTTTACGTACAAATATTATACATTGTATATTGATGTTTTACGTACAAAGATACTATTGTTTTACGTACAAATATTATATATTGGTGTTTGACGTACAAATATTGTGGTGTTTTACGTACAACTATTGATGTTTTACGTACAAATATTATATATTGGTGTTTGACGTACAAATATTGGTGTTTTACGTACAAAGATACTAATGTTTTACGTACAAATATTATGTATTGGTGTTTGACGTACAAATATTGGTGTTTTACGTACAAAGACACTAGTGTTTTACGCACAAATAGTATATATTGGTGTTTTACGTACAAATATTGTGGTGTTTTACGTACAACTATTGGTGTTTTACGTACACATATTGATGTTTTACGTACAAATATTATATATTAGTGTTTTACGTACACATATTGATGTTTTACGTACAAATATTATATATTGGTGTTTTACGTACAAATATTGGTGTTTTACGTACAAAGATACTAGTGTTTTACGTACAAATAATATATATCAATATGTGTTTACGTACAAATATTACGGTGTTTTACGTACAATATTATATATTGGTGGGTACTTGTATAGATATTTTACGCACAGATATATTGGTGTTTTACGTACAAATTAATTTTAACGTGCTAACGTTATTCAATTTGTCTACAATCCCGTGAGAATTATATGTCAATAAGTTTACAAAGAATGCAGTTTACTGCTTAAATATCATAGAATTATTGACTTCGTTTTGGGTTCAATAACTATTTTTTCACATGAAACCAATTTTAGCTCACCTGGACCGAAGGTCCGGTGAGCTTATGTCATGGCGCAGCGTCCGTCGTCCGTCCGTCATCCGTCGTCCGTCGTGCGTCCGTCGTGCGTCCGTCGTCCGTCAACATTTACTTCAAATCGCTACTAGTCAAGAAGTTCTTATTGGATTTTGACCAAATTTGGCCAGAAACATCCTTGGCAGAAGGGGAACAGATTTTGCATAAATGGTGACTCTGACCCCCGAGGGGCCAAAGGGGCGGGGCCCAATAGGGGAAATAGAGGTAATTCTTTTAAATCGCTACTAGTCATAAAGTTATGAATGGATTTGAACCCAACTTGGTCAGAGACATCCTTGAGGGAAGGGGAACAGATTTTGCATAAATGGTGACTCTGACCCCTGAGGGGCCAAAGGGGCGGGGCCCAATAGGGGAAATAGAGGTAATTCCTTTAAATCGCTACTAGTCAAGAAGTTCTTATTGGATTTTGACAAAATTTGGCCAGAAACAACCCTGGAAGAAGGGGAACAGATTTTGCATAAATGGTGACTCTGACCCCCGAGGGGCCAAAGGGGCGGGGCCCAATAGGGGAAATAGAGGTAATTCCTTTAAATCGCTACTAGTCATAAAGTTATGAATGGATTTGAACCCAACTTGGTCAGAGACATCCTTGGGGGAAGAGGAACAGATTTTGCATAAATGGTGGCTCTGACCCCTGAGGGGCCAAAGGGACGGGGCCCCAATAGGGGAAATAGAGGTAATTCCTTTAAATCGCTGCTTGTCATAAAGTTATGAATGGACTTGAACCCAATTTGGTCAGAGACATCCTTGGGGGAAGGGGAACAAATTTTGCATAAATGGTGACTCTGACCCCCGAGGGGCCAAAGGGGCGGGGCCCGATAGGGGAAATAGAGGTAATTCCTTTAAATCGCTACTAGTCATAAAGTTATGAATGGATTTGAACCCAATTTGGTCAGAAACATCCTTGGGGGAAGGGAAACAGATTTTGCATAAATGGTGACTCTGACCCTAAAGGGGCCAAAGGGGCGGGCCCAATAGGGGAAATAGAGGTAATTCATTTAAATCGCTACTTGTCATAAAGTTATGAATGGATTTTAATCCAATTTGGTCAGAAACATCCTTGGGGGAAGGGGAACAGATTTTGCATAAATGGTGGCTCTGACCCCAAAGGGGCCAAAGGGGCGGGGCCCAATAGGGGAAATAGAGGTTATTCCTTTAAATCGCTACTAGTCATAAAGTTATGAATGGATTTGAACCCAATTTGGTCAGAAACATCCTTGACAGAAGGGGAACAGATTTTGCATAAATGGTGACTCTGACCCCCGAGGGGCCAAAGGGGCGGGGCCCAATAGGGGAAATAGAGGTAATTCCTTTAAATCGCTACTAGTCATAAAGTTATGAATGGATTTGAACCCAATTTGGTCAGAGACATCCGTGGGGGACGGGGAACAGATTGTGCATAAATGGTGGCTCTGACCCCAAAGGGGCCAAAAAGGTGGGGCCCAATAGGGGAAATAGAGGTAATTCCTTCAAATCGCTTCTAGTTATAAAGTGATGAATGCATGCATGTTCTAAAAACAATTCTTGAGGTCTTTCAGACCTTTAGAGAGTCTGGACTTCATTAATCTTTAAAGCAGTTCGGATTCCCACACTATAACCATATATAGCATTGTTAAGAGATTTACAAATAAAACAAATTCAATATGAACATTATTTTGACATTTGGTCCAATCCAACCAGGTGAGCGATACAGGCCCCATGGGCCTCTTGTTTTAGATTATGATTTCGACCTTAAGGTAATCGATCACTTATCATACAGATCTAATATTTATTTGAAAATTAACACGTCTAATGAAACGAAAGCAGCATAAATATTGTTGTGTTATACATATATTAACAAGCATTAAACAAAAAAACAAAAAAACAACTAAAAAAAAAAAAAAAAACAACCAAAAAAAAACCAAAACAACTTTCCATCTACCGTTAGTAATCAAATAAAGTGATTCAATTTCCTCACCTTTCTGAAAAGGCAGCTGCATCTGGATTTTCAAAGTTTACTGTAATATTTTAGATACATAGATTTATTCTGACAGCATATATAAAATATGTACAAGATTTACATCATTTGTCAGCTCGTGAGAAAGTTATTGAAATGACAAATAATTGTTCAGTTCTCTTTGAAATTTTGTGGCTGATTTTTCAAATGTTCATCAAGTTTATATTCGAATTGTTTAATTGATATGGCATTTACAACATCAAATGGGAGACTTTTCCACATATCCACAATTCTCTGCGTGAGTATTTTCTGGTATCTAACCTTGAGAATCCTTTACGTATTTTAAAGTTATGTCCGTGAGTGATTGGCCCTACATTTACGGAAAACAATTTTGCGACTTCCCCGGCATATTTTCCGGAGATGATTTTATAGACCTCAATCATGTCTCCACGAGACCGTCTGTATGGTAGTGACAGTTTTTGTTGACGTTCATAATATGACAGATTAGACAGACAAGGAACTTGTTTTGTTGCTCGACGTTGAACATTCTCTATTGTTTCTATATGTTTCGCCAGATAAGGACACCAGACTTGGACCGCATTCTCGATGTGAGGTCTTACTAAAGCCGTGTATAACATTTTAAAACTGTACGGGTTCATGTACTCAGTGTCCTCGGTAATACTCCCATGATAGAATTTGCTTTGTTAACGTTTTTGCAGATATGTTTATCGAATGTAAGTTTATTATCTATGGTGACACCGATATCCTTTTCTGAGTCAACTAATGTTAATTTTGTAGGTCGGTTTCCAAAATACAGCCAAAACGTTTTTTTTATAAAGCTCGGCAGTACTTTCGTCTGCTGTTTTGTGCATAAAGGTAACCCGACGATCGACACATCTCTTTTGTAATTGGTCAAAAATTCTGAATCCTCGGGAAATCCTCGTTTACTGTTTATAGTCGAGGTTAACAATTTGCGATACTTTAAAACATTTCATGCAGGAATACGTCAGATTCAGGTTAATAATTCGTCAAGAGCTGTCGGCTGGGTCTCAACCAATAAAAAAAAATACGGTAAAAAATCAGTTATATAACAAAAAGTATCATTTTAATCTACATATTATTGATAGATTTTCTTTAAGATCGTTTACTCAGAGACGTTTATACCTGATATACAAGTCTCTGGTTTACTCAAGGAATCGGAGACTAACGGAAATCAAACCTGTTTGTGTGCAAATGTCTGATGTACAAAGAGTTGTCTTTCCTTACACACAATTTCTGAAGCCAAATTGACTGACGGACGAAGGTTGAAAGTATTTTTTAAAAACTGAACGTGTTTATGATTTATTCCAGAAATTATCTTGCCATGTGTTGACGTACGGATGTGAGGTATTGGGCTTTCATTCGGCTATGGCTTTTGAGAAACTCTGCATTTGAAATTTTGTAAACGTTTGTTGGAAGTTACCCAAAACACATGTAATTCCGTTTATGGAAAATGAGGATGTTTGCTAATCATTTACCAGATACGCCAATATTATTACAGATTGGTTAAGACTCGTGCATAACCAAAATAATGTATTGGTTAATCCTGCATAAAACGAGCTATATAAAAACGAGCTATATACATGTACTCAAGCGGAAACTAGGAAATCTCGTATGATAAATTGGACAGAACAAGTGAAAAACTTCTTACATGTATATGTGTAACTGGGTCAAAACACAACTCGAATGCCTCTTGTCAGCTTCATGTTGGTTTATTGTAACCGTTCATCACGGTATTAAAAAACCCTACAATAACAAGACAAAAAATCACTTACACATATACAATACAAACTACATTGGACGTGACAATCAAGGGACATAACTCCCACAACGCATGTTATATGAAAAATTAACAAGAACTGAGCAATATCTATCAATTAGACGAAATATCTGCTATTTAAACAATATTAAAATGTACACATGAATAATTTAAGTATCTAAACCTAGTTACTCTACAGAATCAAACAAATGTGTATCAGAATATTAAAATAATATTAATGTATACTTCACAAATGACATTAGTTTCAGTATATATACCATATGGGTATTTTACTCTTTAGGCACATGCCAAATATATGTAAATATTCTATTACTCTAATAAATGTACTATAAACTCACCCCACATATCATGCGGAGGTTCCGTAATGATGTTTCAACATCAACACACAGCTGTTTTGGATTTGATTTTACAAATACATTGTACATCAGCTGTAATAAAAATACATTGATATAATACTAGTTATGTGAATTTTGTAAGGTTGATTCACAAACCACAACTACACATTTGAACGTATACTTTTTACAATGAAATGACAAAGAGATACATCTTGTGGCTCAGCCCCAGATTCTCTACTCAAGTAATATATTAAAATATCCATAAAAAACATCATTACATGTTGTATCATAGCACAACAATATAATATACATTTAAGTATCAAAATAACACCAATAATAGTAAAAACTCACCAGATCTCTTTGAATATTCGGACAATGACTTCGTAGATGTTATGTGCTTGGATACCAAAGCAGAAGTGATTTTGAATATAGAAAAGTGATTAAAAGCATGCGTGTTAGGTAAAACTGTCCAATGAAAAGTCTATGTCAGGTCACATGACATACATACTCACATTCCTTACATACCTGTCCTACATACAAGACACACAGAACTTACTCTCCAAACAAGTCACACAAATACTTTGAACTAAAGACTATCGCACCAGAAATTAAAAATACATAATACACAATTTATTATTATACATTTTCCCAAAATATAACCCTGTCACATACTCCCCCTCGCAGATGAATGACCTCCGTGTCATCGCCATGGAGAAGCTTCAGCGACATCCAACCTGTGAAAACATTAAAAGTACAAATTATTTTAAATCAATGGATAAAACAATCAATTTGAGCCACTTACCACAGAGAGTAAAGACTCCAGAACTTTCTCTGGCATCCTGTCCAAATTTCCCTTAGTAGCTAAAACCTCTAAATACCTGGCTCTCGTCATCCAGTCTGGGGTTACGGATGATTGCACCATTACATACTCACCCGATGTTTGCCACTTAGGTTGTTGTTTTTTCCTTGTTTTCCTGGGTACAGGTACTGGCTTCTTCCTACAAGAATTTCCTTCAATATCACCATCCAGCCCTCGTATTCTGGCATTAACCGATGCCACCTCCTCCCCCTCCGAGAAGTTGAAGGCTGTCCCAGGCAAAGTCTGAACATTCTCTGCAATAGAGGACTGATCGTCATCAGTAACAGCCTTGCCCGCAGCTTCATCAAATGGAGGATCGTCATCCAAATCTGATGAAACTTCTGGATCCCTTTCAGCTTCCATAGCATCCTCAGCACTCGATGTAATGCTTGCCACGTCAGCTGCTGGACCAACATCATCATTAAGAATCAGCTTCTCAGCTTTCCCTGTTTCCCTGAATCTCTGTCTAGCCTGTGGTTTTACCGGAACGTCATCTAACTCCACATCATCCTTAACAGAGGAGAATAATTCCCCTACTGGCAAGAGTAGATTGCGATGAAGTTTTCTTGTTCTACCTGTTCCCGTCTCCGGCCTAATAGTAAAAACTGGGACATCCTTGTTCTCTTGGTCTGTCACTACATAAACCTCTTCCTCCCAGTTGTTATCCAGTTTGTGTTTCCCTTCATGAACCAACTTCTTCACCAGAACTCTATCTCCACATATTATGCTGGAACCCCTCACGCGTCTATCATAGTTGCCTTTCTGCTTCTCCCTAGCCTTATCAGCACTCTTTGTAGCAGCATCATACGCAGAAAGGAGTCTGGTTCTGAGGTCATCAATATATTTACCTGGCTTAACACTCTTCTCACGCCTCTCTATTCCAAAAGCCAAGTCCACCGGTAATCGTGGCTTCCTCCCAAACATGAGATAGAAGGGACTACATCCAGTCTGCTCATGTCGCATGCAGTTATATGCATGGACAAGAGGTCCTACATGTTTTTTCCAATCAGACTTCTGATCTGGCTCCAAGGTCCCTAACATGCCAAGTACCGTCCTGTTAAAGCGCTCACACATCCCATTACAGCTTGGGTGATATGGCGATGTTCTTGACTTACGGATTCCTGCAACCTGGCACAGCTCATGAATCAATTTTCCGTCAAAGTTAGGTCCTTGGTCCGAATGAAGTCTAACTGGAAAACCATAGTGAAGAAAGAAGTTGTTGAACAGAACTTCCGCTGTTGTCCTAGCAGTCATATTCTTTGTAGGGTAGGCCTGCGCGTACCGTGTAAAATGGTCTGTGAGTATAAGAAGATGCTGGTATCCTCCTTTAGATGTCTCCAAAGTCAGAAAATCAACACACACCAACTCCAGAGGTTGATAGGTACGGATGTTCACCAGTGGGGCTCTCTGTGTTGTAGGGGTCTTCCTTAAAATGCAGCGCTGACAATTGGATACCCAGTCCTCAACATCCCTAGTCATTCCAGGCCAATAAAACCGTTCTTGCACCAATGATAGGGTACGGTCTCTCCCTGGATGTCCAACGTCATCGTGCAAGTACCGTAAAGTACGCTTGACCATAGATGTAGGTAGAACTAGCTGGCGAATCTTCTGAGAATCCTTAAGTGTCTCCCTGTATAAAACACTATTGTCTAGGATGAGCTGATTGAAGTGTCGCAGTAGAACTTGTTGTTTCGGGCTCAAATTCTGTCGATCGGGCTTTCTCCCTTCTCTAACAGCATGAATGAAAGGCCGTAATACCTGATCTCTTGACTGGACATGTCTCCAATCCCGTTTAGACATCTGCTCTAAATCAGCAAGATCATCATCCCATGTATCAACTGTTGACAGAATACTGGCTCGTCCATCTCCCTGTATACTCCCACATATGGCTCTGACCGCCTCTGAATCCAACTCTTCAGGAAGACGAGACATAGTGTCAGCATCCATGTTATTACGGCCTGGTGTATACCTTATAGTAAAATTGTAGTTAGATAGAGATGCTAGCCAACGGTGTCCTGTTGCGTCAAGTTTAGCTGTAGTCAATACATATGTTAAAGGATTGTTGTCTGTTAAAACAGAAAATGTAGTTCCATATAGATAGTCAGAAAACTTATCCGTTACAGCCCACTTTAAAGCAAGAAATTCCAGCTTATGTGCAGTGTATCTCCTCTCTGCTTTGTTTAACCCTCTACTAGCATAGCTTATAACCTTCTTCTTTCCATCCTGAGTTTGATAGAGTATGGCCCCAAGTCCTCGTCCACTGGCATCAGTATGTAACTCAAAGGGCAATGAAAGGTCAGGATATCCAAGCACAGGAGGAGTAGTAAGGATTTCCTTGAGCTTATCGAATGCTTCCTGCTGCTCTCTTCCCCATGTCCAATCCATCAGAGTTGTCTTCTTACTAGGCTTCCTAGCTTTCTTAACTGTAGGAGGTAACAGGTCGTTTAATGGCTTCGCAATTGTCGAAAAATTCTTCACAAATTTCCGGTAGTATCCCGCAAAACCAAGGAATTTTCGTAGTTCATCTGGATTTTCCGGAGTTTTCCATTCCGCAATCTTGGAAATTTTGTCAGGGTCTGCCTCCACCCCATGTTCCGAGACAATAAATCCCAAGTACTTGACTCTGGACTGAAAGAGTGAACACTTCTTGGGCGATAACTTGATACCACTCTCTCTCAGTCGCTGAAGCACTAAGGCTAGTCGGTCGACATGTTCATCAAAATCCTTGGAAAAGATAATGAGATCATCTAAGTAGATAAAACATATGGATCCAATATATCCCTCCAAACAATCTTCCATCAAGCGTTGGTATGTAGCCGGAGCATTTACCAATCCAAATGGCATACGATTATACTCCCATAGTCCTAAAGGTCCAACAGTAAATGCTGTCCTCTGTTTATGTTCCTCCATAACCTCAACCTGGTGGTATCCACTCTTCATGTCTAACACAGTAAAATGCTTGGAACCATGGAGAGAATCCAAGATTTCTTCTATCCTGGGTAATGCATATGAATCCTTGATAGTCTTGTTGTTGAGTTGACGATAGTCAATACACATGCGGAGGCTACCATCCTTCTTCCTTGCAAGCACGACACATGAAGACCATGGACTGTGTGAACGACGTATCACTCCACATGCTGCAAGCTGTCGTAAATGGTCTCTAACCTCCTCAAGCATGGCTGGGGGTATCCTTCTAAATCGCTGTCGGAAAGGAGTTTCATCAGTCAACTCAATCCTATGTTCAGTACCAGTACAGTGTCCCAAATCAAGGTCGCCTGATGAAAAAACATCTGAGAAATCCTGTAGAAGTTTATCTAATCTAGCCTGTTGATCAGTATCAAGTGTAGATTTGTCCAGAGTAAGTAAACTTCGGAAATCAGATTCCTTCTCAGGAGTGTGGTAATCTTCTAATGATCCTTCCACTGACACAGGGTGTAATTCTGCTATAATAGACCTGGATGGTATAGTAATATTCCGGATACTAATATTAGAGATAGTTACAGGTATACTATGATCCAATTCCCGGTAATCATAATGTAGCAATCCTGGTGTAATGTCCAAGTCTTGAGTAACATCCGAGTTAACAGGCTGTACCAGAGCACAGGTAGGTATATAGTTCACTGGCTTGTCCACAATACATCTGACAGTAACCTTGGAGTTTGAACCAATAGTGATATTACCTTTCTCCGCTAACTTCACCTTACCAAGGCAAAAATCCTTTCTCCGAAGCTCCTTGGAACGTAACATGAGGCAACGGAAAGTCAAGTACCATGGTGCCTCCATCTTCATATCCTGTAGAAACCTTCCACCATGGGTACGTCTGCTACCATTCAAAGCTTCTATAAGAATGTTGGTTCCCAACAATAAAGGTACCGATTTGTTATACTTACTGTCAGGTATGACCAAAAACATACATCGGTGAGGGTGTTCATTAAAACCTGGAAGTCCATCTAACTCAGCTTCAATACATCCAAGGTATGGTAATGAAGTACCACCTGCACACTCAATATCCAGTAACTCTGTAAGCGGTGCTAACTCCAGATGAGACAAATATGTATAATAAAATGTTTCACTTACTGTTGATACGGTAGATCCTGTATCCAGTAAGGCAACAGCATCAACTCCTGATATTCCCACAGTGACCTCATTACATTCTCCAACTAACTGTGTAGAGTTACATCTGCTGGGTCTACGGCCTGTCCTACAGTCTACGGGTGACCCTTCGCCGAAGACTGCTTCCCGTTTAACGCCTTCCGAGAATGATCCAGGATCACACGGCAACCAACTCTCAGGTGTCCTGTCTGACCACATCTCCAACAAACTGGAGGCTGGCGCTGTTCATCACTAGCATGTCGAGGATCCTGCCGCCTGGTGTCATTCCTTTGACGATCTGGTCTAGAGGTATGGTAATCAGAATTCCTATCAGTATCTCTAGTAAACGACTTCTTGTTGTCCTTCTGGTATCCACCTTGCCCGAACTTGTTGAAATCCGATGCTAGTTGATTAACCACAGCAGTAAGCTCTTTCAATCGGTCAGGTTCCTTAGAGTCTGAAGTAGTGGTGGCCATCTTGGAAGTAATTGGCTTCTTCTCAGGCTTAGATACCTGGTGGTCATACTCAATTCGTCTCAACGCCACCCGAAGCGAGTCAAAATTCTGGATGGTGTCAAACTTATGTCCAGAGACATCTCGTAATGTCTGCCGAAGTCCACTCCAGAACTTGGATCGCAGCATTTCCGAAAAATCACCAGAGGTTATCTCCCCTTTCTGCTTAGCCTTGTCAAGTAATTCCTCAAGTCTACATCCCCATGCTGAAACATCTTCAGTATCCTGCTGAGTCGCACTGTAAAATTTCTGTAAGAGAGACTCGCTAGACTCTACAACGCCATATACACTATCCATCTTATCCATGAGTCGTAACAATCCAGCATCAGGACCAAGACGTCGTGCAACGCCTGCTGCATCACCTCTCAAAGACTGTCTCACAGCGAAAGTAATCTCCTCAACTGAGTAGGCATGGTTGTCCATTAAACACTGAACCTCATACTTCCACTGTTCATAAGATACCTGGTCCTTTTTGTCAGACGGTCCATGAAACTGAGAAACCCTGGGCCTCTGATGAGTAACAAACCGTTGAGGACTACTGGTATGGTCATGATCAGATCCACTATGATGTCTAGTAGTAGAACCATGGTCTGATGCAGTAGCTCCATCTTCAGTCCCAGCTGTTTTCGGAATAGCTCCCTTCCTGGCATAATCCAATAACCATTTTCCGAAAGCTTCCTTGGATTCTAAGTTGGGTTTAACATCCATCTCTTCAAAATATTGTTGTAACTTGTCTGTATCCGACATGATGAAATTAACACAAGTACTATACTTACCAAAGAAAATGATAATGTACAAATATGATGTAAAGAAAAGAAAAGAAACAAACACAATATTAAATCTGAAATGTAAAGGAAACATGAAATACAATTGAAATGTAATTATCAAACAAACAACCAAATGCAATATTTATTGAATATTAACGAAAAATAATAAAAAAAACAATCTGCTCTGAAAAAGAGAAGAAAATTCTGAAAAAGATACAAGTAATACACAGTTGTAGCAAACAAATATATACTTACTTCCCTTGAAACAAAGTGATGAAAATTATCTCCCCTTGGTATCAACCAAAAGAAGTAAATAATTTTAATAAGAACAGTAAACAAAACCTAAATGCAATATAGATAGTAAGTACTAGAAACACACAATAATATATCAACAATCAACTAGACATTCACCCACTGACTCACAAAGCAAACAGTCATAAAATGTCTAAATGGTCAAAGTCGATTATTATTAGTATTACTATTAGCAAAAGAAAATGAAATAACTGCAAAGTAGAAAAAGAAAAGACTTGTGCTCAAAAATAATTTGATCTGGTCCTACACCGAATAAAAATAAACAATCGAGAAAGCTTGACTGAAATTACAAAAAAAACTTTACAACACCAAAATATATTATAGAAAACTAGACTAAGACATGTTGAAAAAAAACTGAACACTGAAAACAGTGTAAGTTTATAGCAAAATATAAACTAGAAAAAATAAATAAATAATAAGTATAACTGCAATAATAACTGAAGTAACTACTCAAAGGACAAAAAAAATATATCTATAACTTTACAACCCACAAAAGTTATAAAAAGTATGGCAAGTATAGAAACCTGAAAAATATATATTACATGTACATGATCACAGAAAAGTATATAATCAATGCAATAAATGAACAATCAAATATTACAATATATAGACAAATAATTACTGGACGGATTAATGAATTAATTTAATGGTAAACACAAAAAAATAAATGTCTCTCAAAGTTGATCTTCTAAGGGAATGTAAACAAAAGTCTCTGCACTCGACTTCCGGTCGCGTGAAGGTCAAGGTCGGAACTTCTAACACTGCCAATCACGTGTAAAGTGATTAAATGTGTCAATATTGCGAATAAAATTGTCTCACCAAACTGGACACAAGTATGAATTGTTCTTGTCATCAGACATAGTGGCGAACATGGAAATAAACATCACAGGAGCAATGGAAAGTCAAACATCACAGCTTACCACTGCAGCGTAACAGTCTCTTGACCGATTTTCAGGAAACCGGAAACACGTCACCTCTACTGAAATCAATCATCACGCCATCCGCCGGTGATCACATAAACTGTATCCAAAACACGTTGGGCGCCATTTGTAACTGGGTTCAAAACACAACTCGAATGCCTCTTGTCAACTTCATGTTGGTTTATTGTAACCGTTCATCACGGTATTAAAAAACCCTACAATAACAAGACAAAGAATCACTTACACATATACAATACAAACTACATTGGACGTGACAATCAAGGGACATAACTCCCACAACGCATGTTATATGAAAAATTAACAAGAACTGAGCAATATCTATCAATTAGACGAAATATCTGCTATTTAAACAATATTAAAATGTACACATGAATAATTTAAGTATCTAAACCTAGTTACTCTACAGAATCAAACAAATGTGTATCAGAATATTAAAATAATATTAATGTATACTTCACAAATGACATTAGTTTCAGTATATATACCATATGGGTATTTTACTCTTTAGGCACATGCCAAATATATGTAAATATTCTATTACTCTAATAAATGTACTATAAACTCACCCCACATATCATGCGGAGGTTCCGTAATGATGTTTCAACATCAACACACAGCTGTTTTGGATTTGATTTTACAAATACATTGTACATCAGCTGTAATAAAAATACATTGATATAATACTAGTTATGTGAATTTTGTAAGGTTGATTCACAAACCACAACTACACATTTGAACGTATACTTTTTACAATGAAATGACAAAGAGATACATCTTGTGGCTCAGCCCCAGATTCTCTACTCAAGTAATATATTAAAATATCCATAAAAAACATAATTACATGTTGTATCATAGCACAACAATATAATATACATTTAAGTATCAAAATAACACCAATAATAGTAAAAACTCACCAGATCTCTTTGAATATTCGGACAATGACTTCGTAGATGTTATGTGCTTGGATACCAAAGCAGAAGTGATTTTGAATATAGAAAAGTGATTAAAAGCATGCGTGTTAGGTAAAACTGTCCAATGAAAAGTCTATGTCAGGTCACATGACATACATACTCACATTCCTTACATACCTGTCCTACATACAAGACACACAGAACTTACTCTCCAAACAAGTCACACAAATACTTTGAACTAAAGACTATCGCACCAGAAATTAAAAATACATAATACACAATTTATTATTATACATTTTCCCAAAATATAACCCTGTCACATATGTAATCATGATTGTTGTTATGTGTTGTTATGTATTGATGTATTTTTTAAAAATATTATTTCAATCAAGTGTACGTGACACGTTTATACAGGTCTGGCATATTTTACTTGTAGAGTGGTCAAGAGCCAGATGGTAATTACCTTTGGATTTTTCAAATGAACTTTTGAAATTATTTCATCAATTAGCTTGTTTTTTCTTACTGAACAAATGACTGAAATGTGAAATTGTGTTTTTAATTCAAAGAAAAGTTCTACACCAGGAATTGTCAAGATACATATATATCAAGTGTAAATAGTATGTGTAAATAAGCGCACATTAGTTCAAGTGTTCAAAATGTGCATTACCATAATTTATGTATATCCAGTGACATATATATAATCTATTTAGTGAAGAAACAACCAATCCGAAGTCGCTAACCTTCTATTTGACAAACCTCATTCTGTAATGACATGGCGATAATACATCACACAAGCCTTTTAAGGCTTACATTGATGTCATACTGTGATTACTGTGATTACTGATAACAACATACTTTTTTTTATTTCTTAAGGTACAAAGTCCTTGATAAAACTCCTCTAATGGACTCGACTTAGGGGAATTCTCTTTAGCTCCTCCATGTTTTTATAATATTGATCTACTATCTTGGTATTGCCAATATACCTTTTGTAGATATACATATATACAATGTATTTATAAACCTATTCGGGTATCACCTAATAGAGTAAACATAAAAGCTGGAATATTTTATAGACCGAATCCAATACCTCAACAGGTGCGTTATTGTAGCGTTTTCACTCAAGGGTTTGGTTTCAAAATGGCCTCAGAGGCAAATACGATTGCTTGTATGTGCTTTTGGTAGCTTCTTTAATCCTACGTTTACAAACAGGCATCGAAGTCAAAATATATATATATACGCAATAATATAGCGCCCCTTTTGTGCCAAAAGTGAAAAAAATAATGTATTTGTTTTGGGGGCAGATGCTAGAATATTTTTTTGATGTTAGATATCATCTGTGCAATCAAAAAGTTACATTTTTGAATACATTAGGAACAGGAGATAAAAATGTGATGGATTTTGACTAAGAACATGTGCTTTTACAATAAGAAAATTTTTCTGAAGGTTTAAAATAAGACTTCCTATTGTAGTCCATTCGCAATTATGTGCTAAAACAGCTTCAAATAGAAGTTTGAAATAAATTGCCCAAAAATAGTTATAAGAAGTTTTGTGTAAATAATTGAAAGTGATTGACATTATTGCTATGTATGTTTAAAGGAAAAACGGAGTATAGGGGGAAATCTGTTTTGCATTAAAATATTGTAAATAGAATTGAAATAAAACGTTTATACATGGTTTTATAAGAACACAGAGACCGACACCTCAACTAATATCCAACTAAAGTAACATTCCCATTTTTAGAATGACCGTTATCTTCTTCATAACCACACAAATTAAATGTTCTTCCAACTACTGAATCAACTTTTTGATTAGAACGCTACGGAATGGATTAGGTTGATTTGCTCATTAAATCATCTAATCCGTAATCCATTACTTGGGGTTTGTCTTAAACCGTTTGACTTTTGGATGCAACGGCTTACCTGGTACTGGTTTCCAATTGCTTGTAGTATCCTTAATAGTATAGGATACTGGTAACGAGGGCACATGTCCCCATGGTTCTCTGTCCGTTACGGCACTGGCAATAATAATTCTTTGAATTAATGGTGTCGAAGCTGTCATGCTGGATCAAAACATTGTACATTACACTGCTCTTATGCCTCGAGTGGGTCTAACATCGAACAATGTCCCGTGAGTGCCGATTGATCTAGATCTCATAGTCAACATCATCACCGGTGTGCTCACTATTGATGCCAGTGGTATTTGGTATGTGCCACTGGAAATTGTTCGAAGATATTCCAAAGTCACAGTTATCCACAGTCGCATCAAGTGTGATAAATAGTGACTTGGCCCTTCTGGTAAGGCATGGCTCATCTTTTACACGTCAAGCTAATGTGCTGAGAACACCAAGGCGCGCTTTCATTTTCACAGCCAGAGCTCTATCCTTTGCATCTCGCTCTGGTATTCTAAGATACAGGCTGTTACTATTCTAACGAGTACATCGATGATCAATTAAATAGTTGGAGGCAAGTTGGGATTTGAAAACAGCCGTGATATAACTTCACTACCCATCTGGATTTGGTTATGGATCTATCCAGGTTAGCTTGTAGGTCGTCATGTTGAGTCTGCACAGGTCTTTAGAAAAAGCGGCAATTTTGTTGTCAAACCACGTGATTGCAGAGGTCTTAGATAAACGCGGCGTCTTTGTTGTCCAACCACAAAACGTCACTAAACCCTCGGCCAACATCGACATTGTCATTTTTCTCTATTAAAGGAGAGACTATCCATGATGGTCTTTGCACATTTCGCATCATTATCGTTTCTAGGAAAAAGGTCCGGCATCCAGAATGCAACCATCAGGCAGGGCAATGCTCATGAACTTCTGGCCACAGTAGGAGATTCGATGGAGTTTGTGATCAGAACTAGGGAATAAAGATATATGACAGTCGCCAGATTGCCAAAAATGCCTTTTCTTTTGTAATATGTTTACGCCAAATGATTAATGGAACAATAATTATGTCTAATACTATTACTATGGAATATACTGGAAACTGACATTTTGAAAAGAGTTCAACACTGTTTCCACAATATGTCCGTCTTCACATTTACGAAGAACAGCAGTAGTGCATCTCGCGGTTTTGGAATGTAATTACCAGTGTCAATAGAGGACGAATATTGTGAAACGATTTCTAGAAACTGTGTTCTTGTTCAAACTGTCCAGACTTTACGATCTGCATCATCCATAGAGGAGAAACGCAGAGTAAAGGAAGTTGCCTAGTTTGATAGCATATGTGATATCTCCAAAAGATTTTGATCTCGAAGGTAGCTTAGAAGTCAACACTTCTCTTTCATCACTCCGTGCGAATTTCAACGTAAGGATTTCGATCTTTCCCTATGAGATGATGTTCCCTATGTGGCGATACGTGGTAACTAAGGACGCCACAGTGTGTGATGAAAGATGAGTTGGTGTTTTGCGCACTCGGGCAAAATTGTCAAGTCTTGATTGAAACTTTTCATATGCAGTGTGCATTTGGCGTGGAAAGACTGGCCTTAAAATAGTTCGTCTATGGATGGTAATGGGATGTTCCGCCACGTATCATCACCAACCCCAATATTTTGATATTCATATTGCAGCTTCGTTTCTAATAATTCTTGAAAATCTTTGCACACAGGCCGATCTGTTTATCACCAGTGAAATTATTGCCTTCTGCTTTTAAAACATCAAGCAACTAATTGTGCATTGGGAGTCTTATGTTTTTAGCAGATTTCTTCTAAAAAAACATACAACTTGCACCTACACACCTATCTCTCAATGTGAGTAGGATACTGTATTAGGTGTTAAAATATCCGTCAGACGCGATTTGATAAATAGAATAGAAGCGAATTAATATTTTAAATCATGGACATAGAAGCTTTCTACTTGAAGAAAAGAACAATTAGTGTGGTAGATAGGGTAAATAATTGTAAGATTTGTTTAGTCACTATCGGGCACGTACTACATCGTATCTAACATCCTAATTACAATTAACAGCGATGGTCATTTGATAACGTGGCCTATACAGGTCGGTACTACTAATACTTGTATTGGTGCCATGGGTTGTTATATATTAGGGAAGACACATGAACGTTAGGATTTGGAGTGTAACAGGATAATCTGTTATGTCGCTATCGTTCAACTAGTCATTGGGGGTGATACACACCAAAGCCAACAATCAACTCTGCACTAATGATAAAGTTTTCATCTTTGGGACGGCATAGGGTAAGTTAAGCTCTCTATACGCTTAATAATTTAGGTTTATTTTATGGTTAAAATTTCCCTTTTTTGTTAAAATCAATACTTTTTTTATCTAAATTGTGGTAATCTGTGTTCTTAGTTTAGTAATTTAGTTATGCTGTTAGTAAATTAGGTAAATGTATAGCCAAGGGAACATACTTTGATGGCACAAATTAATGTAATGTTGAGTGGTCTCAAAGTGTAAACAATCTTTAGGCCGACCCCTATGGGAAATCAACATTGCTGGAAACTTTACCTTTAAAAGGAATATAATTCCAAGTTCGTAAAGTTATATCAAAATGTTTGAACAAGAAATGTTACATAAGACCTGATATGTACATTATCGATATAATGATGTCGCCAGAGAACAGAACAATCATTCAAAACTTGTTTAAGAAATGAAATACTAGTTAACAAAGGGATATGTGAATTTAAATATATTATCCTGCAATAACGACAAGGTAATAGTTTGTTTCATACTTCAATAGTCTGTAAGAAATACTTTTAATAGAGTATTTCATTTATCAGTCTGTCATTTCGTAGTTAACTGAAATTGTACGAACGCATTATTAGATATTTACTGAATGCTGTAACATTATTGTACAATATAATTCACAGTTTGTTTAACAAAAGTTTAGATCCACAGTGTAATCAAAGTCGGTACATATCTAGCTCTTTAAAGTTTGGGTTTCACATATTTTTGGACATATTCTGACACGACTAAGCATTATTTATAAAGGGCTATGGCACGACCATCTTGAAAGAGTTCCCTCTGATAATGTCAGTGTATGTATACATAGATATATACACACAAAAAATTAACCCAACAGTGGTATTTCTCAAATTCTGTCAGAACTGATTTGGAAAGAGTTACATGAAAGACATAATTTCGAGTGAAAGCAAAATTAATTCATACAAAAATAAAGTTTTAATACTTAATTTAAGGTCAGTTTGAGAAATTTACGAAAATTAACTTCATCAAATTCACTAAAATCCCGAAAATAACGAGCTTCGTCTGTTACCATCCATGAATGCGTAATTACTTTTGGAAAACTGGAATTGTCTTACTATTTCACAAAATGTTCCAGTAAAGTGTGGTGGTATCCTATCAAAAATAGTAGTTGAGGTGACCATGCTTTGTGACATTATTAAATACATACTGAAGTAACTACCTGTAACACCTGCAGTCATGCATGAATGGACCTATCCACCTATAGCTGTTGGCAGGTAGCTACTTAGATCTACACTATAGTACTACAGTACTGCCTTTGAACACACATTATACAATCAATCAATATGTTTATTTAAGTATCATATATCACAATTACATTGTACAAGTATATAGTTACAAAGCATAAAACATAATTTGATATCCTGGATCAATCATCTTAACAATAATAAGATATAGACTATTGATATTCTAAAAAGAACTGTTGCAATGATACTTTTTTTTAGATAAATAAAACCAATCACCAAATAACAAATTCCAGTCCAGAGAGCAGGTGATTGGGGCAGTCCCTATCTACCAAACTCTCTGAAATCGTACTTGTATTTAAATGATCACTAAAAGACTTCTTTTACAATTAATGCATTAAAACATTATGTCTTTTAAAATGGTATTGAATAAAATGAATAAATATGCATAATGAATAGATATATATAAGTGTTCATAAAAATATAAGTTTCTTGCTCTGCATATTAGTGAAATTTAGTTTCCCTAGGGTTGGGGAGAGTTGTGTGTTGTTCAAACAAAGCATAGTCATCTCAACTACTGTTTTGGATGCGAAGCCACCATACTTTACTGAAGTTGTTTTTTACAAGGATTTTTTTTAAAGTAATAGTGCATTCTTGGATAAAGATGAACCTCACGCTAGTTTCAGGAAAATTGGAGACTTTGAAGAAGGATGTTTTCGTACATTTCTCGAGTTGACCTAATACTAAGCTAATACTAAGTATCAAATCATTTTCATTTTCAAAGATTTTATTTAGTTTTCACTCTAAATGATTGTTTCATGAATGTCTTTCAAAAGCATTACCTAGATCATTTGTGAAGTACCACTGTTGGAGAATTTGCTATTTTTCATGCACTCGCATGATCAGAGTGAACTTATCGCCGTCCAGTATTCCTTAATAACTTCAGCCTTATGCATTTTGGAGAAGTGTAACGAAATTTAGGCAAACCTGAAAAAATAGCCATTTTTGCAAGGAACAAAAAATGAGCAAAACTAGACGGAAACCCGTTTTTAAGGCTTTTTTTGGCAATGACTACTCCATGCTGTGGTAAGTTTTCCGTCACAACTAGAGTTCATAACAAGAAAAATGTATTTTTTTTTCATAATTATACACAGTTAAGGTATATGCTAGAGCAATTCTGTTGCATTATCGTTCTGAAACATCCAACGTTTAGAGTTTAGACAGGGCAGTGTTATTATTCCCTTTTCATGTATTCCATGGGTTATATGTTAATTGTATCTCCTTTCGTCTTTGGATAATAAAATTCTATTCTTGTCCGAGAGATCTTCAGTTCACGGACAAGTTTGGCTGGCCTTTCGTATGCTCCTTCATTTTTTTCATTTTATTCCCTTTTACATTGGAATTAAACGGTGCTCGCGAAATCAAGATGGGTTCGAACTGAAGATGGTATATAGATATATAGTATTTAAATGAAAATCTAATTTTTAAGAAAGGTTTTCTAAATGTCCATCGTTGATTTTTCTTTTTTATAAGTTTATCAAATATGAGTTTGTAGAAGACCTGACGTTATATTTTTCTTAAGTTTGTGCTTTGTTGTTCTGGTGACCTGCCCAATGTAGCTCCGTATAGTTTATTATCAAACACTTTTGATTTTTCATGTGTTATATTGTCAGTATAGGACGTTATAGTGCCTATCAATACGTAGCTGTAGTTTGTGATTTGTTAATCTGCCCGATGTAACTCCATATAGTTTATTCTACCACAATACCCTGTGTTATTCAACTCTCAGACCATCAGTTAATCATTACAGCTGTTGATTAACAATCTGTTTATACTACACGTGGTATAAACTCTGTACGCATTTTGATTGGCTAACACGGTGAACTTTGACCCAAGCTGCAATTGTTATTGACGTCATCAATAATCTAATGACGTCACATCACCGGGTCCCGGACGTCACCGGTACACTTTATTTGCATACGCGAAATTATACTTGGCTACGTTTCCCTTTGATTCAAGCCGATATTATTATGGTAGAAACAGGTCACACGGCTCGAAATTGTTGGATATGGAATTTATTTCACACTCGTAAGTTATTTTTTAAAAGTTGCAAAAAACACTCGCTAAAGCTCGTATCTTTTGTAAAAAATAATTTACGAGTGTGAAATAAATTACATATCCAACAACCACTCGTTGTGTAACCTCTATTTATCAAACTTTGATTTAGTCCAAAAACTAAGTTTTTCATGACTTGACAGACATGAGGTTGACCGATGGCCTCAAGCTGGGAACATGGTGCTTTATTTTATAATGCGAACATTCTGTTTATATAAGTCTGGTTTTACCTGACTGATAATGTAACATGGTTAAATGTCATGCAAATTTGAGATCAATTTCACGTCCATTTCTTGACATCAATTTAACAAGATTGTTTTCCCATGTGAAATTCAGATAGTATTCAGGTCTGTTTCAGGTAAATATTTTTTAGGTCAAATTCATCTTAAAAAGTTTTCAGATTTATAGAATTTCTGTAGTCACTTGGATCAATTGTTTTTGTTGCTTTTCGCGCTAGAGAGTTCGTTGTTCATCTAGTACCTAGTGCTGATGTTTTTGAATTTGAAATCCATTCAAAGAAGAACGGATATAACATTACATGTATTCATTATTTTGTCTTATTTTAATAACTTTCTCCAAAATCATAACGAACACGTTTTAAAGAAACTATGTAGCATACTTTCTGATTGCTACCACTGCTGACTGTTCTATTAACACAACAGCTCACCAGATAAGAAGAGAGATAATTATCAAGAATTATGATAACCTGTTAGTCATAAAATCTCCGGAACAAACATGTATAAAAAAAATATAGGAATACTGTTATTTTAGCACTAATTTTACAGTACAACTATTACAACTTGTTATGACTATTTTTTCCTGCCTCTTATTATAGGTATTTATCACTTATTTAAAGATACCTGCTTTTTCAGGTATGTTGACAGAATTCTTTATGTTTTCCTCGTGAGACTGAACTCACTCGCTTGTTGTATAATGAGTGTTTGGAACCGATCGGCGCTGGGAAGGCGTTTTAAAATTAAAAGAATTTAAGAGTTGTTATATTTTGGTCGTATTTTCACTGTGATATGTTTTTTTCAGATTTCAGTTGGTTTGCCTTTGTCTTGCAACATCAACACATTTCTCCAAAAATTGGAAAAAAAAGAACACACCGTTCGACTTCGGATTGGACGTGTAAAAGGCCTGTCGCCTGCACAACCACGTGGGTTTTTGTTTTCTAACCACAAGAGGCCCATTGGGCGCTTCCATCCGGGCCAACAATTAAGTGATTGATGCATGTTGTATAACTTGTTCTGTAATCTTTGTAAAAAAGATAAAATGTACATTTCAACAATGTTTTAGCTATTATTGATAGTCAATATGTTTTTTTTATGTTGTACCAATTTAAACACATCAGTATAGTTTACAAGTTTGTAATCGTTATTTATCATCGACGATAGAAGCAGGGCACGGACGATAATAGACTTCAGACATTTGTGGAGGATAACGTTTCCAAAGCCGAAGGATAACGCACATACAAATATTTTCAGACCGTGCTATTTATTATGCTTAAGAAAATAGTACAAAACAAAAAACAATGAAATATTAAACAAAAAGAAAATATTAAGAAAGATTAACTTTTTTCAAACATTTAGGAAATAGCATTTTTAAAGGTTTTTGAATTTTATTTTTCGGCAATTATCAAGTACACGTACCTTGTTCTTTTTTATGAAAATAAATCCTGTCTACCTCCAAGCAATTAATATCATTAGTTATCAAGAGAGAAAGCCAACATGACGATGTGGGTAAAAATATAAGTGGCTTGTTGATTTCAACTCGATTTCCGCACCACAGACGGTTCATAATATTATATATCAGTAAGCTATTTGGACTCTGTTTTGTATATAACGACACCGCAAGCGAGAACACTGTGCAACTGGTTTCAGATTCCAGCAAGTTCTACTTAGCCTGATCTACCTACATTTTCCCAATTCGTTATTTCATAACGTGCTCATATTTTTTTTTCGCGTTGGTAATATTAGACATTTCTTTTTGTGTTGATATATAATTAAGTGGTATTCAAGACCAGCAATATATAAAAAAAAACTACAATTGTGAAAATCCTTTTCCGATTTTCTCTGTAATGGCGTTACTGCACTTGTTACAAAGGTACGCATATGCATTAACCAGGGTTTGGAAAGTCGCGGCAAGTCCTTTTCCTAAAATGCTTGTTTTCTGTGTCGACCAAAAAGTATGTGTACATAAACATGTAAATATTGTTCATTTATACAGTTGTGGAATCATGCACACATCGTGTAACGTTTTGAGATCACACAATTCTACATTTGTAAGTTACCAATCGTTGTGTACCAGTAAAGTTGCTTTTTGTGGAAAATTTAAATTCTTAACGTCAACACAAGATTAAATTTTTTTTTAGACGCGAGCAAATTAACGAGATTGCGGAGTTCTGTGCAAGTTTCAAATGAATGTTCAAGAAAAGGAATGATGACGTATCATATAGTAATATATGATTTCGATTCTCTTGTGGGAGCATCAGCAATGGAAGTTGGAAGTAAATAATGGAACGTAAGTCCAATGGAAAATAAGTGAGCACTAAAGCATGGCATATAACATGGTCCAGGAGCACGGCGTGGTTCAGTTGGTTCAGTCGCGGCGGTTTTACATTTATGTCTATTGCCAGGAGCAGTAGTATGTCCTGCACTCATCGTTTCCTCCTTTTCTGCATTTTCCAGTATATCCAATGCAACAAGCTACAACATCAAAGTTAATTGCTTTAACAAAATCTCTTATTTATGTTTGCATGAAACTACACACTTTGGTGTTAGTTATCAGTTGAAAGATAACCCAAATAATGTCAACATTTAGCTTAATACCTCCATAAACACGCTCATTTGTTGTAGTAAAAAAACAACAAAAAGCAAGCAAACAAAAACAGCCCCCCCCCCCCCCCCAAAAAAAACCCAACAAACAAACCGTCTGAGAATACCGATATAATTACAAAACCATAGTTTCAATAGGACAACAAGGGCAGCTATAGCATATAAAGGATCTTTTAATCGTAGCATTAGTTGCATTTCACGTGGAGATATCCCAAATTGGAATTTAAGCTATATTCAATACTCGATTGTATTTTATACAATACAGATAGGCTGTTGGTTGTAAAGGATTTAGACGTTAAGTGAATTTTGACGCGAAATAGAACAAGAAATAGTAGAATCCCCCCCCCCCCCCCCCCCCCCACACACACACAAAGCAAAACACTTCTATATGCTAAATGATCAGACAGTATGATGTAACTTACTCCCAAACATTTCAAGTTAATTAAAAAGATTGAAATAGCAATTGTACAAGTTGTACAAAAGGCTAATCGCAATTTAGCTGTGCTTTTTGTTAACATCACGACCAGAGCGGCTTGGTTTCTAGATTATCAGTTATGTATTGCATGCTAATTTTGTAATTTGTTTATACGAAGTTATCAAATAACATTTGTTCAAAAACAGGTATTTACGTCAGTTTTATATCCCATCATAATGTTTTAACACGGGTTTCCCATATGAATCGAATGGTCAAGCTGGACATTGGAAATCGACTGTCAATAGTATCGAGATAACACAGAAACGTAATAGGAAATATATAAAACGCATTCAATCAATAGAAATATACTTTTTCGTGATAATTTGTTTTTTTTTGTAAACCTTACCAAAATCTTATCTTCTAATTCTTATCCTCAAGAAACTTGCCGTAGGAAGAGCATAAGTAAAGACAAAGTTTAACCACTTCATTATATACGTCTTATTATCCAAGTGAAATTTAACACGACCAACACTTATCTTTCAACCCGAGTTTTGTCATGCTACGGCATAAATATAAATGTTCTTACGTGAACAATATTTCTTCTGTATTTCACTCTGACTATCGGTACAATTGTTA
Source organism: Pecten maximus (assembly GCF_902652985.1). Lineage (NCBI taxonomy): Eukaryota > Metazoa > Mollusca > Bivalvia > Pectinida > Pectinidae > Pecten > Pecten maximus. The sequence continues at coordinate 26,448,360 of NC_047033.1, forward strand.
CATGCATTATGGGGGCACGGGTTGCAATGACGAAACAGTAAACTTCCTGCGCAGAGGTTTCGATGGCATACATCTGGAAGTAAAAATCATCGTCAGCAATGAACACGTTATAAGGTAAACATTATAAGAATGAAGATAATAGCTCACTAAGGATTTATATACTCTAATACACTGTATTGAAAGATTATTTTGCCGAGAAAAGTTTAGTTCAGATGTTTAGTTATTATATAATCTTATTTCTCTATTAAGTTCTTACACGTAGTAATGGGTATCATTATCAAGCACATTTATATGACAATAGCGGTCACCTCAATACCAATAATTGTACAAGGTTTTACTGTATTTAGCTACTGTATGACAATAGTTGTCACCTCAATAAAAACAACAACAGATATTTACCTACAGTATGACAATAACGGTCACCTCATTACTAAACAGTGATGTTTACCTTCAGTATAATAGTAACATCACTACGAAATGACACATAAACCAGTCCTAGACTAAACGATGTACATTTTCGAATTCGTTATGCAATAACTTGCTCAATACTAGACTAATTTCTTTAAGCAACTACTCGTTTACTCGTTGAAAGATTAAACATTTAAACATTATTCTATATGGTGATATATACTTCAATGGAATTCACGACCCGTAATATATAAAAATACAGTTCTCAAAAAAACTCTTTCCAGTTTTCTCGTCCATTTAGTTACTACCTTTGATACTATAATACACACACACAAACACCCTCCCTCACCCTAACACACCCCTGTGTCAGTACATGACGTTATAGCGTCTAAAGAGTACTTTATAGTGATAGAACAAGACGTTATTGTGTCGGTACAGGATATTATAGTGTCAGTACAGGACGCTATAGTGTCAGTACAGGACGTTATAGTGTCAGTACAGGACGTTATAGTGTCAGTACAGGACGTTATAGTGTCAGTATATAGAGAATAATACATACCTTTTCCCATATCGGACCCAATATTGGCCCCGAGATCCCAATATTGGCCCAAGGGCCGAAGGCCAATATTGGGTCCGATATGGAAAAAGGTATGTTTTATTCAATTTATTGTATTCTTAGTAATAAATCACAGAACATTAATCAAAACAACAATTATAACGTGACAAGAAAAATCAGATTCAAATTTTTAATGTATTGAATTATAAACACTTTATAATATTGAAGTTTTTTAAGTCTTTATGAAGTTCATATCTGTCAAATTTATAATGATTTCTAAATAAGTTCCTTTCCAAAGGTGTTTCTACCATGTCACTGATCATGGAACGATTGGTTAACATCGGCTTGTACGACCTCTCCTATTGTAAAGTTTAAGTTATCAATTTCCTCGGTTACCATGTGTTCCTTCTCGGCGAGATATTCTAGCTCTGCAATTCGTGCTGCAAGCGAATTTAAAATCTTCTCTCCCATGTCCTCATTCCTTCGTCTACTCGACGTCATGTTGTTTGTTTTGGTTTCGCTGACAACACAGCACCTACGTCAAAACCCGAGAGACCCGAATAGTTTGATGAGACGCAAAATTTAGAGGTGTTCCGCGAAGAGGACCAATACAGGGTTTGGGGTGCATTACTGAATCAATAATGCATGGGTAAGGATTACGGATCGGGAGATTTGGCGCCATAATGCATATGCAAAAAAACCTGTATTTATTACTAAGTATACAATAAAGGGCGTTATAGTGTCAGTACAGGATTTTATAGCGTCAGTACAGGGCGTTATAGTGATAGTACAGGATTTTATAGCGTCAGTACAGGACGTTATAATGTCAGTAAAGGACGTTATATTGTCAGTAAAGGACGTTATAGTGTCAGTACAGTACGGTATATTGTCAGTAAAGGACGTTATAGTGTCAGTACATGACGTTATAGTGTCAGTACAGGACATTATAATGTCAGAACAGAATGTTATACTAGTAGTGTCAGTGCAGAACGTTGTAGTGTTAGTTTAGTACGTTAGATTGTTATTACAGGACATGGTAGTGTCAGTAAAGTAAATTATGGTGTCAGTAAAGTTCGTTATAGTGTCGTGGAATACGTTGTAGTGTCAGAACAGGGCGTTATAGTATCAATAAAGGACGCTATAGTGTCAATACAGAACATTTAAGCATGCATCATCTTAGGAAAAATATCCTTTTTGACCGAAGGAAAAAGACAATTAACATGACGGAAAAACAACCTCACAATCCTCGCCACTACGCACACTAACCAATAGTGATTTGACACAGACATGACTCTCACTGGTAAATCATATCTTAAAAAAAAGAAAGGTATGATATGGATAGAAATATAAAACAATATATAAAATAACAGATTGAGAATAAATAAAAATTAAATATGATTTATACTAAATATCTAAGTGATATTTCATGTCAAATTTGGATTTAACCATCATGGTTATCCCTGTTCTAGGTCGGAGGTCATACATATTGAATTAGTCTAAAAAAGTTTTACCTCGATAAAATGATGTTTTATTTTAGACCGAATGAGGTAACAATATGTATTTACTTCAAAAAGGAGTATATATTACGATTTCTAAGCAGTTAGACACATCACATTTCTCCTAATGATTCCAACCCCTCTACACCTTTCAGCTGTTCAGAGAAGACTTTTGAACCATTTAGTAATTTTTCGAACGACGACGAACAAAGAACGTTACTCACCAATACATGTGTATCTGATCCGTGCATATTTGTAGGTACCAAGACACGGATCTCCGGTCACACTGTTACTGGCTGTCACCAAACAGGTATGTTTATCATTACAGAGGTTTCCGTATCCCTCCAGAGCTACGAGAGAGGAGCAATTGGTATCTGTTAATGGCTGGTTCATTAGTACCCGGGCACGTGCTTTGATCTTCTCTGCCATAAAATGCCTCCTGGATGTTGATAACATCTCCCGCAGGGACATTCAATAGTATATGAAGATCCCTCACAGATGATGACTCCTGTGCATGTGTAATAAAGCAATAAGAAAGTGCTACAACCTTTCATAGTATTTGAAAGTTATAAAATCTGATGTTCTCGTCATGCGCAAATATGTTTAAACTGTCCTAATACACCAATGCATACAAAGACTACACTTTGTCGATACATATCTTACATAAATGTTTTCAGTTCTAAGCAAAACAATCATGCGCTGCTTACTTCATACCCATACACAGTACAAAGGAAGACAATTGTCATCAGGCAATACATATCCTCTCAAATAAGGAAAACGAAGCCATACACATATTGTACTGGTCATTTCACAAGCTAATCGTTGTAGTAAGTTTGGCCAGTGATATGTAATCAAATATCAATGTCATTAAACATTATATAATCACAGGAATGATATCTATTTATTATATCTATGGACATCGACACGTCACCAAGCCAACCACTTTATCTCTTTAATTCAAAGATCCATTTACGAACCTGGGGAATCATTTTGATGTCCATCATGTTCGATTTGTTTTCTGTATTTCGCCTATGTAACATATGCCACTAAAGTAATGCACTCTAAATACTATGGAGCGCTTTTTAATAGCCACGGCATTAAGAAATCTTTTGCGCTGTCACGATAAGGGTAATGACGCTTTGTTAGGAATTGAGAAAGGCTGCCACCGTTTACATTTCCCCTCCAAATTATTACTTTAAAACATGCCAAAATGAAAGTTTTCTAAGTTATTTGATGATAAAGTATTTGTTTTCATACTTTAATGAAATTCGACTCAAAGTATCACTTTTTACTTGTCGAGACTCGAGTAAATGTTCAGACAAGTTTCAAAATATTTCAGTAGGAAAGAATATCTAATTCAAAATCATATGTATACATTTACTGTACTCACCATCTACCTCACAACGAGGCCCTATTTTCCCTTCTGGACAGTTGGTGCATACAACAGAACCACTGGAGGAATCACATTGGCCGCCATAACAGGGATCACCAGAACAAAGACCAGAAGCTTTAAAAACATCAACGGGTCATTATAGGAAGTTAATGTATCACTCCAGTACGTTATAACGTCAGTACAGTGCGTTATAGTGTCAGTACAGGACGTTATAGTATCAGTACAGTGCGTTATAGTGTCAGTACAGGATGTTATAGCGTCAGTACAGGACGAAACACTTTTGTTATGAAAATGTAACAATAATGGCTTTGACTGTAAAATTAATCAAAAAATAATAATAAAAAAAACTAACAAAATCACGAAATAGGATTTCATTGAAACAAAATCATGTTTCGAATTTCTAAGAATTTGAAAAGCAAGGTTTTAATCGAAGTATAATTTGAAGTAGAATATTTTATTATTTCACTTACATATACGGAGAAATGCAACTATTACACAATATCTTTTTTCATGTTTGTCTTTAATATTAAGTTTTTTTTTTTTTTTCGATATTAAAGTTTACTTAGAGAGTAAAGTAAACTTAACATAGATTTACTATTTTCCTGGGCTCATGTTTTAAATTGTCAACCCGGCGTCCGAAGAATATATTCGGTTCGGATAACATAATGTTACTCACCGATACAGGTGTATCTGATCCGGGCATACTGGTAGGAATCTGAACAAGGATCTTCTTCTGTCATACTCTCGCTGTCTGTCACCATACATGTGTTTTTATCATTACAGAGGTTTCCGTATCTGTCCAGAGCTACGGATGAGGAGCAATTGGTGTCTGTCAATGGCTGATTAGCATCCAAACACGTACCTTCCTCTTCTTGAATATAAAACGCTTCCTGGATGTTGATAACTTCTCCCACAGGGCATTCAATCGTATACCGTAATCCATCACAGATGATGTCTCCTGTACATGTGTCATACAAAATATAAGAAAATGTAAAAAGTCTGTATAAGTTTCTAAATATGTTTAGACTTAATACAGTAAGACAATTATCCTTACAGACAGTAAAAGTATCAGAGCAGGACGTTATAGTGTCACTATATGACGTTATAGTGTCGGTACAGAACGTTATAGTGTCAGTACAGGACGTTATAGTGTCGGTACAGGACGTTATAGTGTCAGTACAGTACATTATAGTGTCACTATATGACGATATAGTGTCGGTACAGACCGTTATAGTGTCGGTATAGTACGTTATAGTGTGGGTACAGTACGTTATATTGTCAGTACAGGACGCTATAGTGTCCGTACAGGACGTTATAGTGTCGGTACAGGACGTTATAGTGTCAGTACAGTACATTATAGTGTCACTATATGACGATATAGTGTCGGTACAGGACGTTATAGTGTGGGTACAGTACGTTATATTGTCAGTACAGGACGCTATAGTGTCCGTACAGGACGTTATAGTGTCGGTACAGGACGTTATAGTGTCAGTACAGTACATTATAGTGTCACTATATGACGATATAGTGTCGGTACAGGACGTTATAGTGTCGGTACAGTACGTTATAGTATCACTATATGACGATATAGTGTCGGTACAGGACGTAATAGTGCCGGTACAGGACATTATAGTGTCAGTACAGTACGTTATAGTGTCACTATATGACGATATAGTGTCGGTGCAGGACGTTATAGTGTCGTTATAGGACATTATAGTGTCGGTACAGTACGTAATAGTGTCAGTACAGGACGTTATGGTGGCAATAAAGTTATAATGTCAGTACAGGACGTTAAAGTGTCGGTAGAGTACGTTATAATGTCAGTACAGGACGTTATGCTGTCCGTAAAGTTATAGTGTCAGTACAGGACGTTATGCTGTCCGTAAAGTTATATTGTCAGTACAGGACGTTATAGTGTCGATAGAGTTCGTTATAATGTCAGTACAGGGCGTAATAAGAGCGCAGCTCTAGGGCGCCGAAGGTGCCCGAGCGAAGCTCTCTAAATACTGGAAAACGGTACCTCCAACAAGAGTTGCCTCCCTTCCCATACATACGAACAAAGAAAATCGTATGGTCCAAAAAACCGGTACCGGAATGGCTCAAAACCGGATGTAGTATTCCCATGGGCAAAAATTTTGAACAATATCAACACCAAAGTCTCACTATAGTGTTTAAACATTAGTTATATATGAATTTTGTTCTCAGATGAAAAAATAAATAACAAAACAACGGTATGTTTTCGCTTTTATTTTTATCATGTCGTCCGTAACCGATCGGGAATTACCGAATGTCATCGTCTCCATTCACGTCTGACACGCGACATGCGAGTACGTTGGAATTAAACTCAGTATAGGGTCCTTGTTATTATTTTTGTATGTGGTTCCAGTCTGATCTGATCAAAGGTAGGCATTTGCCGATAACACTGTGTTACGATCGATTCTATCGTAAATATTTAGGCCGCCTTGTCGATTTGTTTTCTCAGCGTTAACGTTAGGCTTACGTCACAGGCACTTGATTTACATTGTAAACAATAACATGCCGAAAGACAACTAGGCTAGGCATATGCATAGGAAACAAGTGCCTATCGGTTACGTCCCAGCTTTTTATTGTTAGTTACAGATGATACGATGTGTATGACTCGCATTGTTTATTATAATTAGAAGAAGGTTGTATTATCTACAGCACATGGGGCTAGTAACCATTTAAAATGTGGCCTAGGCCTACTCGGCTACTGTAGGCCTATAGTATAGTATATAAAGCCCATGTGATAACCCTAGATTTTTATTATTTATGAAATGCAGGCTTAGTACATGTGTAGTTAGTCTACATTAGTCAGCAGAAATAAACATAGATCAACATGGCAAATATGTAGGTTGTACCAAAAATAATGATTGAATTTTAAATGAAATTTAGCTGAAAAATAATTCTTTGCAATGTTTATAAAATCATTCTCATACAGTATTATACTGTTGAGAGTATTAAAGATCAGATTTCTATTGCTAAGTATAGTAACTGTTTATTTCACAAAATATTGCCTGAAATTAATAACACTTCTCCAATGCCTGGCATGTGCCTGGCAGTTAATTATATAATGAGACTCAATTTAGAGGGACATTCCTTCTTTCAGATATCAGAACCATGTACAGTTTTTACTGATGAAATCCACTTTTGAACAGGGAAATGAATTAATGCCAAAATGTACAGAAAAATGATGAATCCTATAAAAATACTGACTGGCTTTCAAGTAAAAAGTGATATTTTGGTAGGAATAAATAATTTTTAGGACTTAGAATTTGGAGAACTTGTGTTAATTACCATGCGAGTCAAACTGTTTGATTTATGTAAATTAAAGATTTACTATTTGGGAAAAAATTCATATTTTCCAACAAGTTTAATTTTGATGACCTAACCTTTGAATTTAAACTATAATGAGGGAATGATCATGACCCTTTAAATGAAGTAAACCAAATTTATTACAATGTTTATGAACACATGTACATGTACAGTGTAATATGATTTAATCATTATAAACAACTACTGTTAATTTCCAAAGTCTGGAAGATTATAGAATTTCTATAATTATTTTGTAATTAATCTTAATTACAAAAGGAGAGTAATTGTCTATGGTCGCTTAGAAGGTTTAACTTAAATTTGCTACAAATTCTGTTTTAGTGGAGACAAGAGAATACATGTACTTACAATCAAAATTAATTAACTCGAACTATGATAACTCAAAAACACTGATTATAAATTAAAGTATCTCACTGGTCCAAGTCAAAATCTTTGTTTTTATTGCAATAAAATATATATAAGATAATTCAAAGTTTGACAACTCGAAAAACTCTGATATAAATAACTAAACTTAAACTTTTAACCAGATATTACAAAATTGACAGAACATTATATACTGATGTAATCCCAAAGTTGATTCATATTTTATTTTTAAAGGCGCACAATGTTAACTGTTAAGTGAATTTCTTTTAAAAGTTCTCTATAAACAGATCTTCAAATCATTTGTTATAAGTATATGTCCTCGGTCCAAAGCGGTTCTGCCCAAAAATGAGTTGAAGTGACTGAATAACAGTTCAAAATGTTCTATTCCATTCCAAATATATGGTAGAATAAAAAATTACACATGGTAGAAGGATCTTCAATTCAAGTCCTTTAAAGTTGATATAATTTAATGCACCTTGGGTCTGTAGTTTGTTTTTTTTAAGATGAGGGGACCCATGTTATTAGTTTACTCTGTTTACTCTGCAGTAATTAGGGAAAATACAAAAACAGAAATTATATTGAATATTGCTATTGGAAATAACACAAACTTTAATAGAAGTATCAGAATGGGACCAAAAAGCGTAAAATTGACGAAACTTCTAAACTTCCAGATATGAAGAAATCAAACATCCTTCATGGATGAAAGAGACTTAATTAATGTACTTTTCAAAATATTCGATTTTTCCCCCCCCCTTTTTTTTTTTCATTTACCACAGGGTGTCTTGTTACCCTCTAGGGATGGGTTAACATTATAGAAATAATTATTTAATTCATATACAGAAATCACACTTTTTGGCCTTATTTAATTTGTTCAATTGATTTATTAAATAAACGAGAGTTTACAACCATCACTATTTAATAGCAGTGGCATCAATATTTGTTTAAAGTCCACATTTGACAGTGTTATTGAGTTGCATGCTGTCAGATTGAATTGAAACTGGTGAGGGTACTGATACAATCATATATACTATTGTACATGCACCTATACTGTACATGCACCTATCCATCATTTAGAGGATTTTTTTCCAGGTTCACCTATTTTTGGGTAAAATAAAAAATACTGACAGGGAATTTTGTGAAGTTATGTTAAGATTGATTCACTTTAAACTGTGTTATAAAAGCAATATTAATCCTAGTTGAAACTTAAATGTCTTTACAGATTCACATATTTTGGCCTCAAAACTGAATTTTGAAAATTTCATTAAAGTTCAGTTTTCACCCTATCTCAATGTCTCACTGAACACTTGGTTACTGATATTATTTAATTACTTAAACACTACTCCATAAATTGAAGGATGTTAATTGATAAAGCGGGAAAGATGAGATATATAATTCTGTATAATTCTTGTTATATAAGGCCTTTTGATGATTTATCATGACCTTGTGATTTTCATAAATCTGCTAATTTAATGAAAAAATTTACATATATTACATAAAAATATATATATACACGTAAACAAGTGACAATTAGATTAGCTGTGCTCTTCCAAGGCTTTGCCTTCATTCATATTAGTATCGGTACAGGATGTTATAGTGTCGGTACTGGACGTTATAGTGTCGGTACAGTACGTTAGAGTGTCACTATATGACGTTATAGTGTCGGTACAGGACGTTATAGTTTCGATAAAGGACGTTATAGTGTCGGTATAGGACGTAATAGTGTCAGTACAGGACGCTATAGTGTCAGTACAGAACGTTATAGTGTCAGTACAGGACATTATAGTGTCAGTACAGAACGTTATAGTGTCAGTACAGAACGTTATAGTGTCAGTACAGAACGTTATAGTGTCGGTACAGTACGTTATAGTGTAAGTACAGGACGCTATAGTGTCAGTACAGTACGTTATAGTGTCAGTTCAGGACGTTATAGTGTCGGTACAGTACGTTATAGTGTCAGTTCAGGACGTTATAGTGTCGGTACAGTACGTTATTGTGTCAGTACAGTACGTTATAGTATCGGTACAGGACGTTATAGTGTCGGTACAGGACGTTATAGTGTCGGTACAGTACGTTACATTGTCGCTATATGACGTTATAGTGTAAGTACAGGACGTTATAGTGCCGGACAGTACGTTATAGTATCGGTACAGGACGTTTTAGTGTCGGTACAGGACGCTATAGTGTCGGTACAGGACGTTAAAGTGTCGGTATAGGACGTTATAGTGTCGGTACATGACGTTATAGTGTCGGTACAGTACGTTATAATGTCGGTACAGTACGTTAAAGTGTCAGTAAAGGGCGTTAAAGTGTCGGTACAGGACGTTATAGTGTCTATACAGTACGTTACAATGTCCGTACAGGACGTTATAGTATCAGTGCATGACGTTATACTGTCCGTAAAGTTATAGTGTCAGTACAGGACGCTATAGTGTCGGTACAGGACGTTAAAGTGTCGGTATAGGACGTTAGAGTGTCGGTACAGGACGTTGTAGTGTCGATACAGTACGTTACAATGTCTGTACAGGACGTTATAGTGTCGGTACAGGACGTTATAGTGTCAGTACAGGACGCTATAGTGTCAGTACAGAACGTTATAGTGTCAGTATAGGACGTTATAGTGTCAGTACATGACATTATACTGTCCGTAAAGTTATAGTGTCGGTACAGGAAGCTATAGTGTCGGTACAGAACGTTATAGTGTCAGTACAGTACGTTATAGTGTCACTATATGACGATATAGTGTCGGTACAGACCGTTATAGTGTCGGTATATAACGTTATAGTGTCGGTACAGTACGTTATATTGTCAGTACATGACGTTATAGTGTCCGTACAGGACGTTAAAGTGTCGGTACAGGACGTTATAGTGTCAGTACAGGACGTTATAGTGTCAGTACAGGACGTTATAGTGTCGGTACAGTACGTTACGATATTACGATATAGTCGGTACAGGACGTTATAGTGTCGGTACAGTACGTTATAGTATCACTATATGACGATATAGTGTCGGTACAGGACGTTATAGTGTCAGTACAGTACGTTATAGTGTCACTATATGACGATATAGTGTCGATACAGGACGTTATAGTGTCGTTATAGGACATTAGAGTGTCGGTACAGTACGTAATAGTGTCAGTACAGGACGTTATGGTGGCAATAAAGTTATAATGTCAGTACAGGACGTTAAAGTGTCGGTAGAGTACGTTATAGTGTCAGTACAGGGCGTAATAGTATCGGTACAGGATGCTATAGTGTCGGTACTGGACGTTAAAGTGTCGGTACAGTACGTTAGAGTGTCACTATATGACGTTATAGTGTCGGTACAGGACGTTATAGTTTCGATAAAGGACGTTATAGTGTCGGTATAGGACGTTATAGTGTCGGTACAGGACGTTATAGTGTAAGTACAGTACGCTATAGTGTCAGTACAGGACGCTATAGTGTCAGTACAGTACGTTATAGTGTCAGTACAGGACGCTATAGTGTCAGTACAGTACGTTATAGTGTCAGTTCAGGACGTTATAGTGTCGGTACAGTACGTTATAGTGTCAGTTCAGGACGTTATAGTATCGGTACAGGACGTTATAGTGTCGGTACAGGACGTTATAGTGTCGCTATATGACGTTATAGTGTAAGTACAGGACGTTATAGTGCCGGACAGTACGTTATAGTATTGGTACAGGACGTTATAGTGTCGGTACAGGACGTTATATTGTCGGTACAGGACGCTATAGTGTTGGTACAGGACGTTAAAGTGTCGGTATAGGACGTTATAGTGTCGGTACAGTACGTTATAGTGTCAGTACAGGACGTTATAGTGTCAGTACAGGACGTTATAGTGTCAGTACAGTACGTTATAGTGTCAGTACAGGACGTTATAGTGTCGGTACAGTACGTTATAGTGTCAGTACAGTACGTTATAGTGTCAGTACAGTACGTTATAATGTCGGTACAGGACGTTAAAGTGTCAGTAAAGGGCGTTATAGCGTCAGTACAGGAAGTTATAGTATCAGTGCATGACGTTATACTGTCCGTAAAGTTATAGTGTCAGTACAGGACGTTAGAGTGTCGGTACAGGACGTTGTGGTGTTGGTACAGTACGTTACAATGTCCGTACATGACGTTATAGTGTCGGTACAGGACGTGATAATGTCGGTACAGTACATTATAGTGTCAGTATAGGACGTTATAGTGTCAGTACATGACGTTATACTGTCCGTAAAGTTATAGTGTCAGTACAGGACGTTATAGTGTCGGTACAGTACGTTATGGTGTTAGTAAAGGGCGTTATAATGTCGGTACAGGACGTTATAGTGTCCGTACAGGATGTTACAATGTCCGTACAGGACGTTATAGTTAAAGTTGCGTGTGATATATTTCAGCCTATTACCTAATAATGTTAATACAGGGAGTCACAATTTCAGAAAAGGACATTATAGTGTCAATACAGTACGTTATAATGTCAATGCAGTACGTTGTAATGTCAGTACATGACGTTATAGTATCAGTACATGACATTGTGGTGTCAGTTTAGTACGTTAGAGTGTTATTACATTACATTATAGTGTCGTGGAGTACGTTGCAGTGTCAATACAGGACGTTATTAGTGTTAGTACATGACGTTAAAATGTAAGTACATTATATTATTTTCTCAGTAATGGACGTTTTAGTGCAGAATTGGAAATAATAGTATCAATACATGAAAGTATAGGGTCGGTACAGGACATTAAAGTGTTCGTACAGTAAGTCAAAGTGCCTACCAGTAGAGGACGTTCTAATGTCAGTTAAGGACGTTATAGTGTTTGTCAAAGACACCATGCTTATACTACTAATGTTCAGTGATAACACTAGCTGTAAGGATAGAAATAAAAAGAAAATCGTTACCATGAATTCTTTGCAACAATAATTTTCATGGTAAAGCAAGAATTCAAGAAGATTTTATAATTTTGAAAAAAAACATTGCATAAAAACTTAATTATCATTCAGTTAATCGCAAAAAAGAATTCGATCAAAGTAATTTAAATTTGTTTTTGTTTGTTTCCAAAAATGTTAACCATATCAGTAATTGAGGTGTCCTCACCTCACATTAAACAATGGCGATACTACATTGATATAGCGAAGGAATTGACTCTCACTGGTACATCTCTTCAAAGAAATATATGATACGGATAAGAAATCTATATTTTTTGGTTTCCTACAATTGAAATAAGATAAATTTAATAGCTTAAAGCAACAATTCAATGTGTGATCATTTCACATTTTACTTCCATACCTTGATGTAGAAATCGAAAACATATTATTAATAAACTAACTAACTAAACTATGTTTTACACTGTAAGATGAGAATAAATATCAATAAGTAAATCTATTCTGATATTTCAGGTCACATTTAGATTTAACCTTTATAGTTTTCCCTGTTTTAGGACGGAGTTCATATATATTAGATTAATTCAAAATAGGTTTACAGCGATTAAATGATATTTTTAGATAAAAAAGAGGATACAACCTGTGTTTACCTTCGAAAATGAATACATTACGATTTTGAGTCTTTTAAACATGTCTAGCCTCTCCTATTGATATCCAACCTTACTTACTTTTACAAAATACATGCTTTTGACTTACATGTTTTCACATCTAATTAAGCTGTTCAGAGTAGATTTATAAACTATTAAATAACTTTATACGATCGGAGACGAAGACAGAACGTTATCTTCGGGTCGGGCTACTTTAACTTAAAGTTACTCACTAATACAGGTGTATCTGATCCGTGCATATTTGTAGGTTCCACGACATGGATCTCCTGTCACACGATTACTGGCTTTCACTGTACAGGTATTCTTATCATTACAGTGGTCTCCGTATCTCTCCAGAGCTACGGGTGAGGAGCAATTGGTGTCTGTCAATGGCCGGTTGGTATTCGAACACGTGCTTTTGTCTTCTCTGCCGTAAAATGCCTCCTGGATGTTGATAACTTCTCCCGCAGGGCATTTAATTGTATATGAAAATCCCTCACAGATGATGGTCCCTGTAGACGTGTAATAAAATCATGAGAAAGTGCCACAACCTGTTATGAATATCGTTAAGTTTAAAATATCATACAACCATCACCCTTATATATCTTTGATAACATAATACTGTCCTAATTCACCACAGGAGTCTGCATCTGGTAAGCACTCATAGATAGAAGTCACCTATCAACAATGTGTAAAACTTGAAGATTGAACACTGCATTGGCTCTGGAACAGAATGAGGTTATCTATCTAAGAGCAATGTTCAGCTTACAAGTTAATCGTTGTAATATTATCATTTTTATTATATATGAACATAGACAGGTCACCATGCCAACCAGATTGACTGTTTAATTGGTAGATCCAATAACTATCATGGAGAATCTACTCGATGTCAGTCATGTTCAAATTAATTTGTATTTTTCCCTTGTAATACATGGCACTGGAGTAATTAACTCTGGTTACTCTGGAATGCTTCCATTGGCTACACCAGTAAGAACTCGATTGCACTATCATAATATGGGTAATGACGTTATGTTATCAAATGAAAAAGGTCTCGACCGTTTGTATTTTTCCTTATTTTGACTAAAAACACGCCAAAATGTAAGTTTTCTGACTTATTTGGTCACAAAGTATCTTAAATTTGTTTTCATCTAATATGAACTGTGTTGAAACTCAAAGTATCAATCATTGCTAAAAAAAGTAGAATAAGTTCTCAGACTGGTGTCACGAACCTTACATGAAAGAAAACTTAATCAAAAATCATATGGATATATTTATTCTACTCACCATTTTCCTCACAACGAGGCCCCTATTTTCCCCTCCGGACAGTTAGTGCACACAATAGAGCCACTGGAGGAATCACAGTCTCCACCATTACAAGGATTGCTATCACAATCATCAGGAGCTATAAATACAGCAACATGTCAGTATAGGAATGGTATACTATCAGTACATGACGTTATGATGTTTTTTTTTGTATTTGTTTTATTTTTTCAGAGATTTTCATACAGTGTAAAGTACATAGTATACAATTGTATTCAGAATAATCATTATTACAGCACCATAGAATTGTAGATGATCCAACACAAATACACACATCTTAATCCAGATTCATAAAATCATTTACTTTTGATGAATTTTCTAAATGTTACTTTCCCACTGTATTTAAAGAAAGGAAGAAAGCAGAAGAAAAGGTGTAGAGCAGACAGAAAAATCATAGCAATAAAGCAATAGGGACGAAACAAGAAACATGGACAAAGACATATATATAGTAACAAAGACAGACATAGAGACAGAGAGAGAGGGAGAGAGAGACAAAGAGAGGTGTCAGAAAATCAAATATTTACAGTATGGTCTGTAGTCTAACCCAGATGTACACAGGATAAACAGAATTGCTGGTAAGACAATTTAGGTCTGACTTATAATTAGACCAGCCTTACTGTATATGAATGAAGACTGGCAAGGGAAAGACAAGAGGATTTAAACATGTATTGTCGTCAGCAAGTGTCACCACATATGATTATAGCAATAAAATTTTATTTTGAAATCTTATAGAAACAATAATATGTATTAACTTTGGTTACATATAACATTACAAAGTATAGCAGTAAACAAGAATCTAAGGACAATAATCAGCAAATTGAAGTTCTAAGAGATATTAAGTAATTTTTGCCATTTTTTCCATTCATTTTGAAAATTTTCCTTATACTTGTCCCCTTTACCCATTGCAATATATTTTTGTGTAACATAATGATCTTTAATAGTTTTTTTGAGACCAGTCAAAGATAAATTAATTTGTAGACACCTTGTTGAATAAATATACTGTTTAATAATTAAAATGATTGTACTGTCTATTGGTGTTCTTATTCCATCTTGATTATATAATCCAAAAATAAAAGTTTCCTTATTATATGCGAAAGGTATCATTAAAGAATCTAATAAAAACTCAAAATTTTGTAACATAACTTGCACCTTATCACATTCCCAAAGTGTATGTTCTATTGTTTCAATATCAGTTTTGCACCAGTAGCAATACGGATTTTCTGCTATTCCTGCCTTAAATAGAAATGAATTTGTTGTTAAGATGTGTTGATTAATTCTATATTGTAGCCACTGTAGTTTTGAATTTTTGGTTATATAAAAAGGCAATTTGTATATTTTCCTCCATGTTTCATTATCAAAGTTGAAGATATCCCATTTTTTTCTTCCAGTGGATATTATGTTATTTTTACTGAGTAAATAGTAAAAGTCTTTTGTTCCCTTTTTACTGCGAAAAAGAATTTCCATATCAATTGGTATAAATGGGTAGATAGGAGATGATAATTCCTGTTTCTGAATATGTTTTCTAATAGCTGAGATAAGTCCTCGATATTTAAGGATGTTTGTATTAATATCAAAGACCCGTTGAAATTCTTCGAAGGAGTAAAATGAATTATTGTTTTTGTTAATTAAGTCACTAATTACAATAATTCCTTTATTGTACCAATCTTGATAAAAAATATTCTGATTATCTACTTTAATTAATTTATTATACCAAATTGGTGTTTTAGCCAACATATCTGGGGATTTATATAAGTAGTTTTTATTAGATAGTTTTATCCATGCTTTAAAGACATCTTTCCAGAATAGATTTTTACATTTATTGTGACATATTGAGATATATTCCATCCCACAGTTAGCCATAAGGTGATCATCAACAAAAGATCTAAGAATTAACTGCCATTTACTTGAACTTGTAAAAAGTCTCCTTAACCATGTTAGCTTCAAAGATTCAATGAATGACTTCACATGTAACATTTTTAGCCCCCCATCAATGTATTTTTTAATAGTTACATCTCTTTTCACCTTATCTATTTTACTTTTCCAAAGAAAACAATACAGTTCTGTGTTTAATTTTTTCAAGAAATTCTCATCTGGATTTGGCAAAGAGATAAAGAGATGATTGAACTGAGAAATTAATAAAGCCTTTATAATATGAATTCTACCGATTGGAGTTAAGACTCGTCGTTCCCAAATTCTAATAAGTGCCTTTAACTTTACTAATTTCTTATCATAATTTAGTTTAGGTATTCGATGAAGGTCAACATGAAATTCGATTCCTAAAAGTGTAAATGTTTGATTTCCCCACTGTAGATTCAGTTCAGGGTAGACAACTTCATCACTATATTTTTTGCTTCCAATCCAAATAGCCTGGGTTTTAGATATATTTATTTTCAATCCTGATATTTTTGCAAAAGATTTTAATTCATCAATAGATTCTTTAAGGGATTCCTCTGTTCCATCCAAGATCAGTGAAGTGTCATCAGCATATTGAGACAGTAAAATAGGAATATTATCAACATCAATACCTTTTATATTATTATTGTTCCTTATTCTAATAGCTAAGATTTCAGCACACATTATAAATATATATGGTGCAATTGGGTCCCCCTGCCTACAGCCTCTCTCTATTTCAAAAAATGGAGACAGATTTCCCCCTTGATTAATCGCTGAGCTTGAATTGTTTTGTAGAACCTTCACCCATTTCTTAATATCTTCCCCAAATTTAAAAAAATCAAGAACTTTATCAATAAACTTCCAAGAAACAGAGTCAAAAGCCTTTTCAAAATCAATAATCAACAACATTCCAGGTATATTTTTATCTTCTGCATATTGCATAATATCATAAACAATTCGAGTGTTTTCCCCAATATAACGTCCTGAGATGAAACCCGTTTGATCAGTATGAATTAATTTGTTCAAAACTATTTTTATTCGGTTAGCTATTGATCCTGATGCAATTTTATAAATAATATTGAGTAAAGAAATTGGTCTCCAGTTTTTAAGATATTGTCGAGGCTTATCTCCCTTAGGTATACATGTTATTATGCCCTGTCTTTGTGTAATTGATAATTGACCCTGATTGAACCCATAATTAATTGATCTGACTATAAAAGTACCTAACTGTTTCCAGAAGCATTTAAAAAATTCCACAGTGAACCCATCAGAGCCTGGGCTTTTATTATTTTTCATAGCTTTTAAAGTATTTGATGCTTCATTAAGAGTAATTATACCTTCTAATTTGTTAGATTGTGCCTCTGTTAATTTTGGAATATCAATATCTTTTAAAAAATCACCTAGGTGAATATCCTCTATATAATGATCAATTGTATACAATTTTTTGTAAAAATGTTTTACCTCATCGAGAATTTCTGCTTGTTTAGTTATTTTATCACCATTTTCTTTCTCTATCATTGGTATTAACTTTGAGGTGTAATTTCTGTTTTCTAAATTTAAGAAATAATGTGTTGGTTTTTCACCCTCTTCTACCCATTTAGCTCTAGATCGAATTAAGCTACCTTTTAATTTATTCAATCTTATATTTTGTAATTCTTGTTTTTTTTCATTCACCCTGTCTATATCAACCTCATTACTATCTTCTAGTTCATGTATAGTTTCTATAAGTCTACTTTCGTTCAAATTCTGTATCTTCTTTTTATATGACGAGTGGGAAATGGTTTTGCCTCGAATTTCTATTAAAAGTGTTTCCAAAAAAAGTTGATCGCTTATCATAAATTGTATATCAGAATCAGGTATATTGCTGATGTTTTCTAAATGATAAACTGGAAGAGCATATTGTCTTTTAATGTCTAAAATAAGTTTATTTATAAGTTCTAAGTAATCTAAATCATGTAAAAGTGAATTGTTAAACTTCCATAATCCTTTTCCTTTTCTGAATTCGTTAAACTTTAAAGCAATTACAGGAAGTGAATGATCTGTTCTATAGCCTGGTTCAATATTTGAATAATGAATGCTTGGTAATAGATTGTCCGAAATAAGAAAAAAATCTAGCCTAGCTTGTTTAACAGGATTACTTCTCCTCCAGGTGTATCTTCTATTTTCTGGATGCTGTTCTCTATATATATCTACCATTCCCAATTCTTCTATAAGTTCAATTATTGTATCCCTGGCTTTTGGGTTATTTATATTTTTATAGCTTTTATCATAATCCACTGTAGGGTTCAAAACTAAGTTAAAATCACCACATATTATAAAAGAATCATTGCCAAATAGATTAATAGTTTCAGTTAAGTTTTCATAAAATTCTGGATTGTCTGAATTAGGGCCATATAGTGTAATTAATGTTACTTTTCTACCTTCTATCCTCATATCAAGTGCCAAAAAATTACCAGACAACTCCCTTTTTACCTGCAATACTTTTACTTCAAAATTGTTATTGAGTAAAATTGCTACCCCCCGTGCATTTGATCTGAATGAATTAAAATAGCAGTCATAACCCCATTCTGCTCTAATTATATTTTCAAGTTCAGGAGTGAAATGTGTATCCTGTAAACAGAAAATATTATAATGCTTATTTTTCAAGTAAGAAAAAACATCTTTTCTTTTATGTCTATCTCCTAGACCTTGACAGTTTGCTGATATTATCTTTATACACTCAACAAGTTACATATCTAAACCGTTTATCTTATTAGAATCATTGACCATATATGTGACACAGCCGAAGACAACGCGAGAGGGCAGGAGCTCTAGCGGAGCCCTTGCCAGCAGCAGAATAGTAATAAATCTGACACTCAAGAAGAAAAGGAAAGGAAGCAGTGATAGACATAAGGAAAAAACACAGAAAAACATAGATGAGATCAAACAAAAAATAAGAAAAAGAGAAAGAAATGACACACTATCGACTATACCTAAATCATATTCTACTTGCTTTACCTGTACTCTTACACCTTGCACATTTGTTTCCTTTTCATCATGCATACTTTCACAATATTCCACTCCGCATAAATAAAGCAAGAAGTGAAACCGGAAGTCAGCAGTACTACTATAACATAACCAGAAAAGAAACCTGGTGTGGCGGATCATATTATCCGTCTTGCTATATGTATCTAAATATACTATTCATGTATGTTCAGTTGCATTGGTTAGTAGGATATATCATAAAAAATTCCTAACAGGGTGGCGAGTATTTCCCACCTACACCAGGTGTTACAAGTATATTTTTATACCGGTACTATTTACAGGCCTATGATGATATACAAGTGAATTCGGAATTCAGCAGTATTACTATACCATTACCAGAAAAGAAACCATCGATCATATCATCCGTCTTGCTATATATATATATATATAAACATATATATGTGTCCAGTAAGCAAATAATTATAAGATATATGTGGAATATTGATAAAAAAAATTTCTTTGGGTCATACATAAGTGATGTAGATTCAACCATATATATGTTATGGTGATGCACTATAATACATTGATATAAAATACACACTTTGGTCATCCGTATGTGCATGACCATTGATATGTACGATATATATGTGAGCATATGTTGAGATTTATACAGAAGCTTATCTGGGTGGCGGGTAGATTCCCACCTACACCAAGTTCTTAGTAAATCCCTTATGCACAAGGAGGCACAAATACATAAGAATGGTCATTTACACATACGCATGTAAATGTGTTTTAATTATGTATTATATGTAGGATACTAATAATGTCTGGGTGGCGAGTATTTCCCACCTACTCCTGACATTTATAGATATCCAGCATAAACAGACAAATAAAAAGGTGTACAAGTAAATGTGAATATATATAATAGGTATTAATACACTTGATTACAATCTTGTAGCCTTCTTATTATTGTTGTGAAGATAAATTAATGAAACAATATTTGCACTGTTACACTTTCCACATGTCAGGAATGGTAATCTATTACTGCAAGCAACATATTATTTAATTTATCTTGATTATAATGTCATGTAGGAAAGAGACCCAGCTTATATGAATATTATATACATAATTCATTATAATATAAAAAAAAACAAACAAAAAAACCGCACTCAGTATTATAGAATTGTAATAGCACCATGTAATTACAGGTGCTAGCACCATACATCACAAAGTATCATAAGTAGTTTCATCTTTCATTCACTTTCGACTCTTTCATGCATTTATTAATGTGCAGTAAATATCTGTCAAAATTATAACACTGCACCTAATAATAATCAAATAGAAAATATTAATAATACTAATACATAATCTAGACACATATAATATTCCGAGTCGGTTAATATTTCATTGTCAGATATAAAGAAAGTCAATCAATACCTGATCAATCAACATGTACAAAAGTATCAAAGGGTTCACTATGTATGTCAAATGAGATCATTTGTACATATAAAGTCACTGATTATCAGATATGATTACTTACGCGGAAATTGTTATCGTCCATCAAAAAGGCCTCCGACAAAATTGTATCAGCATAAATTCTCCTTTTTTTTCCAGATTTCAACAACACAAACAGTTTTCCATCCATACTCCATGAACGCTCAACACATTGGAGTTCGAAAGCAGCCTTTAGTCTCTGTTGATTTATTCGAGTCAAGTCCTCTGTGATGTATATCCCAGATCCCTTCAACACTTTCCTTCCCTGGATAATCTCTATCTTCTTCCTTCTGTGAGTGAACTTGCAGATAATGCTACGTGGTTTACCTCGCTGAAAAGGCCCAAGTCTGTGTGCAATGTCTATGTCAGATTTGCAGATCGCAACTTTCAACTTGTCCTTCACAAAACTCACAATCTTTCCAACACAATCTTCTACAGTCTCATTTCTATTAGAATCTTCCAGTCCAACTATCCTGATAGAGTTTTTTCTCCCGTGCTGCTCCAGATCATTTTGTTTGATTTCCAATTCTATCCTTTTATCTTCCGAGTCTGATAAATGTTGTTCAAGCTTGGTAACTGTTTGTTTCAAGTCCT
This sequence comes from Pecten maximus, assembly GCF_902652985.1. Classification (NCBI taxonomy): domain Eukaryota; kingdom Metazoa; phylum Mollusca; class Bivalvia; order Pectinida; family Pectinidae; genus Pecten; species Pecten maximus. The sequence goes on from NC_047033.1 coordinate 26,469,704, forward strand.
CATTTTGCTCCTCTAAGTCGAACACACGACCCTCCAATCTCTCTACCAGTTCTCTGTTTTCTCGTCTGATTTCTTCTCTTAAACTTATCATCTGTTGACACATATCTTCCTTCATCGTTGACAGTATAGTGAATATATTGTCCAGTTTCTCATCAGTAGACATTTTCCCTTTGGATATATCACTGAGTCTTCCAGAATGAAAACCCTTGGATTTATCTTTACTACTACTTGTACTCATACTCCTAGTTGCAGCCATTTCAAAGTAACAATTGTCAGTCCAGGACAAAAATACTTGCAGCACAGGATATATAAGCAAGAGTTCATACAGGTGTAGACTACAGGTAAAGTTACCTGTGTGGCATTATAGGTAGAGTATAGGTGATAGTGGTCATTAAGAGTACTCACTGGACCATGGTGAGATCTAGTCTATCTCCAACAGAATTTTTCTTCAAAATCCACAAAAGACAGAAAAATCAGCACCAAAAACAGCACAAATGTGGTCTATAGCACCTCCAGAATACACAGTACAACAATCATGATGAATGCCTCAGTATTTCCAACGTAATAGACAATGTTCTAGAGAGACCATAAACAACACCTCTAGCCAGGTCCTCTGTCCTTGACCTCCTCGACGTTATGATGTTAATACAGGACGTTATAGTGTCAATACTGGACGTCATAGTGTCAATACAGGACGTTATAGTGTCAACACATGAAGTTATAATATCAATACAGACCGTTAAGTGTCAATACAGGACGTTATAGTGTCAATACTGGATGGTATAATGTCCAATAGACATTTTAGTGTAAATACAGGGCGTTATATTATCAGCCCACCACGTTGTTGTATCAATTGAGGGCGTTATAAAGTCAGTTCAGTGCGTTATAATGTCAGAACACCACGTTGTAGTGTCAGTATAGGAGGTTTTAGTGTCAGAACATGACGTTATAGTGAAAAATGAGTATGGTATATTTCAGCACATTACCTGGTAGTGTCAAAACAGGGAGAGATTAAATCAGAAAAGGACATTATAATGTCAATACTCAGTACAGGACGTTATAGTGTCAGTACATGACGTTATAGTGTCAGTACAGGGCGTTATAGTGTCAGTACATGACATTGTGGTGTCAGTAGAGGACGATATAGGGTCAGTACAATATGTTATAGTCTAAGAACAGGACATCATAATGTCAATGCATTATAATATTCGCTCAGTAATTGTCGTTATAGTTTCAGTTCAGGAAGTTATATCATCAATTCCCGGAGATAAGTGTCATTACAGGAAGTTATATTGTCAGTATAGGAAATTATAGTGTCAATACATAAAGCAATAGTGTCAATACAGGACATTTAAGTATTAGTACAGTAAGTAAAAGTACCTGCCAGTATAAGACGTTATAGTGTTTGCCAAAGACACCATGCTTATACTACTTAAAGTTTCAGTAATAATACTGGTTGTAAGGATAGAAATAAAAATAAAATCGTTAACATGAAATCAGATTTCATTGCAACAAAATAATCTTGAATGTAAAATAGGAATTCGAAATGCAATACTTTGATCAAAGTATATTAAAGAAATTGATAATTTTGAAACAAAAGAGTAAAAAAACGAAATAAAAAATGAAATTGTCTTTCGGTTAATCGAAAAAAGAATTTCGATAAAAGTAATTATCAAAAAGGAGTGAAAAAAGAAGTAATTTTTCGTCAAAAATGAAATATTAATTCAATAAAATGAAGTGTTATTTCGTAAAAAAGTGTTTCGAAAAATGTGAACCATATCAATAAAGGCGGTTCAAACGATCATCCGGACATTCTCCCTCTTCCACTCCTCACTAGCGATATAGCGATATTACATTGATATTGCGAAGGAATTGATTCTCACTTGAACCTCTTTTCAAAGAATTATATGATGCGGATAAGAAATATATATATTTTGTTTTTTTTTTCTTCTAAACTTGAATTCAGATACATTTCATAGCTTATAGCAAAATTTCAATGTATGATCATTTCATATTTTCTTTTTATACCTTGATGTAGGAATCGAAAACATCAATAATAAATCAAAAGAAGATATGTTTTACACTGTATAACTAGTACATTTATTCTGATATTTCAGGTAACATTTAGATTTAACCTTTATAATTTTCCCTGTTTTAGGACTGAGGTCATATATATTAGATTAATTCAAAATAGGTTTACAGCGATCAAATGATATTTTTAGATAAAAAAGAGGATACAACCTGTGTTTACCTTCGAAAATGAATACATGACGATTTTGAGTCTTTTAAACATGTCTAGCCTCTCCTATTGATATCCAACTTTACTTACTTTTACAAAATACATGCTTTTGACTTACACTTTTCTCATCTAATTAAGCTGTTCAGAGTAGAGTTATAAACTATTAAATAACTTTATACGATCGGAGACGAAGACAGAACGTTATCTTCGGGTCGGGCTTCTTTAACTTAAAGTTACTCACTAATACAGGTGTATCTGATCCGTGCATATTTGTAGGTTCCACGACATGGATCTCCTGTCACACGATTACTGGCTTTCACCGTACAGGTATTTTTATCATTACAGAGATTTTCGTATCTCTCCAGAGCTACGGGTGAGGAGCAATTGGTGTCTGTCAATGGCTGGTTCATACCCGAACACGTGCTTTTGTCTTCTCTGCCATAAAATGCTTCCTGGATGTTGATAACTTCTTCCGCAGGGCATTTAATTGTATATTTTAATCTCTCACAGATGATGACTCCTGTGTAATAAAATCATGAGAAAATGCCAAAACCTGTTATGAATATCTTAAGTTTACAATCTTATATCCCCATCAAAAGTAAATATGTCTAATTATATAGAACTGTCGTAATATACCAATACAACATGCGTCTGCACCTTGAACGTATTAATAACAAAATATATTCCCCTATCAACAAGTTGTAACACTTGAAGAATGGATGATGCAACGACTCTGGAACGGAAGTAGATTATCGATCTAAGAGCTGTTTTAAAATCGGTAGTCCGGTTAGTCGACACTTATAGTAAGTATTGTTTACAGAGTAATCCGACCAATCAGATTGTCTTATACATATTAGACTGGTCAGTTTACAATGTTATTGTTGTGGTATTATTATTTTTAATATATATCGATAAAGACACGTCACCAAACCAACCAGGATCTCTGTTTAATTCCAATTACTACCCTGGAGAATCTACTAGATATCTGTCGTGTTCAATTTATTTTGTATTTCGCCTATGACACTTTAATATACTCTGGACCCTTTTGATTGGCAACGGCAGTAAAACTGGCTTGCGTGGTCATAATGTGGGCAATGACGTTGTGTTACATTTCCCCTCCCCATTTTGAATTAAAAAAGAGAGTTTTCTGAGTTATTTGATCATAAATATCTATAATTTGTTTTGTTGAAACTCGTCTAGAAGTATCAATTTATTGCTCGTCAATGCTCGATCTAGCTCTAAGAATAAAACCATGAATCTAATATGAAAGAAAATTCATAATTATATGGATATATTCATCTTACTCACCATTTACCTCACAACGAGGCCCGGTTTTTCCCTCCGGACAGTTGGTGCACACAATAGAGCCACTGGAGGAATCACAGTCTCCACCATTACAAGGATTGCCATCACAATCACCAGAAACTATAAATACAGCAGCATGTCGGTATAGGACGTTATAGGACTAGCAAATGATGTCAAATTATCAATGCAATGCATCATATTGCCAGTACAGTGCAACATATTTTCAGTATCGTATATGATATTTTATGTAGAGAACATCATGGTGTCAGTACAATACATCATGGTGTCAGTACAATACATCATGGTGTCTGTAGAGTACATCATAGTGTATGGGGTACATCATAGTGTCTGTACAGTATATTGCAATGTAGGGTTATATAATCACTTCTCACTGTAACATACGGGCGTACTAACATCAGGGCTTCATAACCACCTCTCACTGTAACATACGCGTTCACTAACATCAAGGTTATATAATCACCTCTCACTGTAACATACGGACGTACTAACATCAGGGTTATATAATCACCCATCACTGTTACATACAGACGTACTAACATCAGGGTTGTATAATCACCTCTCACTGTAACATACAGACGTACTAACATCAGGGTTATATAATCACCTGTCACTGTAACACACGGACGTACTAACATCAGGGCTTCATAACCACCTCTCACTGTAACATACGGACGTACTAACATGATGGTTATATAATCACCTCTCACTGTAACATACGGACGTACTAACATGATGGTTATATAATCACCTCTCACTGTAACATCCGGACGTACTAACATGATGGTTATATAATCACCTCTCACTGTAACATACGGACGCACTGACATCAGGGTTATATAATCACCCCTCACTGTAACATACGGACATACTCACATCAGGGTTATATAATCATTTCTCACTGTAACATACGGACATACTCACATCAGGGTTATATAATCATTTCTCACTGTAACATACGGACATACTCACATCAGGGTTATATAATCACCCCTGACCGTTATTCATCGACTATAACAGACGGATGTACTAATGTCTTACTGACGAGGACGGATAAGCTCGAAAGATTTTAGTAATTGTATAGAGAAATTGCTTCCAATTCCTGGCCTCTGATTGGTCGAAATTTAAATATTGTTAGATTTCGAGTAAATTTGGTATATATGGGTATTAGAGACTGCAAATTCAACTTTATGGGGTTCGCTGTCTTGGGAACAACACAGTCTTCGATTTGGTCGAAGTTTAGATATTGAGGGATTTTGATGAAAACAGTGCTAAAACAGAGTTATAGAGTTATCGCCCCTCACTACATTTTTTCTGTGACACTCCTTTAATGTTTTTCTCTTTTAATTATTGTATAGGATGCTGCTAGGATTAACCGCTTTGTCACTGATATCCTTCCAATATTATATATAAGCTTAGAATCAAATAATTTCTGATTGTTTTGAAACACCCTACTTTATGCAGATAAAATGTTTTGAAATATTTTACGTTGTCTGCTTAAAGCTATGGAGTAATTGTCCACAATATTAAGATAACTTTTGACTGATTGGAGATAATTCTCTGTATGAGAGAGTTACCTGTAAGAGTGAGTTACCTGTATGAGTGAGTTACCGTTATGAGCGAGTTACCTGTATGAGCGAGTTACATGTATGAGCGAGTTACCTGTATGAGTGAGTTACCTGTATGAGCGAGTTACCTGTATGAGTGAGTAACCTGTATGAGCGAGTTACCTGTATGAGCGAGTTACCTGTATGAGCGAGTTACCTGTATGAGTGAGTTACCTGTATGAGCGAGTTACCTGTATGAGCGAGTTACCTGTATGAGTGAGTTACCTGTATGAGTGAGTTACCTCTATGAGTGAGTTACCTGTATGAGCGAGTTACCTGTATGAGCGAGTTACCTGTATGAGTGAGTTACCTGTATGAGTGAGTTACCGTTATGAGCGAGTTACCTGTATGAGAGAGTTACATGTATGAGCGAGTTACCTGTATGAGTGAGTTACCTGTATGAGCGAGTTACATGTATGAGCGAGTTACCTGTATGAGTGAGTTACCTGTATGAGCGAGTTACCTGTATGAGTGAGTTACCTGTATGAGCGAGTTACCTGTATGAGTGAGTTACCTGTATGAGCGAGTTACCTGTATGAGTGAGTTACCTGTATGAGTGAGTTACCTGTATGAGTGAGTTACCTGTATGAGCGAGCAGTGCCAGCATCAGCAGCAACCTGTAGCCGTTCCTCATACTGACAAGGGGTTTTGTATCTATTACTATTGTCACGTGACTTTGAGTCGTGTTACCTGTAATATATAATAAGAATACATCAAAACAGGATTAACACAGCCTCATTACGAGCTCAATAGATGGTAAGCACAGGTTTTCTCATGCTAAACTCAGTCATAACCTGGTTTAATACGGGATTTTATGGATCTAACCCGGGCTAAGATGGATCTTTTTTATATTCATTGACAGTTTTTTTTCAGAAACATGCCTATGCAATAATTTGGTCGTGAAATTGATCCGTCCAATGCTAAAAAGAAGTCGTCCAATAACATAAAAGTACGCCATTTTGAAAATTCTGCCTAACAGTATAGGTTATTTCGAAAGTTTCTAAGTTTGTTTCGGGGTTAATGACCAGAACACTGCTAGATTCGTTTTAAATGCATTAAACTTTTGTACTTAAACGATAAAGTTTGAAAATGTGAAATGCTAATATATATATACCAACGAAGTGTTGTTGTTGCTGTTGGATTTGTAGCCATCGTCTTTTTAAAGTTTGATATTTGTTTAGATTAAATTATCAACACTGTAAAATTAGTTATTTCCTACGATCAGTTCTTTTTCAGTATTGGTTTAGTCCTTGGTCCACCGACTGATGAGTAGGGGCTCAACGGAAGCTCAACACATGGCGTAAAACGGGCTTAAAAAAGAAGGCCACGATTTCTGCTCTGTTTTTGTCATAACATATGGGGGAATATTTATGATATCGAGTTGCAGAAATATGCCACCATAATAACACAAACAAAAAATGTGACATAGAGTTATATAGTTGGCCATTTCTAGGCGTCGCTTGATCTATTTCCATGCAGTCAAGAATATTGTAAGGGTTAGAGGTCACGTGACACATTGACGTCACAAATGTAACCGCCGCGTTAGATACCATACTTTCAGGCAGTTTTATTCAACATAGAAACGGATGACAACTGTAACGCCGCAAAGTTGCTTAGTGACTTTTATGGAAAATTCTTTTCCATCATTACATTCCACTTTTTTTTTTATCGTGCCTAACCTGAAGTCTGGGACGTATAAAGACCATTTTTTTCACTTTGTTGTCAACTTATCTTGTTCCTCACAGAGGGCCTAATATATGAAAATGTCCATTATTCTGGATATTTGTAAGTAGTTGATCTGGTTAATATACTTGACCACCACGATTTGAAAAAAAAAGTCAAAACTGTTAATTAATTTGCAAATAGCTTTTCTGATGATCTGACTACTATGCAGGCCTTAAGATTAATATAATTTGGGACATATACAGAAATCTTCGAAACCTTAAGATTAATATGATTTGGGAACATATAAAGTAATCTTAAAAAATACCAATCTACAATACAGAACAAATACATTTAGTTTCAACATATGTTATGCATTTTTACCACACTCATTTTTTTCTGGTTTTAAACATGATCATATTCTTATATATCCTTTTTCGGCATATCCGTATACTTTTCTTTTTACCCCGGATATGACGCGACACTTGGCGTTACTGGTCAAGATGAAGTATGTGATTGGTCAATGTAGCGGTAAATGCACAATGCAGTTATGCAGTTAAAAACGAAATAAAGTTAAGATTGAATTCAAGCTGAATAAGTAGATGAATCTTTAGAAATGCCATACTAATAGATTCAAACTGATCCGTGCTGAAACGCATTATATCGTTACTTTATTTCACCAACAGTTTTACAGTAAAACCATCAGCATTAAAACTATGCCGTCTATCTTTTTTAAAGATATTTTTTGTTTTTTGTTGTTGATATTTTTGTTCCTACTGTAACATGCCGTCGAGCTCTTGAAGATTATAGATATCGTTTTATTTGAGACGACACTGTTCACATATAAATGTACCGTATTGCTATCTCATTGTCACAGCTGTTATACGTTTTATGATATAATCAGTTTGTTTAGAAATTTTGTAGCTGTTCAATAATTGTATCTGGTTACTAATTACTGTTCTATATGTGTGTAAATGTACAGGTAAACAAAGATCAAAAACATATCACAACAACTGATGTCTTCATCTGTTATGGTGTAGTAAGATCTATGGAAAATTTCATGGATATACATAATTATGAAAAAAAAAAATAAAATAAAAAAGACGCTTTGTGAATAATGTCATGAATACAGAACATTATTTAATTCATTTAAAAATCTTTAAATCTATATATAAATCTCTCTGAAGAACTCCCAAGATGGAGAGAAAGCGCTAAGAGCACGTTAAGTTTTTTGTTTTGAAGTTATTATTCCGTCCGTAAGGATCAAATAACTGTTTTTATTGGATATATATATATATATATATATCACAAATAGATGACGTCATAATGTAACTAAGCGAGCATAGACAGATCGCCTGAAGATGGCCAGCAAGGCCTGAAAACGTTAGCGAAAATGCCGTGTTGATTTCATTATTTCTACTATTTACACAATGCACAACGTCCTTTAAAGTTTTCACACACATATATATATATATATATAGATCGTGATCGTGAGTTCGAGGCCCGGTCAGGGCACGAGTCAAAAATTTGTCTTCCTTCGTCATTTGTGTTTCTAAGCTATGTATCTATTTATTAGCACAATGTATCATATACACTATGTGTTGGTGATCCGAAGATAAAGATTTGAATTTCCTGTCGTAGTTGTACCGAGAGAAATATATATAATATATGTACAATTCGTATCCATGTATGTAAATACATTGCGATCCAGGTATTCTATATCATCTTATAGACGACTTCCACAATGGTCATGTCAGGGTATCGGGCCGACCATCACTGCGCCATTGAAACGTTCTTTTTTAAGAACGCCGATGTGGCGCAGCGGTATAGGCTGCGGGTATTACTGGCTAGGCGATTGGGTGCCGTAGATCGTGAGTTCGAGGCCCGGTCAGGGCACGAGTCAAAAAGTTGTCTTCCTTCGTCATTTGTGTTTCTAAGCTATATATATATATATATATATATACATATACATATATTTGGCCTTTAGAAGTTTAGAATGATCTACCCAAGTGATGATCTATATATAATTACATGTAAATTCATTATTGTCGTAACAACAGATTGGTGAGTCAATATCAGTCATTATTATACGTCAGACTTGTATCACAGCTTCTGATTAGTGAAAACCATGTCACGTGATTAAAAACATTCGTTATGTCACCCTCTCGTGAGCCCTCCAAAATCGTTATGTCACCCTCTCGTGAGCCCCAACTCGGAACTCTCTTCCGTAACGTCTTCAAAAGTAGTCGAATCAGAGAAGTTCCGAGTATTCTGCTTGACAACAACAATGGCTGCCGGCGGACACTATCGTCTGCCAACAGAGGAGGAATTGGCGAAATTATTGCAAGAAAAGGATTCTAAAAACACCAAAAGGGTCATCAATGTGGCCGTGGATTCCTTTAGACATTTCCTATCTGCAACAGGTAGGCCTAGACCAAAGGATTGTGAAAACTTCGACGTCCATACATTGAAAGTTCAACTGGGAGAATTTTATGCCGGGTCCAGAAAGACGATGGGGTACCTCTTAAAAACTTTTCTTAAAAACTGTTGATAGTAATAAATAAACTTATTGATACCAAAATTAATTCACTTATGTTTTTTTCGGTATAATAAAACAATTACTGCCCTTGTTCCGAGTTGACATGAATATTTGCCCACCCTTGAGGTGTCATGTCACCCTCGGGCTACGCCCTCGGGTGACATGACACCTCTCGGGTGGTCAAATATTCATGTCAACCCGGAACAAGGGCAATAATTGTATAATATGACTGTTTATCACACCTTTGTCTCTGATGATATATATTTGGACCATGTGATACTAGTGCTGTCCGCGTTGTCATGTCCGGGCCGATAAACAGTTTTTACACCAACCCCGAGCTGATAGCTTGATATCAACCTGGGCCGATAACTGGTTATCAGCCCTGGCTGATTTCACGTCATACGGATGTTCACCTCCGAATTTTAGTTTAGATGCTTTGGTTCTCGGCGCAGACGACATGGCGAGTAGTCCGCGGACAGCAGAGAAAATTTTGAATTATCTTGCAGTTCGCATCAACCAATAAGACGAGCTTATTGAGAAAGACAATAGACATACGTCTGTGGGTGATGTTGTTACGGGAGACATGGTGTTGAAGGCAGTTGAAGGGCAGGATGAGTCCGAAATGAGATTTGTTGACATCTGCGAAAACGAAACTTCGACATTCATTGAAAATAATAAGTAAAAGGAAAACCAACTCAGACCTGATATGTTTACTGTATGGCTTGCTTCTTTCAACGAAAGAAGAGACATAGGAACAATTCCACATAAGAACTTGATAGTTTGCTTGCAAGGTTGTCCCTGTCGGTACGTAAAACTGACGGTTCTGAATATGAACACACCACACTCAATAGCTTTCAAAGTAGCGTTATTTGACACCTGCTAGAGAATCAATATGGAGTTAACATATCATCAGATGCCGAGTTCAAACATTCACGGGACGTACTAGCTGCTAAAATGGACTGGCGTTAGATGCAAGGTTTTTCATGTCTGACGTCAGCCTGCTAAAATCAAGGAGTTGAAGGCGAAGGGATTTGGAAATAAGAAAAGTCAGAATAATGTCCTGACTGATATTGAAATCGCCATTCTCTACAACAAAGGTCAGCTCGGCCATGGTAATTACAAGCGCCCTACCATATGATCGTCAACGTCATGCCTGCTTATTTAGATTATGAAGTTTGAATTTTTCTACAAAATATTTAAGACTTAAGGGCTCAATTTTTGTTAAGTATATTACTACAGACTATTGACGAGTGTATTTTAAGTCACACATGTCAATTTAAGTTCATTTATCAAACTTCAGAACAGTATAACAATTTATCATGCAATTAGCACTTTATCATACACTGTTCATTAAGATCATTCACGATTGCGTAATGCTGTTTGGCTGAAGAACTGTATTCATTGTGGATAACGGAGTCGAAAGGAACATGTCGACATACTTTGGGGTGACCTGGAACTGAAACTGACATCCGCAGGAGAGGAATATGTACAACATACCGAAAGACTTACAAAAACACGTACAGGAGAGATGAATATCACAAGGAAATTCCAGGCCAAGATGTTCGCTGTTCCAGGTACAGTACTGTAACGCTTAAAAATTAGTTTCCAAGTTTCTTACCAAAATACAAAATTTCCTTATTCAATTGATAGGTCATTTTAACAATTAATCTATTTTGCAAAACTATAAGAAGAAATAGCCATTCTGATATTGCAAGAATCCAACCTTTTTCTTAACCAATAATATCCATGTTGGTAGGGGATTATAATCATACTACTTATATGTTCTTTTTCATTAAAGGTAATCTTCGTATTCCAGGTAAGTCGTACAAGCAGTATGCCGCACAGCGACCAGACACAGATCCGAAGTTTTACCTCGCGATTAACACCAAAATATCTTCTTTCCTACTTTCTTGTTATTGTTATTATTACCGAATGGCGCTCTAGAAACCATTATGACAATACTTGTTCAAAATATGCTTATTATAAAGGCGGTCCTCCAGGTCGTAGGAGCATCCAGGTAAAATTGATGACTTTATACAACAAGCCAAACAGTCTGGTTTCCGTCCAAAATATGCATATTCAGTTGTAAACAGACGGATATCTGGAATAAAGTTTTTAATGATATCGTGGCCTTAGATACGGGTTTAATACGGACTTAATGCGGGCTTAACACAGACTAACCACGAGGCAACATTGTGGCTTCATTAGGCGTAACACAGACTAACCACGAGGCAACAGTGTGGCTTCATTAGGCGTAACACAGACTAACCACGAGGCAACATTGTGGCTTCATTAATGGTAAAAAACACACACACACACACGCAACCCCCCCCCCCCCCCAAAAAAAAAATACCAACCCCAAAAAACTGTTACTTATCAATGGTAATAAAACTTGGTGGATTCATGGTAAAACAGGTTCAAGGCGGGGATCAATGGCAATTTAAACACGATGACGAGGTCGATATTAAACAAAAAAAGTACTGTAGCTACTGGTTAATAAAAAGACATGGTGACGGGATGGATAATTTAAAATACACGGTGACGGGATCAATAGTAAACAAAAACACGATGACGAAATTAATGGTCAATCAGACATGGTGACGGGATTAATGGTAGATAAAACATGGTGACGGGGTTTAATGGTAAATAAAACATGGTGACGGGATTAATGGTAGATAAAACATGGTGACGGGTTTAATGGCACATAAAACATGGTAACGGGATTAATGGTAAATAAAACATGGTGACGGGATTAATGGCAAATAAAACATGGTGACGGGATTAATGGGAATCAAGAAATGGTGACAGGATTATTGGTAAATAAAACATGGTAAAGGGATTAACGGTAAATAAAACATGGTGGTGGGATTAACGGTAAATAAAACATGGTGGCGGGATTAATGGTAAATAAAACATGGTGACGGCATTAACGGTAAATAAAACATGGTGACAAGATCAATGGTAAATAAAACATGGTGAAGGGATTAATGGTAAATAAAACATGGTGAAGGGATTAACGGTAAATAAAACATGGTGACGGCATTAACGGTAAATAAAACATGTAGGCGAAATGAATGGTCAATGAAACATAGTGACGTAATATTAATGGTAAATAAAACATGATGACTAGATTAATGTTTAATATATCATGATAACGGAATGAATAAAATTAATAAAATAAAACATAGAGAAGGGATTAAAAAAAGCATGACGCAGTGATTAAAATTAAGTTTAAGATAATAGCGGGATTAATGGAAAATGAAACACGGTGATTGGAATAATGGTAAAGAAAAAACATGATGACGGAATTAATGGTAAATAAAACATGCTGACGAAATTAATGGTATATAAATCATGGTGACGGAATTGATTGTCAAGAAACATAGCGACGGGATGTGTGGTAAATAAACATTGTGACGGGACTAATGGTAAAAAAATATGCTGACGAGTTAATGAAATTAAACACGGTGACGGGATTAATGGCAAATACAATATGTTGGTGGGGTTAATGGTAAACAAAACATGGTGACGGGATTAATGGCAAATACAATATGTTGGTGGGGTTAATGGTAAACAAAACATGGTAACGGGATTAATGGTAATTAAGATAAGACATGTTGACGGGATTGATAGTAAATACAAAATAATGACTAGATTAATGGTAAATAAACCTTTTCAACAATTTCTAAGGAGTGTAGAAGACACATTTTGTATTCATTGTTAATTATGATGTTATGGTTTTGATTTACTGTTATGAGATAAACGTATTTCTTAAAAGAAAACTTTTGCAGAAACAAACGTAGGAATTTCTTACCTTACGTGACGAGAAAAGGCCAACCCCTAAGGCGACTTCAGAGAAAATCTATCGGGTCGTCAGGCAAACACTTGATTTAAAGGAAACACTTGTCATGCGCATAAGCATACCAAAAGACATTATACGTACATGAATCAATATGTGATCAATTTGATTATATAAATCACAAATATTATTTCTCAAGTTTACTGTTTTCAAGTTTTTAAGTTCAACAATACTCACCTAGTCATCATTATCTTTGCCATTTACCTAACACAAGTGCCATTGATAGAAGCAGCTTTTTAAAAGGCCTTAACTCAAAATTGTATGTGCGGAAAAATCATTCAAGCAGTAGAAATACATTCACATTCACAAGCAAATTTGACAGCAGTGTAGGAAGTAACAGATGTGAGCGATAGTACTGTAGACTGTCCCTACAGATGTCAGTGATATTAGTTCAGAATGTTTCTACAGATGTTAGTGATAGTAGTGTAGACTGTCCCTACAGATGGTAGTGGTAGTAGTGTAAACTGTCACTACATATGTTAGTGATAGTAGTCTAGACTGTCCATACAGATGTTGGTGATAGTAGTGTAGACTGTCTCTATATGTTAGTGATAGTAGTGTAGACTGTCCCTACATATGTTAGTGATAGAAGTGTAGACTGTCCCTATAGATGTGAGTGATAGTAGTGTAGACTGTCCCTACTGATGTGAGTGATAGTAGTGTAGACTGTCCCTACATATGTTAGTGATAAAAGTGTAGACTGTCCCTGCAGATGTTAGTGATAGTAGTGTAGGCTGTCCCTACAGATGTTAGTGATAGTAGTGTAGACTGTCTCTTCATATGTTAGTGATAGTAGTGTAGACTGTCCCTACTGATGTTAGTGATAGTAGTGTAGACTGTCCCTACAGATGTTAGTGATAGTAGTGTAGACTGTCCCTACAGATGTTAGTGATAGTAGTGTAGACTGTCCCTACAGATGTCAGTTATAGTAGTGTAGACTGTCCCTACAGATGTTAGTGATAGTAGTGTAGACTGTCACTACAGATGTTAGTGATAGTAGTGTTGACTGTCACTACAGATGTTAGTGATAGTAGTGTAGACTGTCCCTACAGATGTTAGTGATAGTAGTGTTGACTGTCCTTACTGATGTTAGTGATAGTAGTGTAGACTGTCCCTACAGATGTTAGTGATAGCGGTGTAGACTGTCCCTACTGATGTTAGTGATAGTAGTGTAGACTGTCACTACAGATGTTAGTGATGGTAGTGTAGACTGTCCCTACATATGTAAGTGATAGTAGTGTAGACTGTCCCTACTGATGTTAGTGATAGTAGTGTAGACTGTCCCTACAGATGTTAGTGATAGCGGTGTAGACTGTCCCTACTGATGTTAGTGATAGTAGTGTAGACTGTCCCTACTGATGTTAGTGATGGTAGTGTAGACTGTCCCTACATATGTAAGTGATAGTAGTGTAGACTGTCCCTACTGATGTTAGTGATGGTAGTGTAGACTGTCCCTACAGATGTTAGTGATAGTAGTGTATACTGTCCTTACAGATGTTAGTGATAGTAGTGTAGACTGTCCCTACAGATGTTAGTGATAGTAGTGTAGACTGTCCCTACATATGTCAGTGATAGTAGTATGGACTGTCACTACAGATGTTAGTGATGGTTGTGTAGACTGTCCTTACAGATGTTAGTGATAGTAGTGTAGACTGTCCCTACATATGTTAGTGATAGTAGTGTAGACTGTCCCTGCAGATGTTAGTGATAGTAGTGTAGACTGTCCCTACAGATGTTAGTGATAGTAGTGTAGACTGTCACTACAGATGTTAGTGATAGTAGTGTAGAATGTCACTACTGTTGCTATTGATAGTAGCGTAGACTGTCCCTACTGATGTCAGTGATAGTAGTGTAGACTGTCACTACAGATGTTAGTGATAGTAGTGTAGACTGTCACTACATATGTTAGTGATAGTAGTGTAGACTGTCTTTACAGATGTTAGTGATAGTAGTGTATACTGTCTTTACAGATGTTAGTGATAGTAGTGTAGACTGTTCCTACTGATGTTAGTGATGGTAGTGTAGACCGTCCCTACATATGTAAGTGATAGTAGTGTAGACTGTCCCTACTGATGTTAGTGATGGTAGTGTAGTCTGTCCATACAGATGTTAGTGATAGTAGTGTATACTGTCTTTACAGATGTTAGTGATAGTAGTGTAGACTGTCCCTACAGATGTTAGTGATAGTAGTGTAGACTGTCCCTACAGATGTCAGTGATAGTAGTATGGACTGTCCCTACAGCTGTTAGTGATAATAGTGTAGACTGCCTCAACAGATGTCAGTGATAGTAGTGTAGACTGTCCCTACAGATGTTAGTGATAGTAGTGTAGACTCTCCCTACAAATGTCAGTGATAGTAGTGTAGACTGTCCCTACAGATGTTTGTAATAGTAGTGTAGACTGTCCCTACAGATGTTAGTGATAGTTGTATAGAATGTCCTATTAGATGATAGTGATATTGTAGAATGTGATAATAGATAATAGTGATTGTTAAGTAGACTGTCCCCAGAAATGTAAGTGATATAATTGAAGACGGTCCGGCCACCATGTTTTATTTACCATGGATCCCGCTACATTTTTTTCATTTGCGATGAATTCCGTCACATTTTCTTATTTGCGATTAATCTCGTCACCATGTTTAATTTGCTATCGATTCCGATACTAAGCTTTATGTTTATTATAAATCCTCTGTATTTCCTTTATTACCATAAATCCTGTAACTACGAAAATCCACTTTTAATCCTATCGGTATGTTTTATTTGATATTAGTTTAAACTGTTTCATTGACCTTGAGTCCCGTCACAATGTTTCATATACAATTAAGGCCGTCACCATTTTTATGCCGCCTTGAAAAGGTGATATAAAGGTATTACTATGTCGGCGTCGGCGTCGTCGGTGTCGTCGGCGTTGTCGTCCAATAACTTGAGTTCCCTTTGGCCAATTAAAACCAACCTTCCTACAGGGCTGCCTTACCAAAATGCTTGATTGGGATTGCTTTTTAGGTTCAAAGGTCAAAGGCCCTAGCCACTACAAATAGAAAATAGGTTAACTTGCGGTAACTAGAGACCCTTGGACCAATCAAACTCAAACTTGATGCATTGCTTTTTGTTATAGGAAGTGCTTACTTGGGATTGCTTTAAGTTTCGATGTTAAAAGGTCAAAGGTCAAGGTCACTGTTGCTATTAATAGAATTTGATAACTCGAATTCTCTTGCACCAATTAAACTCAAATTTGTATAGTACTTCCGTATCAAAAGTGCTTGCTTGGGATTGCTTTTCAGGTTCGAAAGTCACGGTCACTGTAAATAAATAGAAAATCTGTCCAATTAACCTAAAACTTCATATAATGCTTTCATGTTTCAGTATGAAAAACACTTAAATTTTGTATGAAACTTTGTAAAGCCGATCAGTCTGATTTTAAAAATTCAAAACCTAGCTTGCTGTGAATGCGACACATCCACTTCGTGGAATTCTTGTTTATTTATTATTAATCCCATCACTGATTTCTCTTGAATATTAATCCTATTACCATTTTTTATTCACAATTAATTCCGTTACCATGTTTCATTTACATTAATGCAGTCACCATGTTTTATTTCAAATGAATTATTTAAAAATTCTTAATAACGTATATGCAAGAAATGATTAACGATGATTCGTGTATTGTTGCAGGATATACATCCAAGTATAATGAATGTTAATAATATAGTTTAAACGTTTCAGTATAGATATCAAAGCACGTGCCCGGGTATATCCTGCAACAATACACGAGTCAAAGTTGATTATTTCTATTCTACCATGTACTTTTTAGTTCTGAGATCGACCTCTTTCTAATAGAAAAACAGCAAAGAAACCCCGAGAAAACCTTGTAATTTATTTCTTGAGTATTGCATTGTGTTGATGAAATATACAGGCAATACAGTACTACGATCAAAAGCATCTATCATATGGCATTGATTTTGAAAATAAAAAAAAAAAGAAAAAGAAAAAAAGGGGGGGGGGGGGGGGGGGGGGGGGGGGGGGGGCTCCATAGGATTCGAACTCGCGTCGTGATAAAAATTTATTGAAAGACTAACCCATTAGCCCACTCGGCTACAGTAACCTTTTATGTAACAAGTGAATTTTAGATATATAAAATTATAACAGCCGTGACTCACGAGCGTGTATTATTGGCACGAGCGTGTATTATTGGAAAATAATACATGGTTTTAAACCAATCAAAACTGGCGTTGCATAGCAAACATGGTAGAATATAGTATAAAAACAGCATGTTAAAAATCCATAACAACTAAAAAGTAATTACTATAGTATAAAAACAGCATGTTAAAATCTATAACAATTAATAACTAGTATAAAACAAATATAATTACTATAATATGAACATTTAAGCATGAACATCCAAGTATAATGAATGTTAATAATATAGTTTAAACGTTTCAGTATAGATATTCATTATTATCGAAACTGAATTAACGTTTCTGCATTTTTTTCTGATGTTAACTTAATTTGAACATGCTAAAATTGTCCTGCATAAAAACCTTATTAAAAGTCTGTTGATTCTGTGTAATGTTTTTTCAAACTGAAGCCGGCAGTATGTCCGTGCAAAGTTCGTATTAGACATATTATTGCATTGTTATATATAGCTTTTATTCAAAATTAATGGAATAGGTGGGGTTCCCGCCAATACAAAATTCCATCGTTTACCATGACTTTCCATAGTTTCTAGTCATTTTATTAAAAACAAAAATATATCGATGAACATCAAATAAAATATTTTGTGTTAAATTATATTGGTTTTATATGAATAAATTACACAATTTACGGAAATACAACGGGGTTTATTTATCTTGCTTATTTATATTAAACTGATGTATTGAGTGGAAAATCAGCACGTGAAACGATGATTTTTTACTGTATTCATAGTGTTTTCATGGTTAAATAATTGTTGCTTTCAGTTGGTGTGTCCATTTAAAGACTGAATACTCATAATGTAAATATGCATGTATGTACATTAAATTACAGAATTCAAAACATCATTGCTTTTGGGATTTAAAAAAATTCTTTTCCATATTCAATCTAAAGCAATAATTATTACATACCGAGGTTTCTGATGAAGAATTGTATGTAGGTATAAAATACTAATACTTTAGGTGTCGACGTCTCAAGAAAAATCTATATCAATTGGAACATTTCTTTTTATTTAAATGATTAATGTTTTTCAAAAATCATCTCGTATAAGATGCACATGTTTTATTTCTCTAAAAGGTTTTAGGAGATTCAGCTGTTACGTATTATAGTCTTACATTATACAGGCAAAGATATCATCATTATATATGCATATATATGCTGATGTAAGGAAACAGTTCGGTTTAAGATTGTAAAATATGACAAATCATAACTATTCATGTCTCTCCTTCTCCGCATGGCATTTACAAAAATCCATAACACCTAATACGTAATCACTATAGTATTAACACAGCATGATTAAAATCCATAACAACTAATACGTAATTACTACAGTATTAACACAGCATGATTAAAATCCATAACAACTAATAAGTCATTACTATAGCATTAACACAACATGATTAAAATCCATAACACCTAATATGTAATTACTATAGCATTAACACAGCATGATTAAAATCCATAACAAGTAATAAGTAATTTATATAGAAGAGTTATTCTCTGTTTTTAGAAAGAGAATAAAGCCTACTGTGATTTCTGATGTAAATTTCATGCAAACACGCTGATCTTGTCAACGCTCACAAAACGTGTTCAGCTTTTGTTGATCCAGTGTTATGTTTATTAAAAAAAAAATTTTTGAACCTTAATTCAACGTAATGTCCATACAAAACCGTGTTAAATCCCGTGTTAAGCTCATATTGACCCGTATCTTGCCATGTGTTGAGTCCATATTGACCCGAATTATGTCACGTTTAAGCCCATAGTTTACCGTAAAAAGGCATGTGTAAAGCTTTTTTAACCCGTATTTAGTCACGTGTTAACCCATATCAAGTTCCGTAGCAAGTCCCGTATCATGTCCATTTAAACCCATTTTTAGACCAATGTTGAACACATTTGAAGCCGTATTAAGGCCATTGTGAAGCCAATACAAAACCGTATTATGTCTGGTACTCAGCCCACAACAATCCCTATGAAGTACCTACCACGTTTATTTGAAGTCCATATTGACCTTAATCAAACCCCTGTTAAGCCCATATTTAAACATATTAAGTCCCATGTTAAGCCTGAAAATAAAATGTATCTAGTCACGTGTTCACACCATATTTTTTGTTTTATTTTTATTTTTTGTTTGCACTCTGAGACAATTTCTGATCAGCTGCATAGGCTTAACATAAAATGCCAACTAGACTTAATATTTTACATTTATAATGCATCTAAGACAATTTACAAATAACATCAAGAATATACGCGTAGAGGCAGATGGTTGACTGATCTTACATAAGGGAACGAAAAGAGAAATATCAGAAGGATTCCCATACAGAGCCCCTCTCTCATTCGCCCATAAACATAAAACATAAAGATATAGAAAATCCATAGTAGAAAAAAGGTGGCAGATCCACGAAGGCAGGCCACTTAGAGCTGAAATTAAAAAGAATGTTCAGCCCATACTAAGCCGTTTTCAGTCCTATGATCAGCCTATATTAAACCTTATCAAGGCCCCTTTTAAGCTCACATTAACCGACATTGAGTCTTATGTTAAGCCTAAATTAATCCGTACTAAGTCTTGTGTTAAGCCAAATTAACCCGTATTAAGTCTTGTGTTAAGCCATATTAACAAGTATTGACTCCTGTGTTAAGCCCATATAAACCCGTATTATATCTTCTGTTAAGCCCATTTTAACCTGTATTGAGTCACATGTTAAGCCAAACCCGTATTGAGCCCTGTATTAAGCTAATTATTTTAACCCATATTGAGTATTATGTTAAGATAATATTAGTATATTTCAAATCCCATATCATGACAATATTAACACGTATTAAAATCCATGGTATGGCTTTATTGAGCCCGTATCAGATTCCATATGATGGCCATATTAAGCCGTTTTAAATCCTGTGTTATGGCCATATCAAGGCGTATTATGAGTCTTGTTAAATCTGTGATGGGCCGATGATTAACCCCTCAAACTATGCTCTGTTTTTATAGACACGAGTAGACATGAAGATTTATGAAAATCTGTATCGATTGGAACTGTTAAATGTTAAATATTTTGAAGAAATTCAGCACGTTAAAGATGCACATATTTTATTTCTTCAAAAGGTTTTTGGGGGAGTCAGCTGTCACGTATTCTAGTCTTACATTATACATTCATAAATATGATAGTTAGATATGTGTATATGCTGACGGTTTGAAGATGTTTGGTTTAAGATTTTAAAATGTGACGAATAATGGATACTTATTTAATTCTTTCCTCCTTGGCACAGCATGTTAAAAATCTATAACGACTAATAAGTAAATTTTATAGCAACTAATAAGTAACTACTATAGTATAAAACAAGCATTTAAAAAATCCATAACAACTTATAAGTAGTTACCATAGTATAAACCTAGCATGTTAAAATCTATAAAAAAAACTTGTAAGTAATTACTAGATTAAAAACAAAGCATGTTTAAAGGCCATACCAACTGATAAATAATTAGTGTGTTTCAGTAAAACTTGTCTGGTGTCCAAGGATATATAGCTATACGTGTATAATGACGTTTGGAATAAATCATGCATGATTTGTAATAGGAAAAATCAAGAGAATCTAACTAGCGACAGAAGGGGGCATTTTCGCGATCGCCTGATGACCAATTAATCTGTTTAGGTGGGAACTCATACACTTAAAATCTCTATCGTGAACCATGATCGTGACATGTCACGAAAACCCGCGGTGATCCGCGGCGATTGTTCAAGGCAGATTTCCCATCGGAGGTATCGATTAACCATCTATCAGATTTACTTCCCTTCACCAGATATGGTGATAGCTTGACAGCCGATAGGGGCAGAGAATGTACAGAATGTCGCCGAAGAAAATTTTGGCATTAGATTAATAATTCAATGAATTTGTTGGACAAGGAAGATTCTTTTCTCCCCCCCCCCCCCCCCCCCCCCCCCCCCCCGCCCAATATATGTAGACTACATTATCACAACTGGCAGTATGATGCATATCCAGTCTAAAACCGTACCCAGACATGGCTTATTTACAAACCAATGAAAAATGGTGAGTTGGTAGACTCGCTCTCCTTATTCTTTAATATTTTTCAGCAATTTCAGTAATTTGCATATCACATTTCAAACGTCATGTGAACAGCCGATAACATATATTAACTGCATAAGAAAGGAATTAACACTGACATGTCACTTGCTCGTCAGTCATTGGTCATCCACTCAATTTCCCTCCATTACATCGACGACACACATTATCTTGAGAAAATTAACATGTTACGATGTATAGGTCCCATTAGAAATTATCCGAATGTCACAAACAGTGTAGTTCTTTTATCTAGATGTCTGCTTAGGCACATGTCCGAAATACACTAATATATATCATTATTAATCATTATTGAAATGTCGGGTAAGTTTTTATGAATCCAAATCTTATGTTATCTGTATTATCTGTATTCATATGGCAATTCACTGTACTCAAGACAGTCATATAAACATCGAAGTCTATAAAGCTTTTACTCGCGTCACTACTTTTATTTTTATATTTACTGAACATTATGGTAGAAAGGAAAAAGTGCCCTGTAATCTATATATGATGCCGATGAGGATGCGGAATAAAATCTCGTTTCTTTTAAAATGCAAAACGGAACTTCAGCAATTCATTCTGTATTCATTCTGATTTATAACAGCAATCTCCCTTCTGTTTCTAGATTGACAGCCGAGGAGGGCGGAGTTTTCTTACACCATCACTCTTCCGATGTATAGGTAATTGATTTGTTGACATTATCGGGTGTATGGACAGGTCGGAACTGCATGTATGCAAATGAAGCGATAGGCGTATTTCAGTTTTCTTTCAAAAACGTGTGAACTGACGTTGTTCCATCAGATTGTGTTCATGTTTGATCAAAGGCAAAATCACAAAGTATGCACAAATTACAAAATCTGTGCGATTTTCTGGGAGTCGCAGTCCACGCCATATTGGTTTGCATCGCTGAGCTCTGAGACATATTTTGACAGAGGCAAGGTGATTGGCTAATCGAAAGGTCACCTGAACGTGGCCTTGATCGGCGCACCTTCAGATATTCAGGCGTAGTACGTGATAAACGTAACTATGTAACAGCTGATTTTAATCAGATCGTATCATTGACAACATCAGGAATTCCAAATGAAAATTATCATAAAAAATATCTATATAGCGGACACTTACCTAATACGGACATCAGACACCTATCCATAAATTGAGAGCGAAAATCAATTATAATCGCATAGTTTATAGAGCCTTTTTGACGTTTTATCAATAAGAATAAATACTAATCATATGAAATTATATATAAGATGTATAATAATTCAGGATATTCAATATCGATTGTAACATATTCTTCATGGTAGAACGTCAATCACCTGTTGTATAACTGACACATTGCGAGTAACTAGCCACGCACTTAGAGAGATTGTTACGGAAAGGACTAAGTTAGTTTAATGACTTTTGTCTAATCCATTTGTTTCATTGCCATGACATTGATATACGCATCACAGTTAATGTTGACCAACAGTATGTAAGTACCTTAGATACAACAATAGTTCTTTCCTAGTCTTTATTTACCGCTTTACAACGTCAAGGGCCTCAGGAAGCATTTCAAATGAAAGTACACCTCGTCTTTTTATTACGACGCTCCTTTTAGGCTATCTTTACATTAAGTTAGGCCACGTGACTGGTAAATGCAACAAACTTAACAACAACGTTAGAGATTTTCGCAAATTGCTGTCCCCAAATCACTTTTTTTCAACGGGGTATCTGGAATTAATGGAAGGAGTGTATTAATATTCACGCTTTTGTTAAAAAACGAAGATTTATGGACGGGACCGGGCTTTTTTGGTTTTCAAATCGATCTTTTCCCCTATTTTTCGCGGAAATAATTCAGGTGCACAGCAAAATCTACATTAACGAGTTAATTTCCGATAAAAAAAGCATCATTTTGATTTTTTTACAAAGTTGGATACAAGGTTACATTTTTGGGAAAAATCAGATCGATGTTCATTTCCCGGTATTGGAACTCTTCAGTGTTTTCAGCGCTGAAAGACACATAGAAACGAATAAAGATCTCAAAACGGATGCACTGGTTCGCAATTAATGATTACAGTATTTGCAGATAGTTTTTAAGACGTTAATTTTGATTGCAATATAGAACTAAAACTTGACAATGAGTTCCTAAACTTAAGTAATTGCCATAGACACTTCGGTATTTATTTCAATTCGAAAGATATATGGGACGACCATATTAAAACATATTAAAACATATTAAACATCTAAACATCTGTTCTTTAAAAGATAAATGCTCTTAGGAAATTGAAATATATGCTTAAACGTGATACACTATTAAAGATATATAAAACTTGTATCTTACCGGTTTTGGATTATGCTTGTGAATTATGGGGAAGAGTTTTATGTGTTACAATCCAATTGATAAGAAAAAGCTCAACGTGAAGCTGCAAGTATTATAACGGGTTTACCTTCATATGCTAGTAACAATTCTTTATATTTTGAATCAAGTTTAGATTTACTTTCTAAGATAATTACAACTAGTTATATCGTACAAAACGAAAAATAATTCAACTCCAGACTTGTTAACTTGTACATTGCCTCCAATGGTAGGTCAAAATACCCCGTATGTACTGAGGAATAGAAATGATTTTGTTATTCCTAACCATAAGCTTTCAAGTACAAATACTTCCCTTTTTTATAATTTACTTTTTATTCAGTTTTTTTCATCATCAAAAAATGTACAATACATAACTGTCTCACACATAACCACACACACCTATCAAGGCTTGTATAAACTAAATCAATTCAATGTACTGAATTTGTATAAATCAAAGATATTCAAAATTACCGTCATTAATCATTAATCGCATACACACATTTATACACAATCATACCTATGTCCCACACAAACACACTAAATGCAGAAAAAACTAAATAGTTAAAATTTCTGTACTGTAAATACATTGCATCATTACGCACTCACAATTACACATGTAACATTACTATCACCATCACATGCACACATACACTCTCACACACACACACCATGCACACCCTCATATACCCACTTCCTCACGAGAATATACACCCTCACATACATATATTTAGATGTAAGGTAGGATGAAATGGCAGAAGTAAACAGTAATTAGAAGCAATACATTCAAGTAAGTGTTTTGGAGATATTATAAATATATATATACAAGTTACAGCATTATTAGTCTATTCCATTTGTTTCATTCGTTTTTAAATTTGCGTTTAGCACTTTCACCCTTACTATTAGTCATGTGTTTTTGAATCATGTAGTTATCTTTAATAATAGTGATGAGAGCGTTTATACTTACTGAGATATGTAAACATCTCATTCTGTAAATGTTTTATGATAATAATGATTTTATTATCAACTCGATTACTTTGTTTGTTTGTTTGCTTTTGTTTAACGTCCTATTAACAGCCAGGGTCATTTAAGGACGTGCCAGGTTTTGGAAGTGGAGGAAAGCCGGAGTACCTGGAGAATAACCACTGGCCTACGGTCAGTACCTGGCAACTGCCCCAAGTAGGTTTCGAACTCGCAACCCAGAAGTGGAGGGCTAGTGTTAAAGTGTCGATACACCTTAACCACTCGGCCACCGTGGCCCCTACTTTGAACTGTTTTTTGATGAATGAGTCCAAAAAGAAAAGTTTTTTTTATTTAATGATAATGGTATTAGAAAAGTTTAAATTAATGAATCTAGACAATCCAGTAGTTTTTGAAAGCCTCGACACTCCCACAGAACATGGGTTATGGTTTCTGGTTCAGAATTACAACGTACACAGAGAGGGGAGGCAAATATTCGAATTTTGAATAAAGAAGAGTTAGTAGATAATACATGATGAATCACTCTAAACTGAAACCATTGAAGTTTAATGTTTGTTGTAACATGAAATGGTAATTTGTAAAATCTATACCAAGTTTGTTTATCAATGTCTTCAAATATAGTATTCCACTTTCTGGTGCCAGATGGTAGAAGATCCGATTTGTTTAGAATATTGTAAAAAACTTTTGACCTTTTTTTGTGTAAATTATTAGGTACATATTGGTAAAATATCTCATCAAAATGTATATCATATCCTTTTTTCTTCAGCGCTTCGTCTGTTGAATGAACTAGATCATACTAATATATCTTCACCTTCATTGAGCATATTCTAAAATCCAATACTCCAGATTTAAATTCATCAAAAGCCCCTAGTTCGTATGGCTTCGGCGATAGGAAAATTAATATCATTCATACCACGTTAAGGTACAAAAACAGTTTTCTCAAATATTATTTATGTCGAGTACTTGTGGTAAACCCTTGTGAAAATGCCTTTAATATTTTCTTTGTTTGTCCATATTATATTATGCAAAGGCGTTTACGTTTTCTAAGTCTTCAAAATCTTGATGCAGCTACTGGAAATAAATATCTGCCCTTAGATACAAGTATAATTATTTTCAGAAATGTGTATAGGTTTATAAAAACCAGCCATGGATTTGATAATGTATAAAATCACTTTCTCCTGTACTTCCTTGAGCTTTTGAATCTTAAACATTGTTACAAAAATATCTAATTTATGACTCTTTTTGCAACTGTTGTACCTTTGTTTTTATTTGGGAAAAGGCTTTAATAATGTTGTTATGTTGTGCCCAATCCTTTTTGCTTTGAATATATGTTTTAATAAAAAAAAGACATTCTGTATTGTTCCGTACGTTTCAAGTATAAGATTCAATATTAAGTTAAAACCAGGTATGCGATGACAAAGAGAAAGTAGAATAAGTATGCATAACTTGCCATTTTTCGATAAACTCTCTTTATAGCATGTGTTATTTGATGTATCTCATCAATTCAAACATGGAAAACTAACTAAAACATTGAAACATACAAAATGTTGCCTTTGTGTCTGGCAGTGCAGACACAACGCGGAAACTGTAAACAACGTGACGTCATCGGACTATTGAAGTTGCAACAAAGTACAACAATGTATATGTTACATTAATACACTGATGGCCAATAAATGAGGCGCAAAATGAAAAGTGATGTAAAAGAGCTAAAAAGTTTAATTTTATGTCGCCTGTGATGTAGATATCGGCGTCGTCAGGTACACTAAAGTGTCTCTTACCGTATGTCTCATCATTTTGTAACTTAGTATGTGACTTTGTCATAATGAATAGCAGTTTGAGTTCGAACGACAGTAAAGGGGTAACTTTTATTTCTTCACAAGTTTTAAAGAAGCTAGGATGATGGAGTACCTGGTCTATTTCTCTTTGTACTACTTGAAGAGTCACCCTGTAAATCTATATTATAGCCTGCAATCTGATGAAGGTGGACTCTTCAAATTGTGGTCCCTGGTCCGTCTTTAAAATAACCAAAGGGATATTTCTCAACTTCACATGTAGTTTTCCTTTGATGCCTAGTTTTTTGCCATTAAAATGTTACAAGGCGACCACCTTGTATATTTGCAGTATACTATTGTTATCGCGTGATCTTGAAAATTACTAGAGGAATATTTCTCAAACTTAACACGCCGTTTATCCTTGGTCCTATCTTGATTTTGTATTGGATTGTGATATCACAATGGCCGAAAGACAGCCATCTTTAAAATTGAAAATGTATCTCTATTTCTCAGAATGCTGTTTGATCTTTCGTGGATTTTATACAAAGGTTTTTGCTTGTTATCAGAATATTGAAAGGAAAACATTGTTTCTCTGACCTCAGGTAGTTGTTTAATGGGTAAAACCTTCGGATTTAATAAGGGAATATTAGGTCTGATGAAAGAATTAGATCAATGTTTGTTCTGATAGGGCTTTCTATATTTGTAAGACTCGTGCTGGCTAGTCAAAACTTTACACTTGGGTTGTAACGTCCCTGAGAACGAAACAGACTCGTGTAAGACTCTTATTTTCAAATGCTTCACATGGTGTTTCTGTAGTTACTAGAGATGAGTTACTTGTTCCCTACCCTAGACAGGAATATCAACAGTTTTACCGATGTGATATCTTCTTATCTTACTCTAGGGTTGCTTCACGTTCTCAATAATTACGTTGTGGTAACAACAAATTGCCGCCATGATAACAATACCATAAGGTCACGTCGACTATTAGATTACTTCATGTAAACATTATATTATATTGATGTCACGCTACTACTTCACCAACAGACACTAGGTAATGTTCGATACATTTCTGCTATTTCATGCAAAATTTAGTTTACTGTTAAATCTTATCGAGTGATGAGAAAGGTATTCAGCTTTCTCCTTATTCAACAAACAAAACGACTGAATGAGTTATTTTGAAAAAAGTGATTCACAATAAAGTAATACATTTCAATAAGTATGGAATAAACCCCATTCCATTTCTTTCAAACAATACAACTGTTAATAAATTTGGAAATATGATGTCAAACATATAAATGATTTACCTAAAATCGAATCTAATTAATGGTGTTCAAACAGCGGCATATCATTAACAGTGGAAAATAACTCGATGTCATCTCTATATCGTTATTTCAGATAGAGACAGTTTCCGATCCCTGTGTGTACGTCTCAGATACAACCGACTGTATGTAGAAATGATTTCCGTTGACACACAAGTAATGTTTTCGATTACTGGCCATTTTATGCTAGATCGAAAAGCAAATAATGTGTATGTTAAGAAATAGATTATTCCAAGACGGCTTTTTGAAAAAAAAATCCTGGTCTATATAAATATTAGCCATCAAAATAGCTGGGTGTATAGCCCTATTCTGTCTATGTATGTTCGAAGAGAAGCAGCCTAGTGGAAAGTAGAAAAACTTCACCGAATCATTCACTCTCTTGTGACAGCGATAAATAGATTTCACAACAACTTGTATTTTGGTCTGTAAGTACTATATGAGGAAAATAGTCAAACGTGAGCCTTTTTCGTGGATAGAGTTTGGGTGGGAAGCACTTGGCATTCGTGATAAAACTCCAAAACTCGGATTGAGATATCATGGGACAGACCTATGCAATATTATATTATTCTTTGTAAACTTTCATATATCATTTCTTCAGACTTAGATAGAAGAAAAAAACATCATGAATGTTGAATATCTAACATAATTCCTAAAAACGATTTAACGATCTGCCGTCTATGTTAATGTTATTGATAAAAGTTACTTCATTTTTAAATAACTGAGATAACTTTTCGGTCTATTTTTACTTAACTGTTAAACCATAAATGATTTCTATTAATGCATTTGAATTTGCTTTGTAAATACTTCATTTTTGTACCATGCATTATTGAGATAACTTTTCGATCTATTTTTACTTCACTGTTAAACCACAAATGATTCCTATGAATGCATTTTAATTTACTTTGTATATTTTGCTTAGAATAATTGATTCTATTCTAGAATCCAAAACATCTTTCCTTAATATATTTTTCCCATTTTAATAACTCTTTCATGTTTTTTGTATTCCGGTACATGAATTTGCTTATTTGTGCTTATCAAATAACGACTCCACAACAAGAGAAGTTATGAAGGGTTATAGACGTATCAATTTAAGACACGCTTCGTCATAGTTTATTATAGTAAATTTCCTATATAACCAGATCAAATCGAGATTTCATTTTTGAACAACTAGTTGTATTATTTGTATACCACTAGTAACAGAGTACAAAATACAAACCGCATGATAGTATGTTGTTGATCATGACATGTACTAAACAAGTATGACTATTCTACACACATGTACAGTATTGATTTAATTGTTTTAATGTTAAATACCTGTGTATAATCATACACATACTGCACAGTACTTACCTTGAAATAAACTGGGTAACTTGTTGAACATTATCATAGGTCACAGCTTTCTTGGGTTTTCCCTCTGTATTTCCATGGATCCGGGGCACAGCACCATTCTTGACGAAATGGTCCAGATGTTTTTCACGTAATGTACATTTTTATGTTTTTAACGTAAAGGCGACACGCCTTGCAGACACCTCTGTTCTGTAATT
Source organism: Pecten maximus (assembly GCF_902652985.1). Classification (NCBI taxonomy): domain Eukaryota; kingdom Metazoa; phylum Mollusca; class Bivalvia; order Pectinida; family Pectinidae; genus Pecten; species Pecten maximus. The sequence continues at coordinate 26,499,139 of NC_047033.1, forward strand.
GGTAGTAAAAGCGATGTCGTTTGACGTAAGTTTTACCAAGTATTCCCCTTCCTCATGTCAAGCCGCACGCCTGGACATATATATATTAAGATATCCGTTCAATGTGTTATCCTTAATATCCATATTACGATTTTTTTACAGACATTCATTCTTACTCTTTGGCCACGCGTCACGTTCGTCCGAGTTATTTTCGTCATCATCATCAACATAATCAACATCATTGTCATCACTACGAAATGTATCTTGAACATATATATCTTCTGTTTCCCTATCACCGTCATTTCAGATAAAAACTCTCATCCGAATATGCAGAATTGGTGAATTGATTATGCCTATGCCGTTTCCCAGATCACCACCATCATCATCACTCTCGATATCATAGTCAAAAACAACATCTAAATTCTGATTACCGGAGACAGAACTCACCACTTCAGCTATTCCACTGTTTACCCGACTTGTACAAGGAAAGAAATAACTAAAATTTTCGTCTATTTCACTTGCTAAATTGCTATCACATCCTATTACATAAAACTTTGGCGGAAGAGACATCGTATACCTAGACACATCCATATGTCATCTTCGTGACGAATGTAAACAAGTACGTCATCATACCAGAGGTGTCTTAGGCATAAAACAGGGAAACCCTATTCGCTCTGATATTTTTGTTGAATAAACCATTTTATTAACATTTACAGTTAATGTTTTTGGTTTGAAAATTAACCGACATGTCTATATGTTAAGGACAGTATTAAAAGTTCATGTATAACAAGGCATATCAGCTGTATTTTGCGTTTTTGAACGGGAGTTAAATTCCCATTTTCGCGCGAAACGGAAATAGAATGAATATAATAACGTCTGTCGGAATTCACTTTTTTTCTATCCCTTTTCATTAGATAGAACTAAAGGACCTCAATTGCAGTCGGAGGCTCATATACAGTTGTTTGATCATGCAAACACTGTGCAACTTTGTGAGATCATACAACTATCCGATGTTTACTTTTCGTGTCATTTGTTTTGACTGTATTAGTGTTGACTTGTGATTATTGAGAACCGGTGTAGTTGTTGTCTGTGAACAATTAAAATTCTAAGCATTAACAAATGAGCAAAACTGTGGATATTTGTGTACTTTTAATTGAATGTTCAAGCAATATAGTAATTGATGATTTCGATTTCGTTTGAAAAGTTTCCAACAATGGAAGTTGGGAGTAAATAATTTAAAACTGGTACAATGGATTATAAGAAAGCATTGAAATATTACATAACATGGCCGAGAGACATGGCGTGGTTCATCTGGAGCTCTCTAAGAGTCGGCGGTTCAAGTTGAGCAGTAGAATTGCCTGCACTTCCTTTTCCCCCTTTTCCCGATTTTTCGGCATTTCCCACTATATCCTTTGCAACAAGCTACAACATCAAAGTTAATTGTTTTGACAAAACATCTGATACGTTTGCATGCAAATACATGAGTTTTGAGTAAGTCGTGAGCTGTTTATATATAGATGGATAACCAAAGTAAATTTGATACCTTCCGTTCTTATTTTCATATATTTTGAGTTGGAAGCTTGTGTTTAGTCCTGTTTGACATTGGTACCAAAGTTTTATATCGTAAATCTTATAATTATAAAATTGACTAAAGGAGTTGGGAAAGTAGAATTTCGTGACAGTATAAGCATGGTAAAACTGATTTAAATCGATAACCATCTCGATCGAAAATAATTATACTTTCATCGTATACGTCTTATAATTCAAGTGAAAATTTATGATACGGAATAAATATAAATGTTCTTACGTTTACAATATCTTTTCCGGCATATATCCGACCAACTTTTACAATTGTTACATATATCTTGGGGGCATAGATTGCAACGGCAACGCCATTTCTTCCCTTGACAAGGGTTTGGATCGCACACATCTGAAAAAGATCATTGGCAGCTGTTAAAATGTCATATGGAAAACATAATCATGAAGATTTTATCTCACTACGAGTTAGATTATTTTGTCGAGGAAAGTTCTAGATAAACAGAAACTAAAAACCTACTATAGTGCTATTTCCTTCGTACTTATCAATTATGTTCGCGAAGACAAGCGCCTGCATCTACATAAGAAATTCGAAGTTTTCTCAGACCTTATTTAGCAACAGTATCCGAGTTTTCAGAAAGTTAAGAAATGCCGGAGTCACGTTAACATGTGGGAAGAAACAAAAGGGCAGTTTCAAAAACTGAAGGAGAGTCTAACTAAGGCAGAAACACAGAGTCATACTTGGTGTAAAAACACAGAGTGATGACTAACGCTAGCAATGTGCTAATTGTAGCTGTGCTCGTTCAATAACAAAGAAATAACCTTTGATCGGGTATGCTTACAACGCAATGTCGGATTTGGAGAAGAAGTACCCAGCCACAAAATAAACTTGTTGTAATCTGGGCATTACAAAGGTTTCCCTAGTAGCGTTACCGGCTCAAGTTTAAACTAGTAACTGACCATCAGTCGCTCGATATATTGTATATTCCTAGATCAAAACCTAATGTTAGAGTTGAACGATGGAAAATGCGTTTGATGCCATACCATTTGCATATCAATTACATGTAAGAAAGAACATTACTGAGACTGGTGAATACGGGTACGTAAAGTTTTAAACAGAAGACTGAGTTATGTTCCCTGAATGGCGGAAGCTGTGTTTTTCAGAGGTTCTCGATATTTCTATTGGAATCGGTGTTCTACACCCAATTCGATCCTCTGTGTGTTGTTTATTCTCAACTAAGGTTAGAAAAAGGATTTTACTCAACTAATGTGCAGTCTACGGTAAGTGTATCATGTTTAGATTCACTTAGCAACCTTTTTTGTTGGAACTCCATTGCCTACGATCGTGATATGAATTCACTTGTCCAACATGGATGATAACCAACTTCTTCAACGACCGCTTTCGGTCCATTTCCATCACAAACAATTTAGGGGACTTAATCATGAACAAGTCTTTCAAAGTCTAGAAAATATAATTAACAAAAAAGACATTAAATCCATTCAACTCACAGACAGGATGTGTGTAGTAACAGTGAGAGATAGTACGATCAAAAACAAATTTCTGACAAATAGACTGGTTATCCAGAGCCAAACTGTCAAGGTTATGGAGGCCGAGAGAAAAGTGACAGATGTGACATTAAAAAACGCTCCATTTGAAATGACTGACTCTGTTATCAGTTCGTTCATGTCAAAATTTGGTGAAGTAGTGAACGGCTCAGTGAGACGCGGGAAAATACGAGACATAGACATTGAAAATGGTACGAGATATGTCCAGATTGTGAAATGTGAACCCCTTCTCCCTCTCACAACAATGTTTGGGAGATTCTCTGCACGTGTTTTCGCCGACAACAACAGGACCCCCTGCTTTATAAAATATAATAAAACAGGTGCAATCAGACTGACCACCCTTCGTACAGATGTTCACAGAGAGAGTACACCGTAAGAAAATGCTTCCAGTGTGGACTTCCTGGTCATTACAGCAAAGACTGTCCTGAAAAAGAAAAGGTGTGCTACCGATGCAGGAAACCTGGCCATCTCCAGCGAGAATATTTAGAAAATGCCAGAGACACATACGGTGAATATGTACACGAGATAAAAGAAGGTCAACGTAAAAATAGCTGCGACGACCGCAACGATGCAGTGGGACTGCACTCTACAGCATCTGCAATCACAGACAGTACTACTGTGGCCAGGGACCGTGATGCTAAAAGTGACACGCCCACCCCAGCTGTACAAAACATAAACAGTGTGATAATCGGAGCATCGAACTGCAGACGACTAGACATTCCTAACGACAGTAAGGTAGTGAATTATTCTATCTCTGGTACAACATTTAACAACATAGAAGCGAACATAAAAACAGCAAAAATGTCACTCTGCGAAAATGATGCGGACACAATTATCATAAGCCTAGGTACAAACGACATCACCAAACATAGAACCGACGGAGATTCTGTCACGATCAATATCATGCACGTGCTTGACAAGGTGAAAGACGCATTTCCGGGAAAGCAAATCGGCCTTTGTAGTGTAATACCAAGAAAGGGTAAGAGCCCCAGTATCCAAGCGATCAACGCAACTGCTGTGACCGTAAATTCTTTCATGGCCAAACTGTGTGTCCTAGACAAGTACGACTCGTCAGATGCATCCGGAATGCATATCAATGTCGATGGAGCTCACAAGTTGTGGTCAATCATGGAGGACTTCATCATGGCTCCACACACAACGGTTAATACATGGTCGACTCCAATGACTTCCCGAAAACGAGTCCTCAGTAGCGAAACATCCTCGGAAGACAGACAGGCAAGTAGTCGTCCAAAAAGCCAGAATTAGTATCTGCCTATGATGCTACACCGCACATAAGTATTTATATCTACTGACTGTTAATTATAGTAGCAAGATTGCATTAAGCTATATATACATATCGTTGATTTATTTTTGCTTAATTTCTGCTATTTACTAAAATCAAACATCTGAGGGAGTCAGATCAGACCTGTAGACCAGTCAATTTTAAACAAAGATGCACTGTACATGAGAAGTACAAATATTCTAATAGAAAAATCACGCAGATAAGTAATTAGATCGACTATGGTTGAGAACATGAATTATTTAATATGACCATATCTGTAAACTGGAAAACGAAAGATTTGAGTTTATTATTTGTTATTTTAAATGTCCTTCCCATTTACATTGCTAAACTGTTTATTTTTATTTTGGTTAATTCCCACCAGTCGCAGATGCTATGTTGGTCTTTTTCCATAATCCATTGTGCCCAGCATGCTTGAAGTGTGTTTTTGAATACGTCATCCTCAATAACTTATTTATATCTACTGACTGTTAATTATAGTCGCAAGATTGCATTAAGCTATATATACATATCGTTGATTTATTTTTGATTAGTCTATGTATTGTCTAAAGTAAATAACACTATTCACAAGTTCAGTAAAACCCAATTATACTATTTTATTAATTTCCAATGAATAAAAATGATACGTTATACATTGCTTGTGTAAATGCTTATGGTCTGTGAGACAACAGAAAAAGAGACAAATTCCTAAACAGTCAAAAATAGTACATGATATGTTTCCAAGAAACACACTGCACGAAGAATGACACAAAAAAGGGCAAAAACCAATGGAAAGATATAGCTAATGGTGGCAGTACTTGGAATAATGGCTCCAGCGATTCAAGGGGGGTAGCTATACTATGGAAAAATAATCTAGCAATTGATATCTCAGTAAACAGATATGACAACACAGGTAGGTTACTTACATGCATAATAAAATCTGACAACACAAAATATAACCTAGTAAATATTTATAATCCCGATACAAAAGAAATATGATACTGGATATACAGAACTTTTCTCGCTTTTGACAAAATATGAAATTGAAGATATATGGCGAAAACGTAACTTTGATTTAAAACAATACGTTTGAACGTGGACTATCTAAATCAAGGGTATATTATGTATTGACACCAATAAGTATGAACTCTTCGGTAAATGAAATCAAAATAAGAAACTGCCCATACAGCGACCACAATAGTTTAACATTAAGATTGAGATTAAAAGAAATGGAAAGGGGACCTGGTACATGGAAAATGAACAATAAAGTTATTGAGGATGACGTATTCAAAAACACACTTCAAGCATGCTGGGCACAATGGATTATGGAAAAAGACCAACATAGCATCTGCGACTGGTGGGAATTAACCAAAATAAAAATAAACAGTTTAGCAATGTAAATGGGAAGGACATTTAAAATAACAAATAATAAACTCAAATCTTTCGTTTTCCAGTTTACAGATATGGTCATATTAAATAATTCATGTTCTCAACCATAGTCGATCTAATTACTTATCTGCGTGATTTTTCTATTAGAATATTTGTACTTCTCATGTACAGTGCATCTTTGTTTAAAATTGACTGGTCTACAGGTCTGATCTGACTCCCTCAGATGTTTGATTTTAGTAAATAGCAGAAATTAAGCAAAAATAAATCAACGATATGTATATATAGCTTAATGCAATCTTGCTACTATAGTTAACAGTCAGTAGATATAAATACTTATGTGCGGTGTAGCATCATAGGCAGATACTAATTCTGGCTTTTTGGACGACTACTTGCCTGTCTGTCTTCCGAGGATGTTTCGCTACTGAGGACTCGTTTTCGGGAAGTCATTGGAGTCGACCATGTATTAACCGTTGTGTGTGGAGCCATGATGAAGTCCTCCATGATTGACCACAACTTGTGAGCTCCATCGACATTGATATGCATTCCGGATGCATCTGACGAGTCGTACTTGTCTAGGACACACAGTTTGGCCATGAAAGAATTTACGGTCACAGCAGTTGCGTTGATCGCTTGGATACTGGGGCTCTTACCCTTTCTTGGTATTACACTACAAAGGCCGATTTGCTTTCCCGGAAATGCGTCTTTCACCTTGTCAAGCACGTGCATGATATTGATCGTGACAGAATCACCGTCGGTTCTATGTTTGGTGATGTCGTTTGTACCTAGGCTTATGATAATTGTGTCCGCATCATTTTCGCAGAGTGACATTTTTGCTGTTTTTATGTTCGCTTCTATGTTGTTAAATGTTGCACCAGAGATAGAATAATTCACTACCTTACTGTCGTTAGGAATGTCTAGTCGTCTGCAGTTCGATGCTCCGATTATCACACTGTTTATGTTTTGTACAGCTGGGGTGGGCGTGTCACTTTTAGCATCACAGTCCCTGGCCACAGTAGTACTGTCTGTGATTGCAGATGCTGTAGAGTGCAGTCCCACTGCATCGTTGCGGTCGTCGCAGCTATTTTTACGTTGACCTTCTTTTATCTCGTGTACATATTCACCGTATGTGTCTCTGGCATTTTCTAAATATTCTCGCTGGAGATGGTCAGGTTTCCTGCATCGGTACCACACCTTTTCTTTTTCAGGACAGTCTTTGCTGTAATGACCAGGAAGTCCACACTGGAAGCATTTTCTTACGGTGTACTCTCTCTGTGAACATCTGTACGAAGGGTGGTCAGTCTGATTGCACCTGTTTTATTATATTTTATAAAGCAGGGGGTCCTGTTGTTGTCGGCGAAAACACGTGCAGAGAATCTCCCAAACATTGTTGTGAGAGGGAGAAGGGGTTCACATTTCACAATCTGGACATATCTCGTACCATTTTCAATGTCTATGTCTCGTATTTTCCCGCGTCTCACTGAGCCGTTCACTACTTCACCAAATTTTGACATGAACGAACTGATAACAGAGTCAGTCATTTCAAATGGAGCGTTTTTTAATGTCACATCTGTCACTTTTCTCTCGGCCTCCATAACCTTGACAGTTTGGCTCTGGATAACCAGTCTATTTGTCAGAAATTTGTTTTTGATCGTACTATCTCTCACTGTTACTACACACATCCTGTCTGTGAGTTGAATGGATTTAATGTCTTTTTTGTTAATTATATTTTCTAGACTTTGTAAGACTTGTTCATGATTAAGTCCCCTAAATTGTTTGTGATGGAAATGGACCGAAAGCGGTCGTTGAAGAAGTTGGTTATCATCCATGTTGGACAAGTGAATTCATATCACGATCGTAGGCAATGGAGTTCCAACAAAAAAGGTTGCTAAGTGAATCTAAACATGATACACTTACCGTAGACTGCACATTAGTTGAGTAAAATCCTTTTTCTAACCTTAGTTGAGAATAAACAACACACAGAGGATCGAATTGAGTGTAGAACACCGATTCCAATAGAAATATCGAGAACCTCTGAAAAACACAGCTTCCGCCATTCAGGGAACATAACTCAGTCTTCTGTTTAAAACTTTACGTACCCGTATTCACCAGTCTCAGTAATGTTCTTTCTTACATGTAATTGATATGCAAATGGTATGGCATCAAACGCATTTTCCATCGTTCAACTCTAACATTAGGTTTTGATCTAGGAATATACAATATATCGAGCGACTGATGGTCAGTTACTAGTTTAAACTTGAGCCGGTAACGCTACTAGGGAAACCTTTGTAATGCCCAGATTACAACAAGTTTATTTTGTGGCTGGGTACTTCCTCTCCAAATCCGACATTGCGTTGTAAGCATACCCGATCAAAGGTTATTTCTTTGTTATTGAACGAGCACAGCTACAATTAGCACATTGCTAGCGTTAGTCATCACTCTGTGTTTTTACACCAAGTATGACTCTGTGTTTCTGCCTTAGTTAGACTCTCCTTCAGTTTTTGAAAATGTCCTTTTGTTTCTTCCCACATGTTAACGTGACTCCGGCATTTCTTAACTTTCTGAAAACTCGGATACTGTTGCTAAATAAGGTCTGGGAAAACTTCGAATTTCTTATGTAGATGCAGGCGCTTGTCTTCGCGAACATAATTGATAAGTACGAAGGAAATAGCACTATAGTAGGTTTTTAGTTTCTGTTTATCTAGAACTTTCCTCGACAAAATAATCTAACTCGTAGTGAGATAAAATCTTCATGATTATGTTTTCCATATGACATTTTAACAGCTGCCAATGATCTTTTTCAGATGTGTGCGATCCAAACCCTTGTCAAGGGAAGAAATGGCGTTGCCGTTGCAATCTATGCCCCAAAGATATATGTAACAATTGTAAAAGTTTGTCGGATATATGCCGGAACAGATATTGTAAACGTAAGAACATTTATATTTATTCCGTATCATACATTTTCACTTGAATTATAAGACGTATATGATGAAAGTATAATTATTTTCGATCGAGATGGTTATCGATTTAAATCAGTTTTACCATGCTTATACTGTCACGAAATTCTACTTTCCCAACTCCTTTAGTCAATTTTATAATTATAAGATTTACGATATAAAACTTTGGTACCAATGTCAAACAGGACTAAACACAAACTTCCAACTCAAAATATATGAAAATAAGAACGGAAGGTATCAAATTTACTTTGGTTATCCATCTATATATAAACAGCTCACGACTTACTCAAAACTCATGTATTTGCATGCAAACGTATCAGATGTTTTGTCAAAACAATTAACTTTGATGTTGTAGCTTGTTGCAAAGGATATAGTGGGAAATGCCGAAAAATCGGGAAAAGGGGGAAAAGGAAGTGCAGGCAATTCTACTGCTCAACGTGAACCGCCGACTCTTAGAGAGCTCCAACTGAACCACGCCATGTCTCGCGTTATGTAATATTTCAATGCTTTCTTATAATCCATTGTACCAGTTTTAAATTATTTACTCCCAACTTTCATTGTTGGAAACTTCTCAAAGGAAATCGAAATCATCAATTACTATATTGCTTGAACATTCAATTAAAATTACACAAATATCAACAGTCTTGCTCATTTGTTAATGCTTAGAATTTTAATTTTTCACAGACAACAACTACACCGGTTCTCAATAATCACAAGTCAACACTAATACAGTCAAAACAAATGACACGAAAAGAAAACATCGGATAGTTGTATGATCTCACAAAGTTGCACAGTGTTTGCATGATCAAACAACTGTATATGAGCCTCCGACTGCAATTTAGGTCCTTTAGTTCTATCTAATGAAAAGGGATAGAAAAAAATTCCGACAGACGTTATTATATTCATTCTATTTCCGTTTCGCGCGAAAATGGGAATTTAACTTCCGTTCAAAAGCGCAAAATACAGTTGACATGCCTTGTTATACATGAACTTGTATTACTGTCCTAAAAATATAGACATGGTGGTTAATTTTCAAACCAAAACCTTAACTTTAAATGTTAATAAAATGGTTTATTCAACAAAAATATCAGAGCGAATAGGGTTTCCCTGTTTTATGCCTAAGACACCTCTGGTATGATGACAGATGGATGTGTCTAGGTATACGATGTCTCTTCCGCCAAAGTTTTATGTAATAGGATGTGATAGCAATTTAGCAAGTGAAATAGACAAAAATTTTAGTTATTTCTTTCCTTGTACAAGTCGGGTAAACAGTGGAATAGCTGAAGTGGTGAGGTCTGTCTCCGGTAATCAGAATTTAGATGTTGTTTTGGACTATGATATCGAGAGTGATGATGATGGTGGTGATCTGGGAAACGGCATAGGCATAATCAATTCACCAATTCTGCATATTCGGATGAGACTTTTTATCAGAAATGACGGTGATAGGGAAACAGAAGATATATATGTTCAAGATACATTTCGTAGTGATGACAATGATGTTGATTATGTTGATGATGATGACGAAAATAACTCGGACGAACGTGACGCGTGGCCAAAGAGTAAGAATGAATGTCTGTAAAAAAATCGTAATATGGATATTAAGGATAACACATTGAACGGATATCTTAATATATATATGTCCAGGCGTGCGGCTTGACATGAGGAAGGGGAATACTTGGTAAAACTTACGTCAAACGACATCGCTTTTACTACCAATTACAGAACAGAGGTGTCTGCAAGGCGTGTCGCCTTTACGTTAAAAACATAAAAATGCACATTACGTGAAAAACATCTGGACCATTTCGTCAAGAATGGTGCTGTGCCCCGGATCCATGGAAATACAGAGGGAAAACCCAAGAAAGCTGTGACCTATGATAATGTTCAACAAGTTACCCAGTTTATTTCAAGGTAAGTACTGTGCAGTATGTGTATGATTATACACAGGTATTTAACATTAAAACAATTAAATCAATACTGTACATGTGTGTAGAATAGTCATACTTGTTTAGTACATGTCATGATCAACAACATACTATCATGCGGTTTGTATTTTGTACTCTGTTACTAGTGGTATACAAATAATACAACTACTTTTTCAAAAATTAAATCTCGATTTGATCTGGTAATATAGGAAATTTACTATAGCAAACTATGACGAAGCGTGTCTTAAATTGATACGTCTATAACCCTTCAATAACTTCTCTTGTTGTGGAATCGTTATTTGATAAGCACAAATAAGCAAATTCATGTACCGGAATACAAAAAATATGAAAGATGGGAAAAATATATTAAGGAAAGATGTTTTGGATTCTAGATTAGAATCAATTATTCTAAGCAAAATATACAAAGTAAATTAAAATGCATTAATAGGAATCATTTGTGGTTTAACAGTGAAGTAAAAATAGATCGAAAAGTTATCTCAATAATGCATGGAACAAAAATGAAGTATTTACAAAGCAAATTCAAATGCATTAATAGAAATCATTTATGGTTTAACAGTTAAGTAAAAATAGACCGAAAGTTATCTCGGTTATCTAAAAATGAAGTAACTTTTATCAATAACATTAACATAGACGGCAGATCGTTAAATCGTTTTTAGGAATTATGTTAGATATTCAACATTCATGATGTTTTTTAATCTATCTAAGTCTGAAGAAATGATATATGAAAGTTTACAAAGAATAATTTAATATTGCATAGGTCTGTCCCATGATCAGGGCTATCTCAATCCGAGTTTTGGAGTTTTATCACGAATGCCAAGTGCTTCCCACCCAAACTCTATCCACGAAAAAGGCTCACGTTTGACTATTTTCCTCATATAGTACTTACAGACCAAAATACAAATTGTTGTGAAACCTATTTATCGCTGTCACAAGAGAGTGAATGATTCGGTGAAGTTTTTCTACTTTCCGCTAAGCTGCTTCTCTTCGAACATACATGGACAGAATAGGGCTATACACCCAGCTATTTTGATGGCTAATATTTATATAGACCAGGATGTTAGTGATAGTAGTGTAGACTGTCCCTACTGATGTTAGTGATAGTAGTGTAGACTGTCCCTACTGATGTTAGTGATACTAGTGTAGACTGTCCCTACTGATATTAGTGATAGTAGTGTAGACTGTCTCTACAGATGTTAGTGATAGTACTGTAGACTGTTCCTACATATGTTAGTGATAGTAGTGTAGACTGTCCCTACTGATGTTAGTGATAGTAGTGTAGACTGTCCCTACAGGTGTTAGTGATAGTAGTGTAGACTGTTCCTACTGATGTTAGTGATAGTAGTGTAGACTGTCCCTACAGATGTTAGTGATAGTAGTGTAGACTGTCCCTACTGATGTTAGTAATAGCGGTGTAGACTGTCCCTACTGATGTTAGTGATAGCGGTGTAGACTGTCCCTACAGATGTTAGTGATAGTAGTGTAGACTGTCCCTACAGATGTTAGTGATAGCGGTGTAGACTGCCCCTACTGATGTTAGTGATAGTAGTGTAGACTGTCACTACATATGTTAGTGATAGTAGTGTGGACTGTCACTACAGATGTTAGTGATGGTTGTGTAGACTGTCCCTACATATGTTAGTGATAGTAGTGTAGACTGTCCCTACAGATGTTAGTGATAGCGGTGTAGACTGTCCCTACTGATGTTAGTGATAGTAGTGTGGACTGTCACTACACATGTTAGTGATGGTTGTGTAGACTGTCCCTACAGATGTTAATGATAGTAGTGTAGACTGTCCCTACTGATGTTAGTCGTAGTAGTGTAGACTGTTCCTACTGATGTTAGTGATAGCGGTGTAAACTGTCCCTACTGATGTTGGTGATAGTAGTGTAGACTGTCCCTTCTGATGTTAGTGATACTAGTGTAGACTGTCCCTACAGATGTTAGTGATAGTAGTATAGACTCTCCATACAGATGTTAGTGATAGTAGTGTAGACTGTCCCTACTGTTGTTACTGATAGTAGTGTAGACTGTCCCTACAGATGTTAGTGATAGTAGTGTAGACTGTCCCTACTGTTGTTACTGATAGTAGTGTAGACTGTCCCTACAGATGTTAGTGATAGTAGTGTAGACTTTTCATATAGATGTTAGTAATAGAAGTGTAGACTGTCCCTACAGATGTTAGTGATAGTAGTTTAGACTGACCCTACATATTTTAGTGATTGCGGTGTAGATTGTCCCTACAAATGACAATAATAGTAGTGTAGACTGTCACTTTAGATTTTTGTGATAGTAGTGTAGATTGGAACATAAAATGGAGATATTGCTTGAACTTTATTTGTCTATCCTGCCTGAATAAGAACAATATGTCATATTTTAATTGGTGAATACACTTCAGTTGCTGATAAAGTAAAGAACCAAACAAAGTTGCTCAACGCAGAATGTCAATATATCATGGCAATAATAGAATTTACAGAAAAGTCAACAGAGCAAAAAATCATTTCTAGATATATTGTGTAGAGTTATAGCTGAAATTCAAATTGTGTGGATCTACCAGATTAAATAATTGCACATCATAAAATAATTCCCTGTAGTTCCGCCATAGTCACGACAGCCTTGAATGATAAATGTCAACAAGGGAATGATTTCCATAAATACTAACAGCGGCATGTTGAGAAAGTCTCAGATCATCATTAATTGGAAGGTCAAGAAAATGATGGGAAATTGTTTCGTTTTCAAGAGATATGTTCCAGATCAAAGTCCTGTTATAATTCCAGCTGCTTCTGATTTGACAGATTCTATAAGAGCAATACCTCAATATCATGTCTGTCACTGACAATTGGATACCCGAATCTGAGTTGTGGGTTGTTCGGTCTTTGGGGTAGACAACTTTAAAAGAAAAGAAAGATTGAAGCGGAACTTGACCGGGTCTATTTGCGGCGACTAGGTAGCTAAATTGGTAGAGCATCCGGCTAGTGTTTGCAGATCTCGAGTTTACACCCCGGTCTGGTTGCGCATTTTCCAAGTCCCCCTTACATTTCATCTTTATTCACATTTAATGAGTTGTGGTCTGTTAGAAAGTAAATATTATTGTAAAGTTGTCAGATATGTCATGGATATAGAGGAGAAAATATAAAGGCAAATTAACAGATTTCTGGGATATCCCTGCATTTAAGACCTTGAACTGTGGAAACTGTTAAAATATATCCAAGTTCCTTTCCCTGGTGCAAATTGTTATAATAACGACCTACTACTATATATATATATACGAGTACAATATGCCGACAATGGCAAATGTAGTCCACGACCAAATAACGTAGCATAAATACATTTGTACACAAAACTGACCAGGTGTAGACTACGCCGATTATAGTCACGCAAGACCAAACCTCATCTTATAGACAAGGTGATGTAAACACCCCACATAGAGAAGAAGTCAGCTCATCACGTACTTTCACATCAACTTTACTAACAACTATTTTTGTATGAATAAACTATAGCTGATTTACAGTAGAAACGTCTGGTATGAAGCCAGACTGATGGTTGGTTGAGATATTATTTTCCAGTTTGTAAAGATAACATAATAGCTATCACTTAATCTGTGGAAAAGGTATGAAGACAGACTGGTCATTGGTTAAGAATTTTCTATTAAATATTTATTAAGATGTTAAAGAACAACATTTTCCATTAATTAACTGAAAAATAATGATATCGTGATTTGTCTGTTAATCACAACAACTTTAAGTCAGATCTTCTAGGGGCAGAACAGAAAATTGATTAGGGGCTCTAAATTTATCTATATATTGTTTTTACAATGAGCTGGCACCAGAAAATACGCCTCATCATATTGGTACTTTTGACAGGCTAATGTTCCCCTTAATAAATGGTGGATTTGATGATCGGACTGGCGTTGGTTAGTGTTAAAATAGAGCTTTTGTTCTTTTATCCGCATATAGCAGGTCATCCACCCGTTTTAATCAACTACTAACAGCGTTGTCTATTTCAATTGTTAACCACATTTTGAAGGTGATACACCTTCGACAGATAGTACTTTTTGTCAATTAAAAACACGAATAAACTCGTATGTATTTTTCTTAAGGAATAAGAGTTACAGACTTGGCATTATTACCACCCACGGAAAGTATCATCTTCTTATTTATCTTTAAAATTAAAAAAAAAATTGCACATGCGCCAAAAACAGAAAAAAAAAACCACAAACGAGTAGTTAGTAACCACATTGCGAAGCGAAGACCATCTCTAGAAAGAAGGAAGCATACATTTGATTATGAAAGAGAACGAAGAAAGGGAAGGATTTCATTTTACCATAATGGTATTTTGATCCCGGGGTCAATTTACCATGGGGGTCAAGATACCATCTACCAGCATAGAGAGCTTGTAGACTCACCACGAGCTAGATGTTATAGACTTTTCTTAAATGAATTTGGTTACAAGAGATATCTTGATATTGTAAATGTGTATATATATATAAAAAGCAATTAACAAGGTTTCGGGTATCTTCTCATAGATTGAATATAGAAGCGGAAGATGGCATCACCCGATTCCAATACCTCTGGAAATGCGTTATTGTAATTTTTGTACTCAAATTGAAAACGAATATCACTTTATTATGGACTGTCCCTTATCACCGCGGAGAAGGTTAATAGACTTGGAGGGCGCAGGACTTGTGTCCCCTTGCATTAGGGGGCGCGGTGACGCACCCAGAGGCTTATACTCATGCAGAAATAAGGTATTTTTGTATAGGAAATATTATGTTAGACCTAATATGTTTAGATTTATATATGTTATGACATCAGAGAACTGTACCATCATTCAAAACGGCTGTGTATATTTACAAAGCAAATGCATTAAGAAATGAAATGCTGTTTAACAAAGAGACATATGCAATTACGTGTACCGGTTTATTATCATTCGCTTACTTTATTGTAATACTGTTTTTCATGCTTTAATATTCTGTCGTGAATACTGAGATTCATTGGCAGCAGGTCATATGATAGTACTTTTTAACGACCTGCTGGGATGGGGAACCCAGTCTGTCTCAGAGGCTAAAGTTATCGCTTATCAAATTAATTGATAAAAGCTTGTTATTCAATTAATTTGCAACAGTTATGTTTGTAGAATTTAAGCAATATTTCTATTGTACCCGCACATATTGTGTGATAATTGGGCTACCGAAAATCAAGGTATTGTAATTGGCGTTTACATGACATTGATACAGTTTTCACAGGGCTTTGGATCCAGCATTCGTTCTCTTTGATATTTTGCAAATAAAAAAAAAAAATAAAAAATTAGAAACTCAGGCTATTTCTTATACCTTGTCAAATAAGTATTTTGCAACGCTGCAACTTGCAAGTGATTACATTGTTGTATTAGTCTATTATCTTATTATTTGTTAGAATCATGTCACTTGATAAATATACTTTTGGGTGATAATGAATAAACTTGTTACATTTTAAAAAAAAAGCCATTATTGTTCAACTAATGAATTTACTACCTAGTTTTGTTTTTGCAGGCAATATTTAGTCCAGATTAGTCTATTATCATGCAAACCACAACGACCTAATACAATATGTTACCTCCAACTATCTCCCCCCCCCCCCCCCAAAAAAAAATAAAAGAACATCACCAGTCCATTACCTGATCCAACACTCACCTCATGGGGATCAAAACAATTTAATTTTTAGTAAAAAAAGGTTTTAAAGGGGAAAAACTTCAAACGGTTTAATTTGTAAATCTTTGGGGTTGATGGTGCACTAGAATGCACCACAGAGCTTTATATATATTTCATTTTTTCAGGGGAGCACACCCTGACACATTCCGCACCCCCCCCCCCTTTCCCAAAATCCTGTATCCGCCACTGGTCTTGCTAACAAGTATGTATGTTTGAATATCTTTCATTCAAACATACAATTTATTGTGTCATATATATTTTTTAATGTTTTGATTTTAAATGATTTAAAGTAACATCATTTTCACTGTGATATGTAAATGTAAATCGTTTACAGTATGTGTAAGATATCAGCCCCTTTCCCAAAACAGATGATAGCCTTATCTGTGATGAGTCCATCCCCCACCCAATCTTCCTGCAATTAGTCCCCATTGTTCTCCCCCTCTAACAACACCATGAACATTACCTGTACCCTGTGTCAGAAGATGATATGATGGGGTATAACCATTGATGCAAATGGTTCTGGCCAGCCTACACAGGTACTATTGTACTGAATCACTGAAGCATAACGTTACAATACACAGCTGAGTAGCTTTTCAAGGTCAAAATGGGTGATTCCATGTCATAAGGGGTAGACAGTTATTCATTTAATAAAAACAACATATTTTTAGCTTAAGTTGAATTCCTTTTTTTTTAAGCTGAAATGATTTCAACTTAAGCTGAAAAGATTTCAACTTAAGCTGAAAAGATTTCAGCTTAAGCTAAAAAGATTTCAACTTAAGACAAATAAATGTGCATTATTCAGCTTAAGCTGAAATCTGTTTAACTTAAGCTGAAATCTTTTTAACTTAAGTCAAAAAACTATTTGACTTAAGCTACATAGGTATTAAATATTAAAACGTCTTGCCATAGGGACAGTCTACACTACTTTCGCTAACATCTGTAGGGACAGTCTACACTACTATCACTAACATCAGTAGGGACAGTCTACACTAGTATCACTTACATCTGTAGGGACAGTCTACACTACTTTCGCTAACATCTAATGGTACATTCTAATTTTACACTATAGACAATAGAAATGCTATTTGAAACACATCCTCCAAAAACGCTTTTTACCAGGTTAATAGTCGAAAGTGCTATTTTCCCGGTATGAGCGCATTCATATTTTTGCGGATTTTTTGCTTTGTTCATTCCGATTCGACAATGCATTTATCATATCCCTTCGGATGATTTCTACCACCATCCTCTGTATTAGGATAAACTCTTTCGAAATCGTAAGCGTTTACTTTAATCGTTCGAGTGAATGCTACAGGAACATGTCGGAAAAAGGCTTCATCTACAAGATTATATAATCAGGATGAAGAAGTGTTTGAGAGGATTGTTTCTGAAAGACAATGACAACGCTAACACATATCAGGTTATGCTTTTGTCCTCTAAATTGTGTTTTTTATTTTGAATTTACATTAAAATTTGATCATTAAAACAGTCTGTGCTTTTATTACTTGTCTTGCACAAAATGGAATAATTTAAATTTGTGTAATAAAACAGTTATTGGATGGGTATTTCTGGAAATAACACTCTTATTGCCCCCCTTGACATTAACTATTTCCCTCGGCTTCCCCTTGGAAATAGTTAATGGACCTCACAACCATACAATAACTGTATACAACTATCACTAACATCAGTGATGACAGTCTATACACTACTATAACTAACATATGTATGGGCAGTCTACACTACTATCACTAACATCAGTAGGGACAGTCTACACTACTATCACTGACATCTGTAGGGACAGTCTACACTACTGTCATTAACATATGTAGGGACAGTCCACACTACAATTTCTAACATCTGTATGGACAGTTTACACTACTATCACTTACATTTGGAGGGATAGTCTAACGCAAGCAATGACACTTGCATTTTCTTACTTGTAAAGATAATAATGCATATACTGGGTAGTTAGAAACTTCAGAATACTTTTTTGAGATGAGGTGATATTAAAAATATCCTTAAAGGCATGGATGCGTTGTTGTATATGATTATGTAATATTGCTTACGTGTTGTTTAAATACTAGGCAAACATTTCCCCTCATACAGGTGCGTATTATACCGCTTGGCATGTTGATGCTCATGACACAAGCGGCCTGTTAAATAGCGTTGATGTGACGCCTCGCTATACTTTCTCCGAAATCGCATTGAGGAGCGTCCCATTGTCGACACATTTGTCGATACATGAGGTAAGATTATATTGATCTTTTTGCTTTCCGTTAAATCCTCTATTTAAAATAAATCAACTTTCTGGTGGTATTTGACGAAACTATCAACATCATAACTACCATTGAATAAAAACTTCCCTTTGATGTAGTGGAAGAGTTTTATTTAGCATTAATCCAGTCACCATGTTTTTATATCTGATGTATTTACCATCACCGAATAATACATGCCAGTGGTATTTTAGAAAGCCTTAACATCATAATTACTATTTAATAATAAGAAGAAAAAATCTTGTGTTCATTCCTTTAATGTAGTCGAAGAGTTTATTTAATATTTAATTCCGTCACCTATTTTATTTGCTATTAATCCCGTCACCATGTTTTAGTCACAACTGATATTGTCACCATGTTTTATTTACCATTAATCCCGTCACCATGTTTTATTTGCTATTTATCTCGTCACCTTGTTTTATTTACAATTAATACCGTGAACATGTTTGACTTAACATTAATATCGTCTTCATGTTTTATTGATCATTAATCTCGGCACTATGTTTTAGTCACCAATAATTCCATCATTATTCTTTATTTATTATTAATTTCGTCACCGTGCTTTATTTGATATTAATTAACATTTCTTCTTTACAATTAATCCCGTCGTATTTTACCATCAATCCCGCCACCATGTTTTAACTGATATTGATCCCGTAACCATATTTTATTAAATATTAATCCCGTCAGTATGTTTTATTTAATATTAACCCCGTCACCATGTTTTATTTGATATTAATTAACGCCGTAAACATGTCTCCTTTACAATACATCCTGTCTTTTTTACCATCAATTCCGTCGACGTGTTTTATTTAAGAAATAATTAACGATGATTCGTGTATTGTTGCAGGATATACAACGAGGACGAGGATATTTTGCAATTCAATTGATATTAATTAGAATTGCAAAGTAACCGAGTTCAAGTTGCATATCCTGCAATAATACACGAGTCAAAGTTGATTATTTCTATTCTACCATGTACTATTTAGTTCTGAGATCTACCTCTTTTTAATAGAAAAACAGCAAAGAAACCCCGGGAAAACTTTGTAATGTATTGCATTATTTTGTTGATACAATATACATTGCTTTACATGCACTACAGTACTACAATCAAGAGCATCTATCACATGGCATTGATTTAAAAAAAAATAAAACTTAGCCTACTCGGCTACAGTAACCGTATTATTTCCGGATGAATATTAGATGCACAACATTAGAGCAGCCGTGACTGACAAGCGTATATTATTAACATGAGCGTGTATTGTTGGAAAATAATACATGGTTTTAAACCAATCAAAACTTGCGTTTCATATTAATATGTTCCGGAATTATATCTACCATCATTTCCGTCATCATCTTTTCTTTACCATTAATCCCGGCACCATGTCTTATTTACAATTAATTCTGTCACAATGTTTTATTTACTATCGGTATGTTTCCGAATTCCATTTTTCATCAATTCATTCATTATCGTTTATCTACAATTAATCCCGTCACCATATTTGATTTGCTATTAATTCTGTCACCATGTTTTATTTACCATTATTTCCGTCACAATGCTTTATTTGCTATTATTTCCGTCACCATGTTTTATTCACAATTGATCCTGTCTTTATGTTTTATTTACCATTAACCCCCGCACTATGTTTCTTTCATCAATAATTCAATCCTTATGTTTTATTTACTATTTTTCCCGTCACCATGTTTTATTAAACATTAATTCCTTTATCATGTTTCATTTACAATTAATCCCGTTACCATGTTTTATTTATCTTTAATCTCGTAACTATGCTTTATTTACCATGAATTCCGTCATCATGTTTTATTTACTTTTAATCTAATTCCAATATTCTATTAACTATCAATCCCATCACCTGGTTTTATTTACCATTAATTCCGTCATCATATTTCATTTACCATTAAATCCGTCACCCTATTTTTTATGAATCATTTATCCCATCCCTATGTTTGATTTACTATTAATCCCGTCACCATGTTTTTATGTAATATAAATTCCGTCATCATGTTTTATTTAATATTAATCCCGTCACCATGTTTTATTTAATATTATTCCCGTCACCATGTTTTATTCTTTTTACCATCAATACCGACAAAATGTTTTATTTTCCATTAAATTCGTCACCTAATTTTATAAATAAATTACCCCATCCCTATGTTTTATTTACTATTAATCCCGTCATCATGTTGTTATTTAATATTAATCCCGTCACCATGTTTTATTTTATATTCATCTCGTCAGCATGTTTTATCTAAAATTAATCCCATCACCATGTTTTATTTAATATAAATCCCGTCACCATGTTTTTATTTAGTATTAATTCCGTCACCATGTTTTATTTAATATTAATCCCGTCACCGTGTTTTATTTAATATTAATCTCGTCACTATGTTAAATTATATTTACTATTAATACCGTCACCATTTTTTATCTTATAGCAATAATATTTTACTGACCATTAATCTTGTCACTATGTTTTATTCCACGTTTTCACATTTAAACGACTGTCTTAATTAAAAAATTGTATATCAAGAAAGCATCTTACAAACTACCGAGGCCAGAAAGTTGAATGATAAAAGCTATAATTACAAAGGTCTTAATTAATATACTGAGGCCACACTTCTAAATAACCAAATATATAAATATATAACTATGAATAAATAGTAACTTACCGATAAACATTGTAATTAACTTTGGTATATTTTTTCCCATTAAAAACCGAACAGGCAACTTCATACTTTAGCTCCATTTATATTGTTTGATATTTTATATTTTATAACCTTTGCACAAGCAAATCTCGAGGTATACAGCAGATTGTATAGCTGCAGATGATTTGGTTGATATTGTTTTATAATTTCTAATTTTTGCAGGACAGACAAATTCATTTTTTTCTCTTGCACTAAGGAAAATGTTTATTTTCAGCATCAATGCATGGTTTCAATGCGACACAAAATATACTGTATGTATTACGGTGACATTACGGTAAGAGAGAGTGAGAAAAAAATATCTTTCTTATTCTTTTCATCTTCTCCAAATGCCATAAATGTTCAAATTCGCTTTTTTCCATATTTGCTGATGGTTTTCTTTTTTCCTTGTCATCATTGTGCTCCATTTTATTTTTTATTATGCATTCAACATATTTCAAATATTTGAATTACGTCATGAATCATGATCTATTATATCGAGCGTTCAGTTTCCATGTTGGTCTCATCAAGTCTTATCACTTCCATTGATTGTCAATACAGACACCAAAATTTGTATTTCCATTGTTTTATCTAAAGGTTTCGCAATTTCAATTGTTTAGATAAAAATCACGTTAGTTCGGTTTCCGTGTTGTTTGCCAATTCCACAAACCATCGACACAACAGACCAAACACAAGAGTTGACTTTATTTAAAAAAAAAATGATAAATCATTTCATAAATTTTCAATGAAATAACCTAACATCCTTTCTTTTCATAGATGTTTAACAAGTCATTGTTAAGTACTAAACATTGGTTCACAAGTTTTCGTTTTTGTTCACTCAAATGAAAAGTTTTGAATATTATGAATCCAATCACACATAAAATTAAATTGACTTCATCAGAAATACATTGGCCAAGTTTGTAGCCAAGTACTATATATTTGAGCCTCCTTAGATTAATTTTAAACCCAAGTTGTATAAAAATAATAATGACTTTCTTCCAGAATATGTCAAAATATTTACATTCGATAAAATAATGATTATAAGATTCTACTACACCGCAAATATTGCACAAGTTTTTTTTCTTCTATTCTCCAGTTGTGGAGTTGATATTTACTAGGAATTATACAGTGTAACAATTTCCATTTAAATATGTTGTGTTTGTTTTGTTTCAAATTGTTGAATATAAAATTGAATATAAAAGCCTTTAAAAACCTGTGAACCGCTTATATCAAATTGCCGTCGCCAGTATTCAATATTGTGTGCAGGTATGTTTTTTTTCTGTTATGCTTTTTTTGATATAGACTTTCGTTATTTTGCCTTTCAAGTATTAAATATTTGTTGTCATTTTGATCGTATAGGGGATACTGATCTAAAGTCTTAACCCATGTTCTTGTTGATTCTTCCCTTTGTAATAACGTTTTCATCTATTTGGGATGGCTTTCTTTAGTTTGGTTACTTCACTTATCAAATTTCGTTTATCTGTTATTTTGTTGTATACCATATTTTCATCTATGTTCCCTTGGTTATTTATCACATCTTGTATTTTGATTATATTTTGCTTTACCCAGTGTTTATCTATTAGATACTTACCTTAATTGTGTCTGTCTATTTCCCCATATAACTTCATTTCCTATATCGGCAAAGTTTTGACAATCTTTTTTCAACCCCCTACCTAGTTTTATCCAAGAGTTTAATATTTGCAGGTAAAAAACAGGTACTAATAATGTTCTTGGAATTATGTTCAAGTTTGCTTCAGAAAAGTCTGTTAATCTTTTGACCCACCCAATTCTGATCATATCAATGTGTGACTATAAATCTCTCAGCTGTAACCCTCCCTTTTTGTACTTTCCCATTACTGTTTTCCTTTTAACCTTGTCTTTTTTTCCGTCCCGGAAGAAGTCAAATAAACATATCTTTAAACTTCGTAAGTTTTTCTTTTCAATGGTTTGTACGTTTTGCCAAATACGTTATTTTAGGTATTAATAAGGTTTGTATAATTATTTTTTTCCCGATTAATGTTAATTTTCTTTTCTTCCAGTTTTTTAATATTTCATCAATTGAAACATTTTTGCTTTCCCAAATTAGATTCAAACAAACTTTTTTGTTTGTGCCAAAAAGTAACTTCTTAAAGACCGTTTTGAGCTCTATTCCTTCATACATTTGATTTTGTCTCTTATTACAACCTAACCACATGCCTCCTGTTTTGTTTTTATTCAATTTCAATCCTAAAAGCTCTCCAAATTTTTTCCACTAGTTTTATTGCGAATTTTATATCCTTCCTTTTTAGAAATAGTGTTGTGTCATTTGCTAGCTGTGCTATCTTAATTGTTTTGCAATCTAGTTTAAAACCCTTGACCTCAGTATTGTTCCTTAGTCGAGTTGCCAAGATTTCTATTGCAATTACGAAAATTAAACATGATAACGGACAATCTTACCTAATTGAATATTCTTCCGTAATCCAGTTATTATTCTTTACAAAACCTTTAATATTCCTATAAAATGTTTTATTCAAATCAATAAATGAACTACCATCACTGAACTTTTCTAAACCAGCATACATAGATTTCCTTTCGATTGTATCAAAGGCTTTTTTTTTTAAATCTATAAATAATATACAGCTATTCATGTCAAATTTTTCAGAATAAGCTATTTTATCTTGTATTTGCCTGAGGTTATAACCAATAGATATATTTTTATGTATCCATTTTGATCAGTATGAATAATTTTTGGCATAACTGTTTTAAGTCTTGTGGCTAGAGAATATGCTGCAATTATAATCAATATTTAGTAATGATATTGGTCGCCAATTTTCTAATAGGGCGGCATTACCCTTTTTATAAATAACTGATACCAAACCATATTTTTGCGTCTCGCTTAATTCGACATAATCATGCGCTTCATGCAAAGAATTCATGAACAATATTTTTTATGTTTTCCAAAATTTCTGGTAAAATATCATTGACAATCCGTACGCACTGGGACTTTTATTTTTTGTCACATTATCAACTGCATGTTTGCATTTTTTCAGTTAGTTTTCCCTCGCATGAGTTTGCTTCTTTAGCTGTTAATTGCGGTATACCCTGCGTACTTTGTATTTAATCATTCACATCTAATTCTGATGGGTCTTCTGTTGTATATCATTTTTCATAGGAATTTTGAATGGTTTATAATATTTGTTCTGTGTCGCGTATTAACGTCCCTGTATCATCCTTTAGTTCATTTATAACTTTGCTTGGTTGTCTTTTCTTTTCTAACCCTAGGACAAATGTGGTACTTTTTTCTCCCTCTTCCTTCCATTTAATACGTGATCGTACTTGTGCGCCTTTAGCTTTTTGTTCATATTGTTTTCTATATAATTTTCAAAACCTTCGACCTCCTCTTCATTCGTTATTGTATCATTTTCGTCACTGTTAGTTTTCTGTAGTCAATTTTCGAGTGATTCTAAAAACATTTTTTTTCTTTTTGATTTTACTATACTATATTTGATGGATTCGTGGTTAACCATTATTTTACAATAATCCCATGTTTGGCGTCTATGAAGTTTATTTTCTTCAATATACAATTTTGAATCAAGTATACATTTTTCGGTAATTTTCATATCATTAAGTAAACTGTTATTTATTTTCCACATTCCATGACCATTTCACAAGAAAATAGTTTTAGTGACACTCCCTGATGGCCCGTACTCTTTAATTGTGCTTGCCTGATATCTGCAGATTTTATTAAATTACTCATTATGCTTTCAATAAAATCGATTCTACTGGCTTCTCCTTGTTTATTACGTCTCCATGTATATTGGGGTTTTTGCTTGTTTTTCTCTCGCCAAATATCTGTCAGTTTCAAAGATTGTTTTAAATGTTTTAGCCCGTATGTTCTATATCTATTTCTATGTTGCGAATTGCTTTTTCTGTCACAATATTGCAGCGATGTCTTAAAATCGCCACCGACAATTGTCAAACCAATACCTTTTTCTTTTATATCTTTTAAAGAGGTTTCTGGAAAAGTATTCATTTCGTGTTGATTATTTGGAGCGTATATATTTCCAATGGTCAGAATTTTATTTGCTTCTTTAATGTTAATTAACATGAATATGCCGTTTTCTTTACTGTTTACACTGATCAAATTTGTATTAAGATGTTTTCTTATTAAAATACTAACACCTTTCCTGTTTTGTTCACCGAAACTATAATAGCAGATAGCAAATTCATTAGTTTCAGCTTTAAACAGATTACTTAAATTTTGCGTTAAACGTGTCTCCTGTAAGAGGCATATATCAAATTGTTGCTATTTCATCCATTGATAAAGCCGAAGTTTCTTTCCTTTATCCCCTAGTCCTTGGGCATTTAAGGAAAGTAAATGGATATCACTTTTGATTTTGATTTTTTGTGTCTTTTATTAGATTACTTTTTAAGTTTCTTTATCCGTCGGAGACGGTGGTGTGCGTGATTTTTGACTCCTGTCGCGTGCTTTTGGTGTGTTGCATCCAAAACACGGTGGTTTGATAAATTTGTCCAGCGTCTGTATCTGTTGTTGGTTATTACTTTTCTCTTGTTTTTCTTTCTTTTCTCTCCCTCTTAAGTGTTGCCTTTTGGGTTATTTTTTCTTCTTTGTGGTCTTCTTTCTGCTCTGTCTGTATTTCATCTGGTTGTAATTCTTCTCCACTTCGTGTTTCCTCTGCATCACATTTTGGACGTTTTGATTTTCTGGTCCAAGAGATAGGTGTTTACCTCTAATAGTTATACCTCCACTGAGAAGTGTTACGCGGTCTGCTGAGTTGTCCGGGTATATTATTTGTAATCTCCCTGTACGTTGAATCCCATTTAAATTTTCAGGGACTATACCATTTCCCAAACTCATGTATATCTCTGTATGATTTAACTATTCATTATTATCATTATTGGTACCAAATATATCCGATTCCTTCAGGAAAATTGGTTTTGTTGAACCATATCCACTTGGATACATTTTTTCATTCGAATTTGTTAACTCATTGTTTGCCCCTACGGGCCTCACTACACTACCTGTGTTACTGAGAACGTTTGCCCATGTTTGCTCTTTACCGACACGCTCCACCGGTTGCACGTCTACCTGTTCGTGGCCGGCGTTGGTCAAAATGTCGCTCAGTGCTGAATGTATATTGTTTAACTGAATTCATAACATCATGAATATCATAACTAGTGAATTAATAACACCACGGATATTACCTCTAGTGAATACATAGCATCATGAAAATCAGCACAAGTGAATTCATGAATGTCAGCTTTTTTCTATCGTTTTCGAATAATGTCGAGTAATGTAGAAAGTTGATTTATCTTCTACTTTTAGCAAAATTATATGTATTCGTACATAAGGTATTTCATGTATACATTAGTTCATCCCAGTGTTGAGGCACCCTTTCACATCCCCAGTGGGGACAAAGCAGACTCTATCCGGCACAGAGCCACTTTGGTTATAAATAAGATCAAACAGCTTTCGTTCCTGTCACTCATGTCGTTATGCATAAACACTTTAAAAGATTATGTATAAATATGTAAATGAATACAGTTAATTGTCAAGTAGTAATAACGACAGTATAGGCAAGTAAATTGTCGAATGTTCGAGGCGGTTTGCACGTTTATCTAGATACAGGTAAGTTACAAACGATCTAATATAGACACAGAGCATGGAACAGTTACACAAATATAGTAAATAAATGTCGTTATGTTGAGAAAACGATCTCCTCGGCCTATGATTAATTCGCCGAGGGCCTATAATGATTAATCAGAAACATCTTAGGTGGTGTACAGATGGTAAAAATAAATAAATAGATAAAAGGTTTAACAAAATAACACCGCAAGTTGAGTCAATGTGATGGCAGCGCGTGCTATTAGTGTATGTTCATTTCGTTCCGCAAATATCGGCCCAAACAGCGGGTAGCAGTGACAACTTTGGGTGTCAAATCCCATATTATTGACTAAAATTGTATACAAATATAAATACATATATTTAGTAATAACACTAATTGTTTTATTATTATTACTATGTATATCTATCACAAGGACATCATTTACTTTTAATTACATATGTTTATATATGAATTAACTTTATTGACGTTTTTAACAAAGTTGTTACATCAACATAAGACTGGACATGCTTAGCCTGCAGTGTAATTTCACATGATAACCAACAAAGCGGAAAGTCACTAACTATATCTATAACCACTTTTTTCATAACTTCTAATAAAACATGTCCTTTACATCCTATATACATATATATATATATATAATTGACGAGTTCTCTTTTCGCGGTGTTCATGGTTAGACTCTTAAGGATAGTTCAAAGTGTCTTTGACATCCTGTATACCGTATTATTATTGACGAGATTTCTTTTTGTGTCTTTAATAATGTCACTACTTAATGCATAACACCATGAATACCATCACCAGCGAACTCAAAGCATCACAAATATCATCTTTGCCTAATTTATAACACCATGAGTAAGAAATACAAAACAATATAAACATCATCACTAATGAATTTATAACACCAGAAATATCACCACTGAGGAATACATCGCATCATGAAAAGTAGCACTAGTTAATTCAAGACATAATGCATATCAGCTTTATTGAATTGTTTTTTGATAATGTCGAGTAATGTAGAAAGTTGATTTATTGTCTGCTTTTAGAAAAAAAATATGTGCATTCATACAGAAGGTGTTTCATGTTTACATTAGGTCCCCTCAGCGCTTAGGCTCCCTTTCAAATCCCCAGTGGGGAGAAACCAGACTATATCCGCCACAAAGACACTTTGGTTATAATTAGTATTTAACAACTTTTGCTACTGTCACTGATGTCGTTATCCATTTACACTTTGAATACTATTAATAAATTATCTTTATGGACTCGTCAAACAAAGTTGTTGCATAAACATAAGATTGGAAATACTTAGCCTGCGGTGCAATATCACATGGTAACCAACAGAGCGGAACGTCACTGCCTACATCTATGACCACTTTTTCATAACTTTAAAATAAAAATGGCCTTTACATCCTGTTTTCCAGACAATTATTGACGAAGTTTCTTTACGCACATCTTATGTTAGGACTCTTAAGGATAGATCAACAATGTATTAAACATCATGTAAACTGGACTATAATTGTCGAATTCTCTTTTCGTGCTGTTCATGGTAAGACTCTTAAGATATTTCAAAGTGTATTTAACATCCTGTATACCGGACTATTATTGACGAAATATCTTTTCGCACATTTCATGGCGGGACTCTAAAGGATATATCAATATGTTCTTTACATCCTGTAATAGCGGCTATTGTTGACAAGTTTTCTGTTTAGCTCTGTTCATGGTAAGACCCTTAACTACTGCAATTTCAATACCTTCGCTTAAACTAACAGATCCAGACGTTTCTTGCAAACACGAATACTTTCAGGACAAAAAGGAACATCAAAACATACACTCGAATTGATTGACCAACAATGAAAAATACCAGACCACATATTCCCAAGTTATCATTGAAAAAAGAACTAACCTACTTTTATCCACATAAGGTTTGCCATGTGGCACAGGGGTAACGAACTTACCTTTCACCTAGGTGGCCAGGGTTCGATTCCCTCATCGGATGTGAAATGGTATTTTGAGATAAATGAACAGGTTATAGAAATTTGACTCCCAAAATAAAAAACAAAACAAAACAAAAAGCAACATAACACAGGTTTAAAAAATATTTGTCATTAAAGACACTTGTTAATACATCTGAGATGAAGGTTTCATAATATACATTTATGTAGACTTAATAAATTTCGGTTTTTACCGTAAATATTTAAGATTTGTTATGATAAATAGCCTACATAAATTTATATGAATCATTTTTGGTCAAAAGTATGAAAACTGAAAATTTGAAACTTTACAATTTTGATTATACAGACCCAAAATATTTTTAGATTTTAGTTTAAAACATCAGATTACACTAAACGACTCTACCCCTCCCTAGCCAGAGTTTCCTCTGATCCCGACATCTGACTTTTAAATAAATCTTTATTGTTTATGTATTATGTTATATATGTTCTGGTAATATGTACCAGTGATTATTATATATAACCTTGCCAGACATGTAAATGCACCAAACTTGTTGCTATGGGTACTAATCCCCCTCCCAACCACGATTAACTTAACATGAAAGCCATGGATATACAATTGATTAAAAGTCGCTGCAGGTCGTATTTTGAATAGGAGACAGAAACCTGCGGCTATCGTTGGTCTTTGAAATGATGACACACTGTCGCCAAAAGTTTTTTACGCCTTAACGGAAGAACAAGAAAGTCACATTGCCCCTAAAAAGCCGCTATTTGGTGATAATACGATTACCGTCGGTCAGAATGACACGATCGCTGCACACTTACATACATGGCAAATACATCCGCCGTAGCCCTCATTCAAGTCCACGTGTGGCCCGGACTCAGCATGGAATATGCTTGTCCGAATAACATTTTACGCCAGGCTTCTTTGTGGATCCTATTTTCGCTACCTTGAGACCAAATTTGTTGAATTTATTTCCACACGTACATGCTTCGAAGCATGAAAGGATCCTCCAGTTCCTCCTCCCATATCCTTAATACCAAATAAGATCCTCACAAGTCAAATATTCGAGCAGTTGCTGCCAAAATGGCACATAAAGTAAAGGTAAATTTAGCCCGTCGTTTTTGTCCTACATGGCAAACGCAACTTCATCGTACAGTCGCAATGGACACCATTTACTGCATGACAATGGCGTATCTAATGATATATAGAGAAAGCCATGTGGTGATCCTTTTATCGCCGCTGCTTATACCTTCAATTTTGTTGAATATATTTCTACAGATACATGCTACAAAGCAATCACACATTCAAAGCGTCATGTAAAGTAAAGGGAAATTTAAGCCCCCGTGTTTGTCATATACAGAACTAGATACCCGTATCTACCGATATCTTAAGAGTCCATGTAGCGCTGACATAAGTAGATATAATGTTTTTAGTATGATGTCTCCTGTTACAGGAAACCAAACTCGAAATCACGTGACAATAATAGTATATACAGAATACTTAGTAAATATGAGGAACTGCTACAGGCTGCTACTGATGCTGACAATGCTTGCTCATACAGGTAAATTGCTCTCTTTATCAGGTAAAATCTAGCTTAATATCGTAGTCAATTACTCCAAAAGAAGATAATGTACAATATGTCATGTCATAACATTATATGTGGGTAGAGGGAGGAGAAGGAAATATATAATCCTTATGTAAGTACATCCATTTGTTACAGTTAGGAGTGATTATATACCTCTGATGCTAGTACATCCGACAGTTACAGTGAGGGTTGATTATATAACCCTCATGTTAGTCCGTCCGTGTGTTACAGTGAGAGGTGATTATATAAACCTGATGTTAGTACGTCCGTATGTTACAGTGACAGGTGATTGTAAAACCCTCATGCTAGTACGTCCGTATAGTAGAATAATATGTGATTACATGATCCTGATATTTGTACGTCTCTATGTTAAAGTGAGATATGTTAATATAACCCTAGTGTAAGTACGTCCGTATATTATAATAACATGTACCTATATAACCCTGATGTTTTTACGTCCGTTTGTTACAATGGGAGGTGATTATATAATCTTGATATTAGTATGTCCGTATGTTACAATGGGAGGTGATTATATAGCCCTGATGTTAATACGTCCGTATGTTACAATGGGAGGTGATTATATAGCCCTGATGTTAGTACGTCCGTATTTTACAGTGACTCATGTAACTCTGATGGCAATTCAGCAAGAACGTTTTTGGCAGACACAAATGTCTATGTTATGCATAGTATCATCTGTGACGAAATACCTATTGCGTAAGTAATCTAAACCACTCATACATCTCAGTTAACTAAACCACTCACACAACTCAGTCATTTAAACAACTAAAATCCCTCACTCAACGTAACCACTAGCACACCTCAGACAGCTTCACGCCACACAGATCAGTCATCTAAACCACTCAAACACATCAGTCAACTTAACCACTAGCACACCACAGTCAACCAAATACCTCGCAGCTTAGTCATCTAACCACTCAAACACCTCAGTCAACTTAACCACTAGTACACCTCAGACAACTAAGCGCCTCACAGATCAGTCATCTTATCCTCTCACACACCTCAGTCAACTTAACCACTAACCCACAACAGTCAACCAAACACCTCGCAGCTTAGTCATCTAACCACTCAAACACCTCAGTCAATTTGACCACTAGCCCACAACAGTCAACCAAACACCTCACAGATCAGTCATCTTATCCTCTCACACACCTCAGTCAACTTAACAATTCAAACCACAAAGTGGATAATGAAGGTGTGGTAGAAGCTATGTCGTAATATCAGGGTGTGATCAATTTAAACATAAAAGAGGGTGTTTGAAGGTGAGGTGATATTTGTCAAAATTATAGTATATTTCTTAATACGGAAGTAAAATGATCCCTTCTTATTATAGTATATTTCTTAATACTGAAGTAAAATGTTTCCTTCTTAATTGCGATTACTTCATCTTTGTATTGTGTACATGTTTAAGTGGCCTCAGCTGTGAATGGGATATTGTCGCTGTTTCTAACTCGACTATCATCGCTGTGGAATTTACGACAACATCCCTCGAAAGTGCTGACCCTGCAAACAACAGAGCAGAGTTTAAAGATGACAATGGTAAATGTGATGTCAGCAATTCGTTGAGTATAACTTTTAAGCCAAATTGTGTAAGATTCAATCTGTGATTACAAAAGTGTCGAATGTAATTATCACTGCAAGTAGGTATGCATATCATTGCATGATTTGAAATATCCAACTTGATTTGGAATATTTAACCGTTGTAATGTGGTGCAATTACATAGAGGATATTCAATGGTTTGCCGTCAAACCATTGGATTTTCTTTACATTTCATATAAGGCCTTACAATGATTTTATTAAATATTTTCTTTGTCTGCCTGATGGAAAATAGCTACGCCAATCCGTTAAAATGACAACCGATCGAGTGATATATGAAGGACTGGGTCAATCATTATTACAGTGTAGGAGATCATAACATTTTTAGCATCGCTTCAGGTTTCAATAAGTTCCTGATAAAGACCTTGGGAGGATTGATGGTCGACATCATCAAGAAATTTGGAAATATTTCCTCGCAAAGTATGAAAGCAGACGAGTTTGATGCTTATTTATATGCCCAGTCGTTACGTTGTCATCGACCTAACTATCATTTCAGATTGTAATCTCGTGAATTTGAACTCTTACTTCTTACACTTAACAATGATTCAAACTACATATAAGTATGTTGCAATCTTCAAACAAAACTAAACGTGTGTACTTAGTGATGAGAAATGACCTATGTTATGATGTTTATAGTCAAGAAGTAAAGTATAGTTTGATGTGGTTTCTATTTATGTGTTACTTTATTTCATTCATTTCATTCATTTTCTATCTTGTCTCAACATCAGGCTCTTAGAGTAAAGGCTCTGCTTTAAGATCTGTATAACCTTATTGCTGCAGACGTTATCGGGCGCGGAGGCCTAGATATCAGACTGATTTAGTGTAGAATTTAAGAATACACAACACATTACGAATTATATTATATTTTGTTTATCGATTTTCAGGTGTCGTTATTACATCAGTGACATCTACAGAATTTGAAGAACTAGCACCCACGTCTTCCCCGGGGACAGCTGTCATGGTCACGTTAAACGTAGCACCCGGCACCAGTACCATTCCAATACTAGAATTCGGCTTCATAGCAGTCGCCACAGATAACGAAGGTAAGCATATTCCAAAATAAATATAAATAACGCATAGCGAGAGCTGTAAATAAGGTAAACATAACGCCTAGTGACAGTTGTAAATAAGATAAACACAACGTCTAGTGACAGTTGTAAATAAGATAAACACAACGTCTAGTGACAGTTGTAAATAAGGTAAACACAACGCCTAGTGACGGTAGTCAATAAGGTAATCACAGCCCTAGTGGCGGAAGTAAATAAGGTACATACAAGGCCTAGTGACGGTAGTAAATAAGAAAAAAACACAAAGTCACGTAACAGTAGTAACTTAGAAAAACACAACCCTTAGTGACAGCAGCAATTCAGGTAAAAAACTAGTGACGGAAGTTAATAAGGTAAACACAACGCCTAGTGCCGGCATTTGATAAGGTAAACACAACGCCTAGTGACGGTAGTAACTAAGGTAAACACAACGTCTAGTGACAGTAGTAAATAAGGTAAACACAACGTCTAGTGACAGTAATAAATAAGGTAAACACAACGCCTAGTGACAATAGTAAATAAGGTAAACACAACGCCTAGTGACGGTAGTAAATAAGGTAATCACAACCCTAGTGACGGTAGTAAATAAGAAAAAACACAAAGTCTCGTAACAGTAGTAACTTAGAAAAACACAAGCCTTAGTGACAGCAGCAATTCAGGTAAAAAAACTAGTGACAGAAGTTAATAAGGTAAACACAACGTCTAGTGACGGCAGTTGATAAGGTAAACACAACGTCTAGTGACGGTAGTAAATAAGGTAAACACAAAGCCTAGTGACGGTAGTTACTAAGGTAAACACAACGTCTAGTGACGGTAGTAGCTAAGGTACACACAACGCCTAATGACAGTAGTAAATAAGTCAATATTCAATTGTGTTTGTTTACTTTCGATTTAATAAGTAATTACTATCAATGCTAATGCTATATTTAATGTATTCGATGTTGAATCTCCTCCAGACTGTCAAGGAAAAAACGAGGAAACGATAGAATTGGAAATTGGTGGCGAACTAACTATTTCATCAGGGAATTTTCCTTCCCACTATGATAATGAGTAAGTGTCAAAATAGAAATAGAAAACACAATAATATACAACTTGAATTGATTACTACTTAAATAAAAATCCCCATTACATAAGTACGCGGTACAATAGTTATAATATTGTAGTCACTCATATCTGTGTATTGTAATAAGTCATGTCCTTGTATTGTAGAAAGTCATATATGTATATTGTAGGGACCTAAGGCCGTGTATTGTAGCCAGTCATGTCTGTGTATTGTAGTGAGTCATGTCTTTCTGTTATAGTGAGTCACGTGTGTGTGTTGTAGTGAGTCACACGTGTATGTTGTAGTGAGTCAAGGCCATGTATTGTAGTTAGTCGTGTCTGTGTATTGTAGTGAGTCATGTCGGTGTATTGTACTGATTCATATCTGTGTATTGTAGTGAGTCATGCCTATGTATTGTAGTGAGACATGTATTTCTGTTCTAATTAGTGATATCTTGGTGTTGTATTCAGTCATTTCTGGTTATAATCATTCATTTCTGTGTATTGTAGCGAGTCATGTCTATGTATTGTAGAGAGTCATGTCAGTGTATTGTAGTGAGCATGTCTGTGTATTTTAATGAGTCATGTCCGTGTATTGTACTGATTCATGTCTGTGTATTGTAGTGAGTCATGTCTGTGTATTGTAGTGAGTCATGTCTGTGTGTTGTAGTGAGTTATGTCTGTGTATTGTAGTGAGTCATGTCTGTGTATTGTAAGGAGTCATGTCTGTGTATTGTAATGAGTCATGTCTGTGTATTGTATTGAGTCATGTCTGTGTATTGTAGTGATTCATGTATGTGTATTGTATTGAATCATGTCTGTGTATTGTAGTCAGTCATGTCTGTGTATTATTGTTAGTCATGTCTGTGTATTGTAATGAGTCATGTATGTGTGTTGTAGTGAGTTATGTCTGTGTATTGTAGTGAGTCATGTCTGTGCATTGCAGTGAGTCATGTCTGTGTATTGTAGTGAGTCATGTCTGTGTGTTGTAGTGAGTCATGTCTGTGTATTGTTATGAGTCATGTCTGTGTATTGTAGTGATTCATGTCTGTGTGTTGTAGTGTATCATGTCTGTGTGTTCTAGTTAGTCATATCTAGGTGTTGTATTTAGTTATTTCTGGTTGTTGTAGTCATTCATTTTAGTGTATTGGAGTCAGTCATGTCCGAGAATTGTAGTCAGTTATGCTTGTGTACTATATTCCGTCATGTGTTTTATTTTATAGCCATGTCTGTATTTTCATCGTCATTCCCAAGAACGGAAGAGCTCTATCCCTGAACGTTGTTTACATGTTAACTGAGAGCTTTCAGTGTCCTGAAGCTGATCCAGTAACATTGACATTTGGTACTGTATAATTGTATTGATATCTTGATCTCTTTACTCGCTATTTGTAAGTCTTTTAAACTTATAATGTTTATTATGGTATGTATCACTTAGCGGTTTAAACTTTAAAAAAATGCCATCGACAATTTCACAGACTTTTCATCTATATTATACGAAATACCTAAATGCTTAATATTTTCAAAAAATAGAAATTGATGTAGACTATTTTATTGGCATCCATCGCAATTTTCATTTTACTTCAAGACTAAATAAAAAGAGATATAACAAGTTAAGAAACGGTATCGACTAGTAAGGGCAATCAAATGAGTTGTAACATTTACATAAAATTATGCAGTAGTTACCTCCCTTCGTCAATTACTGAGAAACTTTTCATAAAATCACACATTTGAAATTTAAACCTGCTGAAAACTGTAAGTTAATTTTTGAAAGTCAATCTTATGCATACATTTGATAACTTATCGCCCCCAGCCTACTATAGACAAAACTTCAATACGCTTGGCATGTTCGTTATAAGACTGAATGTTAAAGAGGCTTGCCCGCAGAGAGATCAGAAAAATTCGCTAATAGAAAAAGATTTTTTTACACATGACAGATTGTTGGAATTGTTGAGTTTTTCATTTTATTTTCCTTATAAAACGCTGAAAAGTTATATGAAAACCTCATTTTTTAAATATTATTTATTTAATCGCAACCCGCAATAAGTCCCCCGCTATAAAGTGGAGTCTAATTTGATTGACACATCAAAGAAACAAGCACGTGCAGAGTGCCGCACAGTGATAACTTCAAAGGCAGCGGCGATTTACAAAGAAGATTTGCCGTTATATTCCATACATTTCCCTCTCAGGTTGAGTTTTAAAACGTCTTTTAAATACATATTCTGTAATTGTTTTCAAGAAATAAAGTCGGAAAGCCTCTAATTTTGTCACATAGAAACGTGTACTGAAGTTTATTTAGTGATCGGAGATGTGCCGTTTACCGGTCCGTCTGCGGGTAAGCCTCTTTAATGAATTAAAAATATTTTTTTCAAAACTTTGTTTCACAAAACTGAACACATTCAAACTTTGACCTCAACCTGAAAACTAAAGTTGATGTTGGAGAGAGTGTTTTTTTCCGAGAAGATTACTTATTTCATATTCTACACGATGCATTTCACTGAGAAAGGTAAGGTTGTATTGACAATATATATCACCATGTAATGTACCGCCGTTATAGCAGCCTGCACCAACACAATAACATCCTTTACTGACACTACAACGTACTGTACGAACACTATAACATCCTGTACTAGTGGGGTGGCACCTTAAGGATGTCACAAAAAGAATGAAGCATAGTGAGGGGCGATACCTTTGTTTCAGCAGTTTTCATCAAACCGCTCAATATCAAAATTTCAACCAAAGAGTGTACTGTGTTATTGGGCCCTGGAAGCCGAGTGGTTAAGCCCTCGTAGGGCAGTTGCCTGGTACTGATCGTGCAGCGGTGGTTTTTCTCCGGGTACTCCAGCTTCATCGCCCCCATCCAAAACCAGGCACGTCCTTAAATGACCGTGGTTTTAAATAGGACATTAAACAAAATAAGTAAAACTCAGTTGTTGCGAAGGAAAGGGAACCCATTAAGTTGAATTTGCTGTCACATAATGCCGCTATTTCATTAAAATCATACAATATCT
Organism: Pecten maximus; assembly: GCF_902652985.1. Classification (NCBI taxonomy): domain Eukaryota; kingdom Metazoa; phylum Mollusca; class Bivalvia; order Pectinida; family Pectinidae; genus Pecten; species Pecten maximus. The sequence goes on from NC_047033.1 coordinate 26,536,314, forward strand.
AAATTTGGACCAATCAGAAGCCAAGAAATAGCGATCATTTTGACAAAAATGTGAAAATGTGGTTACCAGAGGGACCGTTGTCCCATAATGTTCCTACATATCAAATTTCATTTAAATCGGACAATATCTTAATTTGGACCAATCAGTGGCAGGAAAATGGCGTATTTTGTTAAAAAAAGGTTAAAGTGAGGTTACAAGAGTAACCGCTGTCTCATGATGTACGTATAAACCAAATTTCATTACAATTAGACAATATCTAAATTTGGACAAATAACCTCGAAAAATAGAGATTAACTCGTTCAGATAGGAATATCCAGGAATTGATTGTAATTACTCACCCCAATATTAATCTTGGAGAAAACTGTAAACAAATCACACTTGCGCGAGGAAAATCCCATTTTTTGTATTAATTCCTCAGTGATACATAATGATACAAATGAGAGAAGGAAAATTGTGTTTTTATTTGACAAGGCCATTTAATTAAAATAATATCTTGAGACTTTCCCTGTAGTTCAAAGTCAGTATCGGTGTCTTTGTCAGCGGTCAATGTCAAGCAAATTCGGGGATTGTCTATAACAATTTTCTTTTTGAAAATTTCGCAACTTCTGCAGTAGTATTTGGAATCACTATTGAGTTCATTATCGATCATCATCATCATATCGATAATGGATCGATCATCAACAGAATTTTAGGGAATTATCTGGAAAAGCATTAATATGAATGGCACATCATAATTAATTTAATATCAGGAATAGGTGAACGAGTAATCAATCTTTTTCTTTCACAGTTGAAAATTAGGTAATTTGCAAGTTTTAAATTGTTCGATGTGAATTTGAACAATAATTGATGTAAATGAAGCTTAACAAAGCATAATAAATTCTGCTTTTATTTGTAAATAACTTTTTTCAACCTTTTATCAGGTAGCAGTTTATCAGGTAGCAGTGTACATCAGTTCGCAGTTTCTGAAAGTGTCAATTATCTCTTACTCGAACATATATTTGCTTTGTTAGCTTGGTTTATCACCCTGTGAATAGTCAGTTTGAGGTAGGATCTCCTTGTAGTAGTAAGTGACTACCTCTGAACAACATGCAGGAGGCCTGTCTGTCCACATGCCATCCAGGAAATGGAGCAATAATTTATTAAAATGAAGCTTACCAAGCAAAATAGATAATATTTCTTATAAGGCAGCAGTGTAGGCCAGTTTGACCGGTTCAGAATCTGAGTCTGAGGCTGTGTCTCCTTGTAGTAGTTTGTGACTACCTGACTGATCAACATACAAGAGGCCTATTGCATGCCATCCAGAGCAATAAGGGTAAAGTGGTCTTGTCCAAAGACACAACCACGACAGAATCTACCGGCCTGACTGTAAACTTCCCCTTTCTTCTGCAGCCGCAGGATAGCTATTTTCTATAATTCTTTTATATATATAATATTAGTTACATATGTAACTTGTTGTATTTTGTTTAACGTCCTATCAAAAGCCATGGTCGTTTAAGGATATGTCTGGTTTTGGAGGTGGAGGAAAACTGGAGTACCCGGAGAAAAACCATCGGCCAACAGTCAATCAACTGCCTCACATAGGTTTCGAACTAGTCTAGCAACCTAGAGGTGGAGGGCTAGCGAAAACTGTCACCTTAACCACTCGGCCACCGCAGCTCCTCAAAAAATAATTAATAAACTATCTCACAGTGGCAATAGTACCAAAGAAATGAAAATTATGGGAAAATGTGTTTCTTAATAACTAAATGGCTTAAAATTGAAAGAATAGTTCTACAAAATAAAATAGAAACCGTATTTTAAGCCAAGTCTCAAAAATGTTTTAATAAAGTTTGATTTTTAAGTAGAACATAGAGTTAATTACTTTCGGTCGGAGGCCAGCAATTACATTAACTGTTTAAAACTATTTTATTCTTATTTGTCACAGTTGCAATCGTAAAAGCTGTGAAATTGAAAGAATAGTTCTATATTATGAAACTAAAACCAGAGTTTCTGTAAAGTTTTAAAATTCTGAATTTGTTTCTTAAGTAGAGGGAAATTAACTACGGTCTTTGGCCAACAATTTAGAACACGCTTTATATAAATATTTGCATATGGTAGTGCTGGCCTTAAAATAGAAACATAAACTATTTACACTAGTCCCTGTGTTACAGTTTTTTACCTGTGCGAAGCAGACCATTTTGTAGAATTGTTATCATTAAATCCTTATTAATGTTTGAATTTGTCAAATATTTTTCTATAATACCTTTAGCAATAACTTAATTTTGATATCAAAAGATAAAAACAATTTAACTACATGGTTCCAAAAACTTTTAGTATAAATGTTAGAATTGGTTTCTTGCACATTGTTTTATTTGGCATATGTTACAGGTGTGGGTATATAATTCCAAGGCCACGTCGTTGTTCATGATGCTTTTTTATCCGTTAATAAAACTCTACAATTACAAGAAATACTAATCATACACACATACATACTAAACTACAGACCTGACAATCAAGGGACATAACTCTTACATGTAACATATTTGAACCGATAACAAAGAGATGGCACAATAACTGTTATAAATACGTTAGCAGAGCCAAATACTAATACATTTATGTTTTTAGAATACACATATCGATAACTAGAATATATCTAACTAGTTATTCACTATTTAGAGACAATATATATACAAATATCAAATTAGGAAGTTATCCTTACCTTTATCAGTTACATTAATATTAATACATATAAAACATGGGTAATTTGCCTACAGACAAAATCAACAAGTACATAATGTACTGTACAATTCATATAATTAAAATAACCATGATAACTATAACTCGCCCCACATATCATGCGGAGGTTTCCGAAAGTTTTCGTTATCACCAGATTCACAAGTAGATATAATATAATTTAAGCTCTGACTTCTACAATGTGTTATCAGCTAGAGCGCCAGCAGAGAAGTGATTTGAAATACTAAGAGGATTAAAAACATGCAATACAGGTAAAAACTGTCCAATGAAATTGTCCATGTCAGGTCACATGTCATACATACTCACATTCCTTTCATTCCTATTACGGTTTCTCATTCCAAACAAATACCAACAATACATTAAAGAGGCATACTTCATGAAATACAACATACAAGCATTTTACACAAAATATAACCCTGTGACATACATATAAGCGAAAGGTTGAAATATTTTGGTATGGTATTAAAGCAAAGATATTTCAAAATTAACCAATTGCTACCTGTGTGCAGATGACATTTTGAAGAAAAACTATTTGGTAAAATATTGATAACAACATATTGTTAATTCTTAAATTTTGTCAAGTAGACTAGTTTTCTATAATACTAAAAAATTCTAAAAAAAAAATAAAATTACAAATTGTTTCCACATTCTAAATTAATTAATTGTGATATAACAATTGACAGTTTTCTTTGGCAAATGTACATGTAAGCAAAAGGTTGAAATATGTTGAGATGGAATTTATAATAAAGCAAGTTTAAAAAATTACTAATTTATGAAATTTCGAGGTAGACTACACTGTATTTTGTAAAATTGTGATAGTTAAAACTTGGTAACTCTTTGATTTTGTCAAATATTTTTCATCTTTTACCTTTTGAAAAGGTTCAAATTAATTCTAATTTCAAAGGATTAAAAATATATATATATATATACATGACATCCTTTTACACACAAAGTAACTGAATTAAACTTATAGCGACATAATAATTGAAAATATTTTAGCATGAATTGGTCAGAGCCGCTTTCTTGCATATCTTTTCTTTTTTGCATGAAAATGAAAGGTTTAATTATGTTGTATGGTATTTGAGGCAAATATATTTTAAAATTTACTTTATTTATATATAAATGCAAAAGATGATATAATTTGACCCTGTCCCAACAACCATATCTCAATAATGGGCAGGTCGGATACTTTTACACTTTTATATTTTAAAATTTAAAGCATTTGAATATACATATTCCATTAAAAAATGAAGAAAAAACCTATTGTTGAAAACAAATTGTTCAATATACTGTTCGGGAGTGCTGAAGTACATGTACAGTTCCTTGAAAGTTCGTGTCATCGTAAGCAAATATGCATGTGATATGATTCTCGAAACGTTGTTATTCGACATAAACAAATATCAGCTGATCAACATATCAAAACCTAAACATGCATCAATTAACGAAAGAGTAATTTCATTAAACAAACAAACAATAAAGAAAATAAATATTACATATTTAAACGTCGCCTGTTTCTAAAACGTTAATAAATATGTATGACATTTACAGTAGGCCTACTCGAAGCTTACGCGAGTTAAGATTTGTTATCGAAAAGACTTGAATGGTGGTCTGGGTTGACAATGAATACTGATCCTGTCAAGCAACAAATTAAGTCATAGTAGAATAGCTATATCCTCCAATGTCACATTAAAAATGATATAATATTAAAAAGTCTTGGCCTGACGGGAAAATGTAATAAAACTCAATTAGACTGCAGCTAAAGCCTTCAGTTGAACGAGTAAGCGGCGTAAATATCCCGGTGTTATTCCATCCGGAACTCCTCGGGAATCATTTCAGGAACAAAACCCGATGAATTCAGGATGGTTTCATCAAAACAGTTGGTCTATCTATAGGAAAATACCCCTGTCGAGTGGGAAAATA